>NC_142722.1:18950384-19267500 GCF_055471065.1 Atractosteus spatula | reverse complement strand
AACCCTAACCCTAACCCTAACCCTAACCCTAACCCTAACCCTAACCCTAACCCTAACCCTAACCCTAACCCTAACCCTAACCCTAACCCTAACCCTAACCCTAACCCTAACCCTAACCCTAACCCTAACCCTAACCCTAACCCTAACCCTAACCCTAACCCTAACCCTAACCCTAACCCTAACCCTAACCCTAACCCTAACCCTAACCCTAACCCTAACCCTAACCCTAACCCTAACCCTAACCCTAACCCTAACCCTAACCCTAACCCTAACCCTAACCCTAACCCTAACCCTAACCCTAACCCTAACCCTAACCCTAACCCTAACCCTAACCCTAACCCTAACCCTAACCCTAACCCTAACCCTAACCCTAACCCTAACCCTAACCCTAACCCTAACCCTAACCCTAACCCTAACCCTAACCCTAACCCTAACCCTAACCCTAACCCTAACCCTAACCCTAACCCTAACCCTAACCCTAACCCTAACCCTAACCCTAACCCTAACCCTAACCCTAACCCTAACCCTAACCCTAACCCTAACCCTAACCCTAACCCTAACCCTAACCCTAACCCTAACCCTAACCCTAACCCTAACCCTAACCCTAACCCTAACCCTAACCCTAACCCTAACCCTAACCCTAACCCTAACCCTAACCCTAACCCTAACCCTAACCCTAACCCTAACCCTAACCCTAACCCTAACCCTAACCCTAACCCTAACCCTAACCCTAACCCTAACCCTAACCCTAACCCTAACCCTAACCCTAACCCTAACCCTAACCCTAACCCTAACCCTAACCCTAACCCTAACCCTAACCCTAACCCTAACCCTAACCCTAACCCTAACCCTAACCCTAACCCTAACCCTAACCCTAACCCTAACCCTAACCCTAACCCTAACCCTAACCCTAACCCTAACCCTAACCCTAACCCTAACCCTAACCCTAACCCTAACCCTAACCCTAACCCTAACCCTAACCCTAACCCTAACCCTAACCCTAACCCTAACCCTAACCCTAACCCTAACCCTAACCCTAACCCTAACCCTAACCCTAACCCTAACCCTAACCCTAACCCTAACCCTAACCCTAACCCTAACCCTAACCCTAACCCTAACCCTAACCCTAACCCTAACCCTAACCCTAACCCTAACCCTAACCCTAACCCTAACCCTAACCCTAACCCTAACCCTAACCCTAACCCTAACCCTAACCCTAACCCTAACCCTAACCCTAACCCTAACCCTAACCCTAACCCTAACCCTAACCCTAACCCTAACCCTAACCCTAACCCTAACCCTAACCCTAACCCTAACCCTAACCCTAACCCTAACCCTAACCCTAACCCTAACCCTAACCCTAACCCTAACCCTAACCCTAACCCTAACCCTAACCCTAACCCTAACCCTAACCCTAACCCTAACCCTAACCCTAACCCTAACCCTAACCCTAACCCTAACCCTAACCCTAACCCTAACCCTAACCCTAACCCTAACCCTAACCCTAACCCTAACCCTAACCCTAACCCTAACCCTAACCCTAACCCTAACCCTAACCCTAACCCTAACCCTAACCCTAACCCTAACCCTAACCCTAACCCTAACCCTAACCCTAACCCTAACCCTAACCCTAACCCTAACCCTAACCCTAACCCTAACCCTAACCCTAACCCTAACCCTAACCCTAACCCTAACCCTAACCCTAACCCTAACCCTAACCCTAACCCTAACCCTAACCCTAACCCTAACCCTAACCCTAACCCTAACCCTAACCCTAACCCTAACCCTAACCCTAACCCTAACCCTAACCCTAACCCTAACCCTAACCCTAACCCTAACCCTAACCCTAACCCTAACCCTAACCCTAACCCTAACCCTAACCCTAACCCTAACCCTAACCCTAACCCTAACCCTAACCCTAACCCTAACCCTAACCCTAACCCTAACCCTAACCCTAACCCTAACCCTAACCCTAACCCTAACCCTAACCCTAACCCTAACCCTAACCCTAACCCTAACCCTAACCCTAACCCTAACCCTAACCCTAACCCTAACCCTAACCCTAACCCTAACCCTAACCCTAACCCTAACCCTAACCCTAACCCTAACCCTAACCCTAACCCTAACCCTAACCCTAACCCTAACCCTAACCCTAACCCTAACCCTAACCCTAACCCTAACCCTAACCCTAACCCTAACCCTAACCCTAACCCTAACCCTAACCCTAACCCTAACCCTAACCCTAACCCTAACCCTAACCCTAACCCTAACCCTAACCCTAACCCTAACCCTAACCCTAACCCTAACCCTAACCCTAACCCTAACCCTAACCCTAACCCTAACCCTAACCCTAACCCTAACCCTAACCCTAACCCTAACCCTAACCCTAACCCTAACCCTAACCCTAACCCTAACCCTAACCCTAACCCTAACCCTAACCCTAACCCTAACCCTAACCCTAACCCTAACCCTAACCCTAACCCTAACCCTAACCCTAACCCTAACCCTAACCCTAACCCTAACCCTAACCCTAACCCTAACCCTAACCCTAACCCTAACCCTAACCCTAACCCTAACCCTAACCCTAACCCTAACCCTAACCCTAACCCTAACCCTAACCCTAACCCTAACCCTAACCCTAACCCTAACCCTAACCCTAACCCTAACCCTAACCCTAACCCTAACCCTAACCCTAACCCTAACCCTAACCCTAACCCTAACCCTAACCCTAACCCTAACCCTAACCCTAACCCTAACCCTAACCCTAACCCTAACCCTAACCCTAACCCTAACCCTAACCCTAACCCTAACCCTAACCCTAACCCTAACCCTAACCCTAACCCTAACCCTAACCCTAACCCTAACCCTAACCCTAACCCTAACCCTAACCCTAACCCTAACCCTAACCCTAACCCTAACCCTAACCCTAACCCTAACCCTAACCCTAACCCTAACCCTAACCCTAACCCTAACCCTAACCCTAACCCTAACCCTAACCCTAACCCTAACCCTAACCCTAACCCTAACCCTAACCCTAACCCTAACCCTAACCCTAACCCTAACCCTAACCCTAACCCTAACCCTAACCCTAACCCTAACCCTAACCCTAACCCTAACCCTAACCCTAACCCTAACCCTAACCCTAACCCTAACTTAACTTAACTTAACTTAACTTAACTTAACTTAACTTAACTTAACTTAACTTAACTTAACTTAACTTAACTTAACTTAACTTAACTTAACTTAACTTAACTTAACTTAACTTAACTTAACTTAACTTAACTTAACTTAACTTAACTTAACTTAACTTAACTTAACTTAACTTAACTTAACTTAACTTAACTTAACTTAACTTAACTTAACTTAACTTAACTTAACTTAACTTAACTTAACTTAACTTAACTTAACCCTAGGGTGCAGAGAAAGCAAAGCTACAATAACATCCTCTGATCACTGCAGGTAAAGGCTGAAACCCAAACCACCACAAATGTGTACTTAGCACCTGCCTTCTCAACTCAGGAAGGTATTGATCATACCTGTTTACAAAACATTTTGAAGTTAAAAGTATGAATTACATTACAATTCATTTTGCAAACAACTCAAATCACTGAAAATACAGTTCAAATAACATTATACAAAAATATTCCAAAGCTTTCCAATCATTAATATACCCTAACAGAGCACACCCAAAACTTTATTGTGCTCAAATTACAATACTAAACACAAATATTTGCAACATAAAAATCAATGGAAATTAAACCACTTCAAACACATTGCATTACAAATCACATTTTGCAATTCAGATTTTTCACACTAGCTTATTTAAAAAAATCACACAAGACAAAGTCTCACATCACTAAATTACAGTACAGCTTAAAACATTGACATTGTATAGCAAACATACCCATATTTTTTCTCTCATCAATACAAATCCTCAAAGAGCACTCCCAGAAACTTTATTGTGCTCAAATTACAACACTACATCATGAAGATTGGCACATAACATTCAGTGAGCATTAAACTATTTCAAGTACATTGCACTACAAACATTAAAAACACTTTACAATTACAGAGATTGTACTTAACAGAAAACAATTTACAAACCATTTTCCCCCATCATAAAGTTCTTTACAATCCAAGAAAACACCACATTGCATGCTACAATGATCCCACATTCACTTACTCAGAACAATGCACAGAACATGGTGGTATGGCTCTAGGGTTAGAAGCAAACTTAACCCATAACAAGCTAACAACAGCAAGCTAGAACTACTGAGCTAAAAGCTATCCCTAACCCCACACAAATAAATAGGTACTTACCACCTGCCTCTTCAAGCTATGAAAGGGTGTTAAACATTACAATTTACATCATTTCAACAAAACCTAAACAATCAAACACTTCTTTAAAAAAAAAGAACTTGCCTTCTAGCTCATTTGGAAAAAACAAAGACACAAAGGATGATTTCTCAAATCACTAAAAATACAGTACAGCTTAAAACAATGACATTGTATTACAAACACCCACATTTTTTTTCTGTCATCAATATAAATCCTCAAAGAGCACACCCAGAAACTTTATTGTGCTCAAATTACAATACTACATCATGAAGTTTGGCAACATAACATCCAGTGAGCATTAAACTATTTCAAGTACATTGCATTACAAACATTAAAAACACAGTTTACAGTTAGGGAGATTGTCCTTAACAAGACAAAACAATTTACAAACCATTTTTCCCCATCATAATCAAGTTCTTTACAATCCACAAAAACACCACATTACATGCTACAATAATCCCACATTCACTTACTCAAAACAATTCACAGAACATATTTACTTAACATACCACAACTATTTACTTCTTTTAAAAGTCCATTACTACTTCAAACAGACTCCTCAACTCCATCCAGACACATGACTTGGTTGTAGAAAAAGTCTAAAGTTGAAACACTGGCAGAGGAAAAAGGTCCACTCAAAAGCTGCTCCTGATGAGGCCTCTTCAAGATGCACACCATTTTCACCTTGTGTTCCAATTATGGTCAGGAAATAAAAATACAAAAAAATTATCAAAAAACTATCAATAAAAAATTAAAAAAATTATGATCATTATCATCATCAATTACATTCATCATCATCCAGGAAGCTCAGTGCAGCCAACCTGAAGCAGCTCCTCCCTCTCAAACTGATCATGTTCACGCTATCCTTTCAAGTTGCCCATGTAGAGCCATGTTCATCCTTAAGTTTGCTGCCTCATGGGTAACACAAAGTTCACATTGGCACCCAGATTCTTTCAGTCACCATTCCAAAAGCCACAATGTCAAATTCGGCTCTCATTCAGTATTCCAGTCACTTAAAAAGGATTAGACCTACAGAAAAAAAAACATACCAACAACATACTTTACCTCCAGTACAATATTCACAATTCAACAAGCTTTAAATGCCAGACATAACACCAAATATTTGACCAAATTAGTCCCTAACCCTTTAACTCCTCATTCTTCTCCTGTCTGAAAGAAAAACCCATCATGTAATTATTCCAAATGTCAACTTGCCATCAAAAATTACTTTAGATATACAACAAAAATCAGTTACACACCCCAAACATACATCTCAATTTCTCCAACTCAAATCTTCCCAGAACACTGACCCTGATCTAAAAATACTACCTTCTTGTCAACTCCTAAAATGTGTATTCTCTTACCTGCCATCTTTGTGAAAGCACTCATCCAGGATTGTATTGTCTTATTTCTTTGAATGCTTACAAAAAGCAAGGAAAATTAACAAATTCAGGTCCTGAGAGATTTAAATCCTCATCTACCAGCCTTTCGAAAGCCATTTACAAAGGTCATCTTATTGAAGATAACCCATGGGTGAAAACATTTCACTTTAAAGAAAAAACCTTACATGCAAAAAAATTCCAGATTTCAGTAGACATGTTTCTTCAGAGTCTTTCAAAGAAAGTCTAGTTTCAACTGAATATGCTACCTTTCCACCTAACACGTACCAAAAATCTTCCCAAACTCACATTAAATATTCTAAACACCTTCAAATTATTTTTCAAATTACAACCCAAAGCCAACAAACACATCAAAACCACCCACCTTCCACAGCAGCCTTCAGGACATCACAGCTGCAAGCCAAGAGCTCCTACCCTTACAGGAGCCGGAAACAGAATGACTACCAGCCCCCAGGCTGTGTCTTTAAAGCCCTCATGGTTAACTCAGAGGTGTGGCTAATTCAGCAAGAACCTATCCCAACATCTCCTTGAAATGGTCAATTTGCAAAGCCCTATTGTTTATAATGCAACACACACCTGTTTCCAATGACTAAACAAGTATTAGCCATCCCATCTACAGATCCAGCCATTCAGAATGCACAGGTGATAATGCTGGGGGTTACTTAGAGGATCAGGATCTGCTGGGTACCACAAGTTTTTACAAATACTCAGTTGTGGGACTACACTACTTTGTGGAACATTTGGACAGTCTTTAGAAGAAAGTTAAGTTTCAACTGAATATGCCACCTTTCCACCTAACACACCAAAAATCTTCTCAAACTCACAGTGAACAAATATTCTAAACACCTTCAACCTTCAAACTTTTTCAAATTACTACCCAAACACATCAAAACCACTCACCTTTCTCAGCAGTCTTCGGGCCACCATAGCTGCAAGCCAAGAGCTCCTACCCTTACAGGAGCCAGAAACAGAATGACTACTGGTCCCAATGCTGTGTCTTTAAACCCCTCATGATTAACTCAGAGGTGTGGCTAATTAACCAAGAACCTATCCCAACATCTCCTTGAAATGGTCTATTAGCAAAGCCATATTGTTTATAATGCGACACACCAGTTTCCAATGACTAAACAAATATTAGCCAGCCCATCTACAGATCCAGCCATTCAGAATGCATGGGTGACAATGCAAGTGTACTTAAGAGGTTCAGGATCTGCTGGGTACCAAAACTTTTTAAAAATACTCAGTTGTGGGACTCCACTACTTTGTGGAACATTTGGACAGTCACCAGAAAATGCCTGATTTTGAATCCCATTCAAAGGGGAATGTTCAATCTTTTTTCAGTAATAGAAATCAAATTGTATACTGTGTATGACAGCATGTTAAATATTAAAGTACTTAAAAAGTAGGTAGATTTAATTAAAACAAGATTGCTCAGTCGGAAATATAAAAAGGTTTAATATTATACTGTAAATTAAAAACAGAAGCATAACGTAATATATTAACAATGTACACACAGTAGATGGTAGTGGTAGCTAAATAATAAAATATATACAGCAGTATTCCACCTTCTTCATACATATTTTTATGCATCAAAATCTTTAACTTGGTGACTTACAGTGGATTATGGAAAAGTTTAAACATGTTGCTTCTAACATTATAAAGTTTATATACTGTACTTCATAAAAAGTCATAATGTTTTATCATTTTCTAAGAATGTATAGTGAAAACACAACTTCCTGTTATTATAAAAAAGTGGTACTGAATTAATACAACTTGATAATAATATTAATATGGAACTGTGATGTTTTGGAAACAATTTGACATTTAATTATTAACACTGTCCCTATCGAGGTAATGGAAAATAGATAAGATCACTGCATTGGCCATATATGATTTTTTGATATTAGGAATTTGTCTTTTCACAGACCCCAACTTGCTCTCCATGAGACACACAGACAGGGAGAGAAGCTGGGGGTCAGAGTACAGGGTCGGGCATTTTTACGGTGTCCCCAGAGCAGTTGGGGTTAAGGGCCTCACTCAGGAGCCCGATGTTATAGGATTCCTCTGCCAGCCACAGATCCTCAGCCGCAGAGCTACTGCACTGCCCCAAGGAAAAGGGGATTTCCTGGCCCATATGGGGATCGAACCCACAACCTTGCTGGTATCAGCACCACATGCTTACCAATTGAGCTAACCAGCTCCCGATAAAATGTTCATGGACTGTAATGTAGCATGCTCTACCCTTTTTCATGCATTAAGATTTTTTACTATCTAAACCCATTTTTAATATGCTTGTGGTTTGAATGCTGTGTATCTTTTTTTTTGCAAAGTTATATAAAAATGTTAATATAGTGTACCTACTATTCACTTTTTTTTTATGAGGCTGTTTATTAGAAAAAAAAACTTGTGTCCTAAGCAGGAACTGAACCCAGATCTCCCAGAGAGGAACCCACCCCCCAAACCCACTACACCAACAGAGCACTTGCAACCATCACTGCAACAGACAGGTCAAAATGTACCAAAAGGAATCTAGCGTGAATGAATCACAGAAAAAATAAAAAAAATTACAAAGAAAGTGGACTACGGTAATACTATCAGTTATATAAATATATCATATTTTGATCTATTAATATCATTACTAATTTATTTTACCACATGATTCCATATTATATTACCTACTAGGCACATTCTAAAAAGTACACTTTTTTACTGGAATAAAAACAGCAAGAATTCATAGAAAATATATATACTTATATACTAAAATAGTATTATAAACTACAAATATAGTCAGAAAGAGCACATCAAAACTTTTCCAAAATAACCACAGTAAGTGACATAGTTAAAGACTTTGATGCATAAAATGTTTGTAAACTGGAAAATTGTTGTATACTGTTTATTTAAGCTAACACTATCAGCCATGTACATTAAATATAATGTTTATATTCCTATATTAATATCTTTTATGATAATATGATCTTGAAGGACATTATGCTCCTGTTATTTTTATGCTTAGCTACCAAAATTTCCCTTTAGTTGTAAAATTCCATATTAATATTTAAACATGCACTTTGAATGCTTACTTCTGTATAAATCTCTTAATCACCAAACACAGAGAAGCTCAAAAGTGAAAACAGGAAGAATCAATAAATAGCATCCCACTCATAAGATTCAATCAGTTGCACTTTAACCCAAAAAATGAGAAATTTAGAATCCATCTTCAAATGAATAGACCTGTTATATTGAGTTTGAATATGTTGATTTAATCTTGTTTTCAGCCATCCACTATAGCTGTCAGTTATGAAGGTTTCACCCCTCACTGGACTTGGTACATTCTGAGGGGGAGGAGCCAGCCCAGCTCAGAGGATAAAAGAGCAGACTCCCTGTGCCTCTGTTTTCATTCAAGAGTCCAGGAGCTGAGGAGAGTGGTGAGTACTGTTTCTTTACTGGTTTTAGGACAAATCTTTCATTTGCTGGTTAGTCCCATGCTTTTTCTTACAAACTTTATTTTAGAGAAGGAGTGCTTAGATTAAATTCACTTGGCTGCTACTACAAAACTTTTGTTGAGAAAAGTACTTTCTCAACTTGGCTTGATATTTAATAACCCAAACTACTACCTTTTTTGTAATAGCCTACTCAGACTTGTTAAAGTTTCTACTGACTTTATAATTTGTGGAAACTTCCAAACAGCTCCATATTAATTAAGAGGACCTATTTCATTATCTTGCCAGCAGCCATATCACCCTGCAGCTCCCAGATTGTATCTCACTAAAGCTAAGCAGATGTGAGCCTGGTCAATACCTGAATTGGACACCTCCTGGGAAAAACTAAGGTTGCTGCTGGAAGAACTGTTATTTGGGCTTGCAGGGGGTGCTCACCTTTCAGTCTATGTGGGTTCTAATGCCCCAGTATAGTGATGGGGACACTACACTGTAAAAAGGCACTGTCCTTCAGATGAAAAGTAAAACTGAGATCCTGTGGTCATAAAAAAAACAGGGCATTTCTCAAAAAGAGTAGGGGTATTACCCTGGTGTCCTGGTCTATTTTCCCATTGGCCCTTACTGATCGTGGACTCCTAATAACCCCCATCTCTGAGCTGGCTTCATCACTCTGTTCTCTTCCACAGTGAGAGCTGGTGTGTGGGGAGAGTTCTGACAGACTATGGCTGTTTGCATCATGCAGGTGAGGCTGCACATTGGTGGTGATGGAGGGGATCCCCATTGCCTGTAAAGCACTTTGAGTGGAGTGTCCAGGAAAGCACTAAGTGTAAGCAATTATTATTATTATGTAATTCACTTTAAAAGGTTATAAGAAAAACAAGATAGATACTTGAAAAACTGGAATTGAACTAATGAAATGGACTAAACTATAATTTTAAAGGTCCTTAAATTCTGTGCTGGACTGAACCAATACACACTTTAACCTCTGGGATTGGAGAAGAAGACCCCTAAGCCCTAATAGTTTGAATAAACTGAACAGTTTAGGTACCATACCAAAAACAGAAGAGTAATAAATCAACAAAACCCTGATAACTACAATAACTACTAATCTCCTATGGCACATATGAGTATCACACAACTAGAGTGACTTTTAAAATCTTTCAGAACATAGTATGTCACCGTTTCCTTCAATTGAATTACTTCTAAAAACAGTTGAACTTTAAGCTGGGTCAGGATCTGACCTTCTCATTTCCTCTCACCCCCTTCAAAATAAGATTCACATACCTATTGTTTGTTAATCTGGAGGACTTTGGAGGCAAGAATGGGAGACATGTCACAACTGCCATGATGGTCTGGAAAACACTACATGGCAAATCCTTGAGCTGAACACCCTGGGTTCTTTTAAAAATGATGAATAAAAGGCTGCTGTGAAACAGCTAGCAGCCCAACAGTTTGACATGATAATTACTCATGTTAAACCAGACTATTTTTATGTACCCTATGAATGATATGACATTGCTAAAGTCAATGTGCACAATTTGACTTCTCTCCAGGACATCATTGTGGTTTCCAAGGACTCGTCCACCCAGTGCTCATAAAAATAAACACTCCATAGACATGGTACTTGTGTCACCAGTTTATTTTTCTACACATTACATTTTATTTATAAAAACTAGTTCAGAACCAGTTTTGGAGTGCTCATATAATTTTCTCTCCAGTTGGTTGTGGGTTTCCTCCAAGTAATGAGGTTTTCTGCCACAGTCCAGGTGCATGGAGGTGGGTTAATTGCATTTTGGCATGATGAGACCTGAGGAATGGACTGGCATCCCACCCAGTCTTCATCACTGCAGTGAGCTGTATGGTTAAACCATTGTAAATGGATTTATACCTCCTAGCTGGCAGTTATCACTCATTTAAACCAGACCTCACTACCCAAACAATCTAATTACAGTCTAAAACTGTATAACACTTACATTTTCTAGACCATTAACCTCATTTGAATTTAACCCATTGTACTGCCAGCATGGCTATCAGTTGTCTCTACCCCAAACTGCAACCTCTACACAGCTCCATACAATTCTGATAACTCCCTTTTTTCCATAAATAAACTATTATATTCCTGCTGTTGGTCTACTCTGTAATCTTAAACTGCTGCAGCTATAACAATTTCACATTAATTACATAAATATTTCACAAACAAGGCGTTACAAAAATAGCACTTTCCTTTGCAATGCAGTCTCAATCCATACAGTATGAAATGGCTTCATCTGTAGCAGTACTTGTACTAACTCAGTCCCACACTTTTGTACCCCTTTAAAAGACATCAACTGTTACATTAAGAGAAATTTATTAATGCCAGCAGCCCAATTCACTGCAAATACAATAAACCTGGTATACTACACGACATATTTAAGTAAACTGCTTTTCAGACATTTTCACTCGAAATGGAATGGAAAACTGAAAGTATACAGCAATTACTCTTAAGTGAAAGTGTATAGTGGGAGGCACCACCAGTAAAAGTCAACACCCCAGCTGAGGAGACTGAAGCACCAGTGTGAGGTTAGCTGGGAACAAAAACAATACAAAAAGTGAAAAAATAAAGCAAGCGACTGCCATGTTACCTCCAAGCTGGACTTAACCTACCTAATGGGGTCCAGTTTGGGGGAAAAACTGCTAGCACAGCAGTGACCAGACTGGACATTTGCTATTCAGTGGGGTCCAGTCTGTGCATAAAAAGATGCATGAGTTTGCCTGCCGCTATGAAAGGACATAAAGGGACAGGCAAAACAGAAGATAAAAACCTAAGACAGGTGCAATCCCCAGCAGGACTGATGGTGTAAAAACACCATCATACAGGGGTGGCTCTGCTCCTCTCAGAGAGTGTCCAGTGTGCCTTTATAGGACCCGCCCAGCTGGGGCTCATGAGCTGAAAGCCAAGACGGCTGAGACTACAAAGGCAAGGGGTCACCCTTCTACCAGGGCTCCACCTCCACACTGGGCACACCCCTGCATAATGCCACACCAGCATATAAACAAATCAGGAATAAATGTGCATTTTCATTTCTACACTTTTTCACTATGCACAAACCACCCAGTGGCAAATTTAAAAAACTTTCATAAACCCAAAACGGCATTTCAATTCTGTGTTTTACACCATCAATGTCTAAAATATATACCTTAAAGCTCACCTACTTTCTCCACAAACACCACAGGTTTTCATAATACAGGAATGTATACAAATGCTTAGATCACTAAAAATAAAATTATAACTGCTTATAAACATCCTCTACGCTGACCAATGTACCCAAATAAATGTAAAATAAATGTACCCAAAGAGTGTGACCTAAACCCCCAGTAGTAAAAATTGATTGTAAAACCAAAGAAACAATTTAGGGAGCAAGATGTCTAAATAAAAATGTAGGGAAAAGCAGGTCCAGTGCCAGTATATACTCAATATAGCACCTTGTACAACTACAATCAGCATACAAGAAACTCAGTACATTTAGCCATTTTTAATCATCCCACACCAACAAAACAAATATAGATTTTCAATACATGAGGACATTTTCTGGCAAAGAATTTACAAAGCCGCATAACTACATATCCCTTCTCACAAAACGGAGCAACCCCCATCTTTCTCCTACCTCCTTCTGTAGGAAATCCCCTCCCATGACAAAGGGCTTTCTGTGCAGGTACAAAAAGAGCAACACTCAGCTAAACCAATCCCTCTTTTCCAAGTGAGTTGATGGCATCATTTTCCTTTTATTCATTTCTACCTTATGTGCTCAATTCAGTTTTACTCTACAGCCAATGCAAGATTTACATACATGTGTGCACCCATGCAAATAAATCATTGCATGACCTTTGAGTCTCTCAAACTCTGCTTCTCAAATGGCCTAGAATGTGCAAAACAGCTACAAAGTTACCAACTGCCAACTCTTTCTCCGTTCCTGCACCAGAAGTCACTTTGTCTCCTCCCTGCCAGGGGGCTCAGGTGCTGAAGTTACAAGCCATGGTCCTAACAGCCATTGCAAGGCTGGTGTGCAGAGATTCACTTAGAGCTTCATGCAGCTCTTGTTGTACCATGAATAACACCTGAACCTCTTTCCTGCCCACAAGTAACCCACCAAAGACCTCCCTCCCTTTCTCTGCCTGTGTTGTTAAGAACTTCTAAAGCAGCTTTGATGGTCCTCTGATGAGTCCATTGGCTCCTGGAATTGGAACAGGCACATGATTCCTCAAGCAGATCTTCACAGACATAACCCATAAACTGGGCTCCAGTCCTGGTGTAGGTCCTCCCTCGGCAGCAAAGGACTGGTCATCCCCCAGACAGCAGAGATCCTCAAGAAAAAATAAGAAACTGGACTGAGCCCTCTGCACTAGTCAGAAATGGTCCAGCCAACATTCCCACTCCCAACACCAGATTTGACCTAAACCAACATAATGTTCAGTGCTACACCTTTTCAAGACAAACCAACAGAAAACCACCCTGAAGAGTGCATAAGCAAAAACCCACAGTGCAGGGCTCCTACCACAGGGGAGAACTTCAGTTCTAATATCTTGTTTAAAACACTATTTCAACATAACATCTCCTCCCCACTGAGAGCTGGTGTGTGGAGAGCATTCTGGCACACTATGGCTGCCGTCACATCATCCAGGTGGATGCTGCACATTGGTGGTGGTGGAGGGGAGTCCCCATTACCTGTAAAGCGCTTTGAGTGGAGTGTCCAGAAAAGTGCTATATAAGTGTAAGCAATTATTATTATAAGTACACAAGTTACAAATTACAGGTTCATCCTTCTCAAAACAGCTAGCTAACCAACTTATCCATTTCCTCAACCCCAACAAACCCTAACAAAATAATCCAAAATGTTCTTGCCTGCTTACCCAGGACATAGATCCACTTGCTTCTCTTCCAAGGCCTTATAAGCTTGAACACAGAGAAGAAATTAGAACTGTTAAAATTATAAAATCAAAGATTCTCAAATATTCAATTGTCTGTGAAATGAACTAAAGATAATGCAAGGCTTTCAGATTGTCCCACATTCCTCTGACAGCAGGGTCTTTCAAGTCCATTTTAAGTGTAAAAAATGATAAGTCAAAAGTAATATATTGAGTTTTTAGATGTACTACACTGTATGCTACAACTCCCATGCACACGCCAAAAGCTGCTTGCCCAATATACTCGATGTACCCCGTGTAACATGATATGCAGTCTACACAAATGTACCTGAATGTACCCAAATAAACCAACATATACCCGTAGTACCCAATTAAAACCCCATGTACTCAGTGTGCTCATTATGCTCAAAATGCCCCATCTCTCTTCCTGGATGGAAAGGGACACACCTGACCCACTCACCTGACTAGATCCTTTGATGTTCCAAGACAAAGTCAACAGTAACAAGCACCCCACTCCTCCAACAGATCTTCATGGAAAGGTCCCGAAGACCAGCACCATCTGTTCTCCAATCCTGGTGATAAAAGATCCTCCCTCTGGAGCAAAGGCCTGGTCAACCCTTCTGGCAGCAGAGAGCCTGAAAAGGAGAGAAATTTAGACCAAGTCCTCTGCACTTGTTAGAAACAGACAAGCCAGTATATCTACTTCCAACATGGACACAGTGCAGCATCTGTCCAACACAAACCAACTGTAAAACACCCTGCAGAGAGCAAAGAGAAAATCCCCAGTCCAGAGCTTGTGCCACAGGGGATGAGATCCATTGCAGTTCCTCCCCTGTGAGGAAATCAGTTCCTGTGCCAACACCCATCAAGAGAACCTGGCTGACATGCTGTCTCCTCAAAGACATAACCAGCAAGGAGTCTGCAGTGGAAGAGGCTGCTGGTGCGCCACGTCACTGTTGTACTGCAGTGTATCCAAAGTGATTTATTTACATGTGTGCACCCATGAAATAAATCAGATACAAAACGAATTCAGTCTTTGAGCCAGAATGACAGCCAGTCAAGTGCACGTCAGTGTGGGAGTGCTTCACCCAAGCAGGAAACAAAACCCAGAAGAAAGCCAAAAAAGAAAAAAAAACATTTAGCACATTAAAGCATGACCTTATCCATCTGAAGATGTCCAAGAGCTTAACACAGCCTTCTCCAAAAGCACCTTTTCATGATGGGAAAACAGTGAAACCCACCTCTGGTCCAGGGACCGTGTCAAAAGACACTACCTTTGTACCTGCTCCAAGATCCATGGGCATCCAGGAATTTCAAGAAGGACATCTTGCAGTATCTCTTCGCTTTCCACTCTTCAAAGTGAAAGACTTCAATTCTCACAGATGGACATCAACAGGTCACACAGCTGGTATCCTTTCAGCCAGCCAGTGAGCTTCCTCTGAACAGGATTCTCCATGCCTGTCACTCCACACTGTGCTTTCAGATGGCCAGGGACTGGGAAGCACCGATCATTGCACTAGTCTCATTAACAAACAATCAACACCACTACTGACCAGCCTCACAAAAAGAGTTTGAGTTGTACCTCCCCTCTACTTACCTTCAAACTCACCTTTACCTTGGCCAAGAAGTTGCACTGATTGGGTTAAGAGGAATAAGCAGATCAGCATTAAAGATGCAGGCTATGGTCCAAGAACTTCAGGCAGTGGGATAATTGGATTATCGACCACCAGTATTCCCACCTCAAGCAGAGGTTTGACAGTTGTGGCTGATGAGAACTTTGAGCAGGTGGATCACTGCCTTTCTCAGGACAGAACTAGCCTCCTTTACTCAGAGCTGGGCCATGGTGCAGAATGGCATCATGGACTCCTGCAGTGGATAGACACTCCTCCAAACTGTCCATCACAGAGCAGCCAAGGTCAGTCAATAGCTGAAAAATAGGCACAGCCTTCCGCTTCCTTATAGTTCCATTGACACAGCAGATTTCCAGGGAACCTCTGGATCCTGTTGCAATATTCTATTATGACATTTGTCACCAACTTTCTGGACTTCACATGCAGTGCAAAACAAAAGGGAATTAAGTTCAGATTCAAATTCAGTGCATCCATCTCAAAACATACAGATCAACTCAACCCCACCACAAATCCTGAGTGATCACTGATCCTAACCTTAAACACTGGCCTCTTACTGGCCCAAATAGACAAACAAACAATAACCCAAGTCCTTGCCCTGCTCACCCAGGACATAGATGCTCTTGCTTCTCTTCTTGACATCAGCTTGGAAGCTTCGTAAGGCAAGACATTAGAATTCTTCAACTTTGCTTCCCCCTCCCCACAAATACTCAGATCTTTAGGTCAATTTACAGAAGTTTAACATTCTCCACATTCCTAAAACCAAGGAAATATATGTTTCTTAATTCCATTTACAGTATTCCACGTGGACCTAGGGTACATACAAGCTCAATTAATGTACACCTAAGAACTACCAGTACTTCTACAAAAAAAGTAGTAACAGGTTTACAGTACAGTGAATTGACATTAGAATTTTGTAAAGTTGTATATCCCATCAAATAGTGATGGACATTCAGACTTTTTAAAAAAAAAAGTCAGCACACCTAAGGCTCCAGTAAGTTTACAGTCTGTTTTACATAAAGAACATTTCAAGTCCCCCCCCCCAAATTTGGGTTCCACAGCAGTACAAGACCAAAAACACCAACCATCTTCATTACTTAACAACTGCAGCCTTGACTGGAACACCGTGAGGGGGAAAGGTTTTAGAGCTTCAACATTTTAAACAATTGAAATACAAAAGCACAAACAGCACTAAAACCCTATTGCTGGGCCACTGTATATACTGTAGATTTAATCCTTCCAGCCACATCATGTTTTCTACCATCAGGGAGATTACAGCTTGTACATATACAAACTTTTGGTAAAACTAAGCTTCACATTCACTACTCAGCTCCTTCAAATGGGTTCTAAAAATTGAACCAAATAGAAATGGTTTACTTCCACAGTATCCTATACAGTCACAGTCCTACACAGAAGCCAAGGGCAAAGTATGTAGGACTAAACAAAGCCCAATTACACATCCAGAACAAGGAAGTCCTCCAGAAAAAGCACAAGTTTTCATACTGATCTCTCCCTTCTCACAAGGCACAGTACACAACCACTTCCAGTCAGCATTGCTTTTAGTGGAGAAAATTAGAAAAACACTGCCTCGCTGGGTAAAATCGGGAAGTCTGCCTTACACTAGACAGGTGCATAGTTTCCCCCATTTTACAATTTACTTAATTCACTTCTAAATTTCAGTCAATGTAAGATTTAGTTACATGTGTGCACCCATGAAATAAATCTTACATACTGCTGATTCTTTTCCAGTGGTACCATAAAACAATTTAGCCAATTTTTCCCCAGTGCTTGCACAACA
Source organism: Atractosteus spatula (assembly GCF_055471065.1). Classification (NCBI taxonomy): domain Eukaryota; kingdom Metazoa; phylum Chordata; class Actinopteri; order Semionotiformes; family Lepisosteidae; genus Atractosteus; species Atractosteus spatula. The sequence continues at coordinate 19,249,997 of NC_142722.1, read as the reverse complement.
CTTTCAGTATTTGGCACTCATTCCCTGATTAACCAGTGCTTCTTCTGGGGGGAATACTGCCATTAAGGCTAGAAAACCTACAAAGAACTCCAGCAAATGCAGACTAAACAGTCTTTAGAAATCAGGGCCCCTCCTACCTGGAACAGTCAGCTTTGGCTCAACCAGCCAGGTGGCTCAGGCGCTCCTGGAAACAGTCATCACAACACTGGTGTAAAGACCGTCAGTCAGAACAGGAAGCTCTTCCTACCTTTGAAAGAGGCTCAAGTGATGTCAAGCCCAGTGCTGCCCCACACATGATCTCCCCTGGTCCCTTTTCCTGGTTGGTAGAGAACTTGCTCAACAACTGACTGGGTGCCCTGGCTGTTGTATTGGTTTAGAAACACTTAACTCCTCAAGCAGATCTTCACAGAAGAGAAAGCACCCAGTCTACAGTGTGCCACATCTGCACATTCCTGGCAAATAAAGGTCATCCCTCTGGGAGCAAAGGCCAAAAGCAGAGAACCTGAAGTGGAGAAAGATTTAGATTTGAGCCTCTGCACTTAGAAACAGTAAGAAATGATTTACTTCCAGCTCCAGTTTTGTACTAAACTGCAAAAATGTTCACAGTGCAGCACCTATCCAGGTCAAACCAACAGGAAAAAATCCTGCAGAGAGCAAAGAGAAAACCCCCACTCCATGGTTGTTGCCACAGGGGAGGGATCCAGTGCAGTTCCTCTCGTGAAGAAAGCAGTTCCTGTGCCAACACCCATCAAGAGGACCTGGCTGTCATGCTGTCTCCACAGAGCCTTAACCAGCAAGGAGTCTGCAGTGTGCCAATTCACTGTTGTACTGCAGTGTATCAAAAGTGATTTACTTACATGTGTGCACCCATGAAATAAATCAGATACAAAGCAGTAATTCACTTTTTCAGAGCCAGAATAACAGCCAGTCAAGTGCATGTCAGTGTAGAAGTGCAGCACCAAGAAGAGAGTCAGGAGAAAAAAAAAAACACAAAGGCCTACACTTCAAATTTAACACTCAAACATGATAGAAAATCACTAAAAGCTTGCAAAACCTAACACGACGCCTATTCTAAAGGGTAAAAAAAGCACTTAATAATGTACTGGTTATTAAAAGCCATGTATATGGAAAATTAATTAACCTACTCCAAGTAAAAAACGTGATACAAGAGTGAAATTCACCTCTTCTCCAGGGACAGTGTCCTTCTAGACATTGCCTTTGCAGCTGCTCCAAGAACCATGGGCATCCAGGAAATTCAAGGACTGCTTGCAGCACCTCTTCACTTTCAACTGTTGAAACCACAAGACTTCAATACTTACAGGTTGGCATCAACAGATCACACAGTCAGTATCCTTTTAGCCAGCCAGTGAACTTCCTCTGAACAATTCTCCAAGCCTGTCACTCCACACTGTGCTTTCAGATTGCCAGGGGCTGGGGAGCTCTGATCATTGCAATGTAGTTTAACTCACAACAATCAGCACTACTGCTGACCGGCCTTATAAAAAGAAGTAGTTCTGTGCACAGAAGCCCAAGGTTTCCACAAACTGTTCTGACGATCTCAGCAGGCACCTCCACCAGCATCCTCTCTCCAACGACTGTGCTCATTGTCACTATCTGCCTCTCAGAACAGCACCTGAAGGAGACAATGTTAGCAAAACAGTAATGACCACCCAACTCCCACAGAGAGGGGACCAGAACAAGTGCTGTGCAGACTGTTCCCAGCCTTAAAAGCCTCACACTGACCCTGACCTGTATCACCCCTCTACTTACCTTCAGCTCACCTTGTTCACTGAGGGAAGCCCAAGAACACAAGCAGCAGCACAGCTTTCTATAGTCCAGAAGAGACAGAAGCACCAGAATGTTGGACAGAGTAGGAGAGGGAGTAGGGTCTTCCCTGTCATCCTGGTGAAACTGCTCAGTCAGGATATAAAGCCTCTTTCTTGTTGCTGGTTTGAGCCCTAGAGAAAAAAATTACAGTATTTAGTAACAAGAGTTTCAGACACTAAAATCAGACCCCGCTGTCACAGCTGTGATCATTTGTTTCACAACGATTCAGAATCCTACAAGTAGAGGAAGAGACTCGTTTCTATAGATGTTGGAACATTTAAAATTGTCTCAACCAAAAGCAAATAGGAATTCACAATAACCTTAACTTCACCCTATGCTTTCAAGAACTTAAATTATTTTAACTTAAGTTATTTTAAAAAAATATGAAAACCTTTCCAAACGTCTCTTGATTAAAAAAATACATAGCAAAACCACTCACCTTGCACAGTAACACCAAAAACTAACAACCACCAGCCCAATAACACAAAGCCTCAAGAGCTCTTTCTCTTGCTATAGACAGAAACAAACAGAGACCAGCTTCCCAGGCTGCCTTGTTATAAGCCTCACGATGACCTCAGGGGAATAGCTAATTCACCAGGAGCCAATCCTAACATCTCCTCAAAGTGCAAGCACCAAACCCCCACCGCTTCTAATACAACACACACCTGCTTCCTATGACCAAACAAGTGTTAGCCAGCTAACCTATTGATCTCTCATCCCAAAGCCAAATTAAGTTCAAAATTACTAACAAGAACACTTATTAAATAGCAATCTGCTCCAATTATTCAATTAGTTGTAATTTCTTAGTGATTAAACCAACTTTTTAGCCCTTCATCATTACCCATAAATGGTGAAAAGTGACTTTGAAGTCAAACTTCAAATTATTCAGGATCTTTAAATTGTCCTTTACATAACTCCAAATTTTCAAAGTGTACGTATCCATACTGTATATCACATATATAAAGTCAACACAATAAAAAAAAGGCACTTCACTGATTACATGTTGTACAACCAAACATAACAGCAACCTTGACAGTAGCTCTGTTTTATTTGGTCAAAATAATCACAAATCACAAGAAAAAAATAAACTACACTCCTGAAAAAAATAAAAACTTAATGTTTTGTACTCTGAGGGAAAAGGTAGGGAAAAGACCCTGTGCGGAGTGTGAGAGAGAAAACTGAATTGCTAGGCGAACGTAATCGAAGTCATGAGGCTGGAGCGAGGTGGGAGATCAGAAGCGGTAGGTCAGAAACCCAAGGGGTCACAAGAACAAACGATGTCAGATAAATTGCTAACTAGATACGTAGCTCAGGCCGAGGAAACCTTAGTAGTGGTAGAGTAAAACCTAGAGCAGATAATACTTCCATGGGATCTAGACTGATACAGTAAAACCCGGAGCGGATCAGACTTCCACTGACTCCGGACTAGTAGAGTAAATCCTGGAACGGATCAGACTTCCATGGGATCCGAACTCATAGCTAGATTAAACCTGGAGCAGATCTGACCCGCATGGGATCTGGAATGATAGAGTAAATCCCGGGCCAGATCAGACTTCCATGGGATCCAGACTGGAAATATAAAACCCGGAGCGGATCAGACTTCTAAGGGATCCAGACTGCTAGGTTAAAACTTAAAGCAAAACCCGACCAGATTCGACTCGCATGGGATCGGGAATTGTAAAGTAAATCCCAGGACAGACCAGACTTCCATGTGATCCTGACTGCTAGAGTAAAACCAGGAGCGGATCAGACTTCCATGGGTCCGGATTGGTAGAGTAAATCCCGGAGTGGACCAGACTTCTAAGGGATCCGGACTGCTACAGTAAAACTCAAAGCGGATCAGATTTCCATGGGATCTGGACTGGAGGAGTAAAACCCGTATCGGATCATACTTCCATGGGATCCGGAATGTAAGAGTAAAACCCAGTGTGGCTCAGACTTCCAAGCACTCAGGTCTGGAAGAGTAAATCCTGGAACGGATCACACTTTGAAGGAATCTGAACTCGCAGCTACAGTAAAACCCAGAGCAGGTCAGATCCCCATCGGATCCAGAATGCAGGGGCGGATCAGACATCCATGGGATCCAGACTACTAGATTAAAACCCGGAGTGGATCAAACTTCCATGGGATCCAGAATGCTAGCGTAACACCCAGAGCGGATCAGACTTCTATGGAATCAGGACTACTAGATTAAAACCCAGAGCGGATCAGACTTCCATGGAATCAGGACTGGTAGAGTAAAACCCAGAGCAGATCAGATTTCATTGGGGTCCGGACTGGAGAGGATCAGACTTATCAGACCAGATCTGGATTACTAGAGTGAAACCTGGACCGGGTCTGACACCCATGGGATGGGGATTGGAAGAGTAAAACTCGGAGTGGATCAGACTTCCATAGGATCCGGACTAGTAGAGTAAATCCTAGAGCGGATCAGACTTCCATTGGATGCGGATAGGAAGAGTAAAACTCGGAGTGGATCAGATTTCCATAGGATCCGGACTAGTAGAGTAAATCCTAGAGCGGATCAGACTTCCATGGGATGTGGACTGGTAGAATAAAAGCTGGAGCAGATCAGACTTCAAAGGAATTCAGACCAGTAGATTAAAACTCGGAATGGATCAGACTTCAATGAAATCCGGACTGGTAGAGAAAAATGCGGAGCAGATCAGACTTCCACTGGATCCGGACTGGCAGAATAAAATTCGAAGTGGATCAGACCTCCATGGGATCCGGACTGGTAGAGTAAAACCTGGAGCAGATCATAACTCCATGGGATCCGGACTGCTAGAGCAAAACCCCGAGCGGATCAGAATTCCAAAAGATCTGGACTTGTAGAGTAAAATGTGGACTGGATCAGATTTCCATTGGATCCAGACTGGTAGAGTAAAGCCCGGAACGGATCAAACCTCCATGTGATCGGGAATGGTAGAGAAAAACCCAGAGTGGATCATACTTCCATGGGATCCAAGCTGGTAGAGTAAAACCTGGAGCAGATCCAACTTCCATGGGTTCAGGTGTGGTAGAGAAAAACCGGGATCGGATCAGAATTCCATGGGATCCAGACTGTTAGATGAAAACCCGAAGCAGATAAGATGCCCATGGGATCAGGTCTGGCAGAGTAAAACCCGGAGCAGATCAGACTTCCATGTGATCAGAAATGGGAGAGTAAAATCCGGAATCGATCAGACTTCCATGGGATCCGGATTGGAAGAGTAAAACCTGGAGCAGATCATAACTCCATGGGATCCGGACTGCTAGAGCAAAACCCCGAGCGGATTAGAATTCCAAAAGATCTGGACTTGTAGAGTAAAATGTGGACTGGATCAGATTTCCATGGGATCCAGACTGGTAGAGTAAAACTCGGCTCAGATCAGTCTTCCATGGGATTCTGTCTGCTAGAGTAAAACCCAGAGCGGATCAGACTTCCAAGGAATCAGGACTGATAGAGTAAAACACAGAGTGGATCAGACTTCCATGGGACCCAAACTGGAGGAGTAAAACCTGGACCGGATCAGACTTCCATGGGACCCAAACTGGAAGAATAAAACCCGGAGCGGATCAGACTTCTAAGGGATCCAGACTGCTAGGTTAAAACTTAAAGCAAAACCCGAGCAGATCCAACTCATATGGGATCGGGAATTGTAAATTCCCAGTAAATCCCAGGACAGACCAGACTTCCATGTGATCCAGACTGCTAGAGTAAAACCAGGAGCAGATCAGACTTCCATGGGTCCGGATTGGTAGAGTAAAACCCGGAGCGGACCAGACTTCTAAGGGATCCGGACTGCTAGAGTAAAACTCAAAACGGATCAGATTTCCATGGGATCTGGACTGGAGGAGCAAAACCCGTATCGGAGAGGATCCGACTCCCATGGGATCCGGAAGGGTAGAGTAAATATCGGAGCGGTTCAATCTTCCATGGGATCTAGACTGATAGAGTAAAACCCGGAGTGGATCAGACTTCCACTGACTCCGGACTAGTAGAGTAAATCCTGGAACGGTTCAGACTTCCATGGGATCCGAACTCCTAGCTAGATTAAACCCGGAGCAGATCTGACCCGCATGGGATCTGGAATGGTAGGGTAAATCCCGGGCCAGATCAGACTTCCATGGGATCCAGACTGGTAGACTAAAGCCCGGAAGGGAACCAACTTCCATGGGATCCGTACTGGAAGAGTAAAACCAGGAGTGGACCAGACTTCTAAGGGATCCGGACTGCTACAGTAAAACTCAAAGCGGATCAGATTTCCATGGGATCTGGACTGGAGGAGTAAAACCCGTATCGGATTATACTTCCATGGGATCCGGAATGTAAGAGTAAAACCCAGTGTGGATCAGACTTCCAAGCAATCAGGTCTGGAAGAGTAAATCCTGGAACGGATCACACTTCAAAGGAATCTGAACTCGCAGCTACAGTAAAACCCAGAGCAGGTCAGATCCCCATCGGATCCGGAATGCAGGGGCGGATCAGACATCCATGGGATCCAGACTACTAGATTAAAACCTGGAGAGGATCAGTCTTCCATAGGATCTGGACTGCTACTTTAAAACCCGGAGTGGATCAGACTTTCATGGGATCCGGAATGCTAGCGTAAAACCCAGAGCGGATCAGACTTCCAAGTAATCCGGACTTCTGGAGTTAAACCTGGAGCAGCTCAGACTTCCATGGAATCCAGACTGGTAGAGTAAAACCTGGAGCAGATCATAACTCCATGGGATCCGGACTGCTAGAGCAAAACCCCGAGAGGATCAGAATTCCAAAAGATCTGGACTTGTAGAGTAAAATGTGGACTGGATCAGATTTCCATGGGATCCAGACTGGTAGAGTAAAACTCGGCTCAGATCAGTCTTCCATGGGATTCTGTCTGCTAGAGTAAAACCCAGAGCGGATCAGACTTCCAAGGAATCAGGACTGATAGAGTAAAACACAGAGTGGATCAGACTTCCATGGGACCCAAACTGGAGGAGTAAAACCTGGACCGGATCAGACTTCCATGGGACCCAAACTGGAAGAATAAAACCCGGAGCGGATCAGACTTCTAAGGGATCCAGACTGCTAGGTTAAAACTTAAAGCAAAACCCGAGCAGATCCAACTCATATGGGATCGGGAATTGTAAATTCCCAGTAAATCCCAGGACAGACCAGACTTCCATGTGATCCAGACTGCTAGAGTAAAACCAGGAGCAGATCAGACTTCCATGGGTCCGGATTGGTAGAGTAAAACCCGGAGCGGACCAGACTTCTAAGGGATCCGGACTGCTAGAGTAAAACTCAAAACGGATCAGATTTCCATGGGATCTGGACTGGAGGAGCAAAACCCGTATCGGAGAGGATCCGACTCCCATGGGATCCGGAAGGGTAGAGTAAATATCGGAGCGGTTCAATCTTCCATGGGATCTAGACTGATAGAGTAAAACCTGGAGCGGATCAGACTTCCACTGACTCCGGACTAGTAGAGTAAATCCTGGAACGGTTCAGACTTCCATGGGATCCGAACTCCTAGCTAGATTAAACCCGGAGCAGATCTGACCCGCATGGGATCTGGAATGGTAGAGTAAATCCCGGGCCAGATCAGACTTCCATGGGATCCAGACTGGTAGACTAAAGCCCGGAAGGGAACCAACTTCCATGGGATCCGTACTGGAAGAGTAAAACCAGGAGTGGACCAGACTTCTAAGGGATCCGGACTGCTACAGTAAAACTCAAAGCGGATCAGATTTCCATGGGATCTGGACTGGAGGAGTAAAACCCGTATCGGATTATACTTCCATGGGATCCGGAATGTAAGAGTAAAACCCAGTGTGGATCAGACTTCCAAGCAATCAGGTCTGGAAGAGTAAATCCTGGAACGGATCACACTTCAAAGGAATCTGAACTCGCAGCTACAGTAAAACCCAGAGCAGGTCAGATCCCCATCGGATCCGGAATGCAGGGGCGGATCAGACGTCCATGGGATCCAGACTACTAGATTAAAACCTGGAGAGGATCAGTCTTCCATAGGATCTGGACTGCTACTTTAAAACCCGGAGTGGATCAGACTTTCATGGGATCCGGAATGCTAGCGTAAAACCCAGAGCGGATCAGACTTCCAAGTAATCCGGACTTCTGGAGTTAAACCTGGAGCAGCTCAGACTTCCATGGAATCCAGACTGGTAGAGTAAAACCTGGAGCAGATCATAACTCCATGGGATCCGGACTGCTAGAGCAAAACCCCGAGAGGATCAGAATTCCAAAAGATCTGGACTTGTAGAGTAAAATGTGGACTGGATCAGATTTCCATGGGATCCAGACTGGTAGAGTAAAACTCGGCTCAGATCAGTCTTCCATGGGATCCTGTCTGCTAGAGTAAAACCCAAAGCAGATCAGACTTCCATTGGATCCAGACTGGTAGAGTAAAGCCCGGAACGGATCAGACCTCCATGTGATCGGGAATGGTAGAGGAAAACCCCGAGTGGATCATACTTCCATGGGATCCAAGCTGGAAGAGTAAAACCTGGAGCAGATCCAACTTGCATGAGTTCAGGTCTGGTAGAGAAAAACCGGGATCGGATCAGGCTTCCATGGGATCCAGACTGTAAGATGAAAACCCGAAGCAGATAAGATATCCATGGGATCAGGTCTGGTAGAGTAAAACCCGGATCGGATCAGACTTCCATGTGAACGGAAATCATAGAGTAAAACACGGATCTGATCAGACTTCCATGGGATCCGGACTGCTTTAGTAAAACATGGTGCGGATCAGTCTTCCATGGGATCTAGACTGGACGAGTAAAACACAGACCGGATCAGACATCCAAGCAATCCGGACTGGGAGAGTAAAACCCTGAGAGGATCAGACTTCCATGGGATCCTGAAGGGTAGAGTAAATATCGGAGCGGTTCAATCTTCCATGGGATCTGGACTGGAAGAGAAAAACCTGGACCGGATCAGACTTCCATGGGATACGGACTAGAAGAATAAAACCCCGAGCGGATCAGACTTCTAAGGGATCCGGACTGCTACAGTAAAACTCAAAGCGGATCAGATTTCCATGGGATCTGGACTGGAGGAGTAAAACCCGTATCGGATCATACTTCCATGGGATCCGGAATGTAAGAGTAAAACCCAGTGTGGATCAGACTTCCAAGCACTCAGGTCTGGAAGAGTAAATCCTGGAACGGATCACACTTCAAAGGAATCTGAACTCGCAGCTACAGTAAAACCCAGAGCAGGTCAGATCCCCATCGGATCCGGAATGCAGGGGCGGATCAGACGTCCATGGGATCCAGACTACTAGATTAACACATGGAGAGGATCAGTCTTCCATAGGATTTGGACTGCTACTTTAAAACCTGGAGTGGATCAGACTTTCATGGGATCCGGAATGCTAGCGTAAAACCCAGAGTGGATCAGACTTCCAAGGAATCAGAACTGGAAGAGTAAAACACGGACGGGATCAGACTTCCCTGGGATCCAGAATGGTAGAGTAAAACCTGGAGCGGATCAGACTTCCATGGGATCCGGACTGGAAGAATAAAAGCTGGAGCGGATCGGACTTCAAAGGAATTCGGACCAGTAGATTAAAACTCAGAGTGGATCAGACTTCCACTGGATCCGGACTGGCAGAATAAAATCTGAAGTGGATCAGACTTCCATGGGATCCAGACTGGTAGAGTAAAACCTGGAGCAGATCATAACTCCATGGGATCCGGACTGCTAGAGCAAAACCCCGAGCGGATCAGAATTCCAAAAGATCTGGACTTGTAGAGTAAAATGTGGACTGGATCAGATTTCCATTGGATCCAGACTGGTAGAGTAAAGCCCGGAACGGATCAGACCTCCATGTGATCGGGAATGGTAGAGAAAAACCCAGAGTGGATCATACTTCCATGGGATCCAAGCTGGAAGAGTAAAACCTGGAGCAGATCCAACTTCCATGGTTTCAGGTGTGGTAGAGAAAAACCGGGATCGGATCAGACTTCCATGGGATCCGGATTGGAAGAATAAAACCCGGAGCGGATCAGACTTCTATGGGATCCAGACTGCTAGGTTAAAACTTAAAGCAAAACCCGAGCAGATCCGACTTCCATGGGATCCAAACTACTAGAGTAAAACCCAGAGCAGATCAGACTTCATTGGGGTCCAGACTGGTAGATAAAACCCGGAGAGGATCAGACTTATCAGACCAGATCTGGATTACTAGAGTGAAACCTGGACCGGGTCTGACACCCATGGGATCTGAACTGGAAGAGTAAAACCCGGTCCGGATCAGACCTCCATGCAATCCGGACTGGAAGAGTGAAACCCTGAAAGGATCAGACTTCCAATGGACCTGGATTGCTAGAGAAAAACCAGGAGCGAATCAGACTTCTATAGGATCCAGACTGGAAGAGTAAAACCCGGACCGAATCAGACTTTTATGGGATCCAGATTGGTAGCTTTAGACCCGGAGCGGATCAGACTTCCATGGGATGCGAATTGGAAGAGTAAAACTCGGAGTGGATCAGACTTCCATAGGATCCGGACCAGTAGTGTAAATCCTAGAGCGGATCAGACTTCCATGGGATGTGGACTGGTAGAATAAAAGCTGGAGCGGATCAGACTTCAAAGGAATTCGGACCAGTAGGTTAAAACTCGGAGTGGATCAGACTTCAATGAAATCTGGACTGGTAGAGTAAAATGTGGAGCAGATCAGCCTTCCACTGGATCTGGACTGGTAGAATAAAATCCAAACTGGATCAGACTTCCATGGGATCCGGACTGGTAGAGTAAAACCTGGAGCAGATCATAACTGCATGGGATCCGGACTGGTAGAGTAAAACCCAATGCAGATCAGACTTCCACTGGATCTGGACTGGTAGAATAAATTCTGAACTTGATCAGATTTCCATGGGATTCGGACTGGTAGAGTAAAATCTGGAGCAGATCGTAACTCCATGGGATCCGGACTGGTAGGGTAAAACCTGGAGCGGATCAGACTTCAATGGGATCCATATTTTTAGAGTAAAACCCGTAGCGGATCAGATTTCCATGGGATCCGGACAGGTAGTGTAAAACCCGAACTGGATCAGACTTCCATGGGATATGGATCTTTAGAGTAAAACCAGTAGCGGATCAGATTTCCATGGGATCTGGACTGGTAGAATAAATCCCGGAGCGTAACAGACTTCCATGGGATCCAGACAGGTAGAGTAAAACCCAGAGTGGATCAGACTTCCATGGAATCCAGACAGGTAGAGTAAAACCCAGAGCGAAGGATGTCTTTCTGCAATAGGATTTAAGAAACCTGTGAGAACGCAGGCGGAGTGATCAGTATGATCACTGCCATTAGAGGAGAAAAGGTTTTTACAGACTCAGGACAGACCTGCCCCGCCACTCTCCGCATCATCTCAGTTCCTGCGAGACCAAGAGATGGGCCGTGAGAGAGAGGTGGGAGCTCTGCAGATTTCACAACCCCCTGTACTCAAGGACCTGTGCATTTTGCATCCCTCACCAGCGAACCTCAAACTGTGCTTTTCTTTTGCACACCCACTTGCTAGCACAGAATAGTATCATATACAATTTGTTAATTCTGTACAATGACTATATGCTGTGAGTAGACTTTAGAGTTCATGAACAGAGAACTTCAGAGATCTAAATGCCTCTCAGAGTCTTTAGAGAGGACTTACACTGCACTGTTCACAGGTAAGGAACGAGAGCACGAGCAACCCTTTTCCTGGATCAGTAATTCACCATCCCCAGAACGCCAGCATTGCTGCTTTTACCCCAGGGTGGACTTACGTACTGGGCTCCAGTCAGAGCTATTCTCAGCTCTCAATGTCCTTTAAATCCTGCTACTGAGTGATTTGCTCTTTTATTATGAGGTGTGTTTATGTTTGAGTGTTGTGTGCAAGTTCACGAACAAGGAAAAAACATCCAACAGTGTACATATATTATCTACTTCCCACCTCTTCCCTTTTAAAAGGAAACTACTCTGTGCACAATTAGGGCACAACTCAGTTCCGAACAGTGTTGTTAGGAATCCCTGGTGGGAAGATACAAGGATCCTGTGCAGACGCAGGCATGGGTAATAGATGAGGCAGGCGAACAATCCAAAAACGAGAGGCAAGGTCGTGGTCAAAAGGCGAAAGGCAAATCGTAATCCAAGGAGATCTCCGGTAGCAAACAGTCCGACGCGAGAGGCGAGGTGCAAAGTCGAAAAGGCTGAAGGGGAGTCCAATATCCAGAAAACACGAGGTACGGGAAAAAACGCCAGGTAGAGCTCTCAAGGAGTAGACTCAATACCGAGCAGCGGGAAGCAGGTGAAGATGGTATAAGTAGCACTGCGCACCACATGGTGGAATGTGAGCAGGTGGTTTAACTCGTGCGGCAGCGTTTGTTAATAATCACCCACTGCTGGGACTGATTAGCTCGCTTACGAGTAGGTCTTGACAGCCTGGTGGTCGTGACAGTACCCCCCCCTTCACGGGCGGCTCCCGACGCCGCCCGCGGGGGTGGCAGGCGACGTTGGGGAGCCACAAGAGGTGAGCGGTAAAGGGGTTTCAGGAGGGAAACGTGGAAAGACGGGTGGATTTTAAGGGTGGGGGGAAGTGCAAGATGGAAGGTAACTGGGGTGATCCGGGAGAGTATCCTGAAGGGGCCGATATACCTAGACCCGAGCTTCTTGGAAGGCAGGTGTAGAGGTAGGTTCCTTGTTAATAGCCAAACAAACTGTCCTCTGCGAAAACGGGGGGCTGGTCTGCGGTGTCGGTTTGCGAATTTAGTCTGGCACTGGGTTGACTTGGTGAGAGCTGTCCTCGCCATTCTCCAGGTCCTCCGCAGCTTGGAAATATATTGACGCACCGACGGCACAGCCGTGTCCAGAGGGGTGACAGGAATGAGAGTGGGATCGGAAGAGGGTGAAGGAGACCGGTCTTCTTGGCACGCGGAGTCTTGATCCTGGCACAGACCGGGCAAGCTCGGATGTACTCTGCAGCATCTGATCGCATGGAAGGCCACCAGAAATCTCTGGTGAGTAGGTCCAGAGTGCGTCTGCACCCGGGATGGCCAGCAAACCGGGAGTCATGCCCCCATTGCAGGACAGCAGAACGCAAGTTGTCAGGTACAAAAAGCTTATCCGGGGGGCAGCACAAAGGAACTATAGCTCCTTTGAGGGCACGTCTGATCTGATCCTCAATAGAGCAGTGGATCGCCCCGAGGATTCTGTTAGATGAAATGATTGGTTCCAGTGTGTAGTCCAGATCCGGGGGATCGTGGAGCCGAGAGAGATCATCAGCCCTCCCATTCTTAGAGCCAGGCGTATAGGTGATAACAAAATTAAAGCGAGAAAAGAAAAGAGACCAACGGGCCTGACGGGAATTGAGGCATTTGGCCTGAATGTAGGCCAGGGTCTTATGGTCCGTGATAATGACAAAGGGGTGATGAGCCCCCTCCAACCAGTGTCTCCATTCCTCCTGGGCCAGCTTGATAGCGATTACCTCATAATTCATAATTAACCTCGGCAGGGGAGAGCTTCCTCGAAAAGAAGGCACAGGGATGTGGAATGTGCTTATCCCCGTGGCGCTGGGAGAGGACTGCCCCAACCCCATAGGCTGAGGCGTCAACCTCCACAATGAATGGCTGAGAGGGATCCAGGTGTCGTAGAAGTGGTGCCGAACTGAATAGTTGTTTTAAGCGTAAAAAAGCCTGGTTAGCCTCCGGGTTCCATTTACCCAAACCTGGTCGATTGCGGGTTAGTGCTGTGATAGGCGCCACGACGGAGCTAAAGTTCCGGATGAAACGTCTATAGAAATTGGCAAAACCTAGAAAACGTTGAATTTGCTTTAAGTTACGAGGGGCTGGCCAGTCATTGATGGCTGCCACCTTAGCAGAGTCAATCTCTACACCAAGGGGGGAAATGATGAAACCCAGAAAGTGAATTTTAGAGGCGTGAAAAACGCACTTCTCAAGCTTGGCTTAGAGTTTGTTGTTAATGAGTCTAGTCAGGACCTCCTGGACATGGTGAACATGATCCCTAGGGTTGGCAGAAAAGATGAGGATATCATCCAGGTAAACCAAAACAAAATTCCCAATAATGTCCCTAAAAATGTCATTCATGAATGACTGGAAGACCGCCGGGGCATTAAACAGACCAAAAGGCATCACCTGATATTCATAATGTCCATGGGTGGTCATAAAGGCCGTCTTCCACTCATCCCCTTCACGTATCCTGATTAGGTTGTAAGCCCCCCGTAGATCTAACTTCGAGAAGATGGAGGCTCCCCGTACGGACTCCAAAGCGGCTGGAATTAAAGGCAGGGGGTAACGATGTTTGACCGTAATGGAGTTCAGTCCTCTGTAATCAATACACGGCCGCAAGGAGCCGTCCTTCTTCCCAATAAAGAAAAAACCCGCACAGGCTGGAGAAGAGGAGGGACAAATGAATCCTGACTCCAGAGCCTCCTCAATATAATCTTGCAAAGCCTGATTCTCTGCCTGAGTGAGAGGGTAGATCCGTCCTTTGGGTGGAAGGGTTCCAGGGAGCAACTCTATAGCACAGTCACAGGTACGGTGAGGTGGAAGCGAAAGAGCCTTCTGCTTATCAAAGGCTTGTTTCAGATGCCTGTATTGGGGCGGGATGGTAGAGTGCTCCTCCATCGAGGTTACTGCAGCAGCAACCTTAACCGGCTGACGACAATAGTTGACATGACAGGAGTGGCTCCAGGCAATGAGCTCGTTCTTGTCCCAGGAGATGTGGGGATCGTGCTTCTTGACCCAGGGAAGACCCAGGATTACCGGGTAGGCAGGCGAGTCCAGGAGAAGGAGTGAAATTTCCTCAACATGAGTAGCACCAACTGTTAGAGAGAGAGGGACGGTCTGCCAGGTAATCCGTCCAGGTGCAATCGGGGATCCATCCAGAGCTTGAATACAGATCGGGGGCGAGACCGGCGCCAGGGGAATATCCCACTTCTTAGCAAAAGTGGCGTCTATAAAGTTCCCCACTGCCCCCGAGTCAACAAAAACCAAAAGGGGAAGGTGTAAGTCAGTCCAAGAAATTTCAGCTGGGAATAAAGGGCCAGACGAGGTTTGAGAAAAAACGGTACTACTGACTCTAACAGTAGGCTGCGGAAGGGTTCAAGAGGGATACGGGGGTCTCAAGGGACAAGCAGAGAGAAGGTGATCAGGTGCAGAGCAATAGAGACACAGTCCCTCCCGACGGCGCCTTTCCTTTTCCTCCGAGGAAAGGGGTGCATGATGCAGAGTGGGCACCGTGGGGGTGGTACCTTCAGGACGGCCAGGACTGCTTCCATCATGAGTCTCTGCTCTCCGCAGCCGAATGCAGGTGTCCAGTTCAACCACCTGAGCGATTGCTGATTTGAGAGAGCGGTTGTGAAGTGGCGAGAGCACCAGGTGGTCCTTTAGATCTTCAGAGAGACCCTTAGAAAAAAAGCAAATCAGGGCTTCAGGGTTCCAGTCAGACTCCGTGGCGAGGGCTTGGAATTCAGTCACATAATCATTCAGAGATCCATCACCCTGACGAAGCGAGGCGAGCCGGAGATGAGTCAGGTCCGGGTTGACTGGAGAAAAACGTGCCTGGAGCCGGTCAGCAAAAAGCTGGAAATCAGCAAACTGAAAATCTCCCCTAGCAAGCAACACAGCTGCCCAGTCCAGAGCCTTGCCAGTGAGCAAGGAAAGGGTGAAACCGATCTGCTCCCGGGGAGAAAAAAAATGCTCAGGAGGCAACTGGAAAGCCAAGGAGCATTGTGCAATAAAACCCCTACAGCCCGCGGTGTTGCCGTCATATCTTTCCGGGAGAACAAACGGTGAGGCTACGGGAGAGGTGGGCGGGGTTACAGGGATTGGAGCAGTGGTCTGTGCTGGAGGCGAAGGGACAGGGGAGGGCGGAAGGCTAGCGACGTGATTGGAGAGAATGTGGAGTGAAGATTGAAGCTGGGTGAGAGCTTGGGAATGGCGATTGAAAAGTGAGTGAAAGGCTTGTGCGTCCGCGGGATCCATCTTTTGGGCTCGGTATTCTGTTAGGAATCCCTGGTGGGAAGATACAAGGATCCTGTGCAGACGCAGGCATGGGTAATAGATGAGGCAGGCGAACAATCCAAAAACGAGAGGCAAGGTCGTGGTCAAAAGGCAAAAGGCAAATCGTAATCCAAGGAGATCTCCGGTAGCAAACAGTCCGACACGAGAGGCGAGGTGCAAAGTCGAAAAGGCTGAAGGGGAGTTCAATAACCAGAAAACACGAGGTACGGGAAAAAACGCCAGGTAGAGCTCTCA
Organism: Atractosteus spatula; assembly: GCF_055471065.1. Classification (NCBI taxonomy): domain Eukaryota; kingdom Metazoa; phylum Chordata; class Actinopteri; order Semionotiformes; family Lepisosteidae; genus Atractosteus; species Atractosteus spatula. Next base: position 19,233,922 of record NC_142722.1, on the reverse strand, counting down.
AGGAGTAGACTCAATACCGAGCAGCGGGAAGCAGGTGAAGATGGTATAAGTAGCACTGCGCACCGCATGGTGGAATGTGAGCAGGTGGTTTAACTCGTGCGGCGGCGTTTGTTAATAATCACCCACTGCTGGGACTGATTAGCTCGCTTACGAGTAGGTCTTGACAGCCTGGTGGTCGTGACAAGTGTGCAATACCACGGTTTGGTGCCTGCCAGACTATATACTGGGCTTACAGCCAACCACCCATTACATACACCGGTGTCTTCCCCGGGCCAGGGGAATACCAGAAACTCACATTCACTCCATCGTCTCGGGCGATCCTCACAGGGAGCAGAGACTTCCCAATCGGTCAGACAAGAGAGTCGAGACTTTTAATAAAAGGTGTCCTCACCTCTTTGTAGTGTGCACACTGACCATCTCTCCTGCCGATGGGGAAGCCCCACACTTTCTGGAGGACCCTGCTCGCAGCGCCGAAGTTGTTGTAACAGACAAATAAGTTCTGGATCCTGCGATGACGTTTAAACAACAGAGTTTATTGCATGCAAGGAAGCTTAACAAAACCTGATGACGAACTTCAGCAAACTCCTAAACTGCATCGATACGTAACCAATAAGCCAGAAAAACATGACCGCAAAACGAAAAACAAAGAAAAATAAAGAACATATCCCGACGTTACCAGTAATACAATACACCTGCGAGAGGCCAACCTTACCTGTCTGCCGCGCCTGGAAACAAACAGAGTTTCGCTCGCGGGGTTAGCTTTTAAAGCTAAGACCTGAAAAATTCCTGGTCTGAATGGTGGAAATCTCTGTCATTCGTTGTATCTTCAGGCATTCAGAGCCACTTCCGATGCTGTGATTCAGCCCTCTGCAAGTGCCGTGGTTTTTCCACACACGGGCGGTGACTGGATGGCAGCTACATCACTCTCACCCCAGAGAATCAATGAGAGGTTTGACCGCACCAACATGGCAGCCCCACAATGTCACAGAGAGGCAGAAGTCTGGAAGTGCTGTCTGTGGCCTGTGCATTTGCGGTTCACTTGCATTTCAGGACGCCAGTTGGAAGGTGTTTTTTGATCTCTCAGTGCCTCCTGAAGAAAAATAATCCCTAAGTCTTGTATCTCTACAGGCAGTGACCATAGAAATCACACGAGCACGCCAGGGTGAGCACAGAGTAAGAAGGAACCTCCCCTTTCTTAGTGCTACATGGGATCTTTTAGATGTAAAGAAGTTCCACCCAGCCTGAGGAACAATAAATTACCATAACTGCTCCTAATTCACAATTAAGCAATATATCTACTCTATCCTTTAGATCACTAATCTGTGCGTTTTAACAGAAAACAGATACATAGCGTACATTAAGTAGTTGTGGTGACAAACAATTTTCACACTTTCTTATAGAACGCCAGAGAATACACAAGACAGATGCATAGAGTTATATCAGTTAATCATTGTACACAGAGTGGAGCACATGAGAAAGGAAAGCAGTGACTTCCACAGAGTCAAGACAACTTGAGCAGCAGCCAACTCACTATTATCCTTCTTCCACATCCTGCCACCTGACCCAATCTGCATTCCTCTCAACTGTCTATAAGGCTGAATTTCTTATTGTTATATGTTATATGTATTATATGTTGTATAAACTGATGCACACAAGAAACCCTTCCATATATTTCTTTAAAAGTTGTTAAAAAGTTAAAAAGACATAAAATTACCATTACTGTCAATAAGATCTTCTATAAAAAATAATACCTTTTTGATTCATTAGATTCCATGCAAAGGGTCTCCCAGTTATTTGGATATTTGAGTTAAACCGAAGGATTTGTTGCTGTACATCAGTCAGAATTTCTGGGGATTTAAATTGAAACTCTGACCACCTTTGCATCGCCTCTTCTAGGAATCATAACATACTTAGTAACAGTTCTTTTCTTATCTTTTTTAAATGAACTGGCTGTAATTACAAAAAGGCAAATAACCCTTTTTTGAAAACTGTATGATAAGATCTTGGTAACGTACTAGAAAACCATAGTTTATTCAAATACAGTTTTGGACTCAAGTCAGCTTTAAGTACATTATTCAAGGCCCTTATGTTAAATCATTTTGGCCCCCCTTGATTGTACTCATTGTATAACTGAGTTCATTTTATCTTGTCTGGCTTATTGTTCCAGATCAAATTAAATATCTTTTGCTCCTGCAAGTTTAAAAAAAGGCCTTCAGGTGGAGATGGGAGACACCTTAAAAGATATGTAAACTGGGGAATTATTAGTGAATTAATTAAAATTTTTGTACCGTAAAGTGTTAATTTAAAACATTTCCATGGTTTTAATATTTTGTCAGTTTTACTTGATTTAAAATCAATTTAAATATTTAAAATTGTTTATTTCTTGCATATTTTCCGGAATAGAAATACCAAAAATGTCCACTGGACCATTTGACCATTTTATTGGCAGATTGCACTGTAGTGAGAATGACGATTTTGCTAAGGGACCAATTCGCAAAATAGTACATTTCTCATAATTTAGGTTTGAGACCTGACAAATCTGAGAAGCTGTTTAGGTCCACAGTTAAAGCTAATAGTGAGGACAACTTAGGTTTAAGAAGAAAATTTGTATTGTCAGCTTACATAGCTACTGTTAAGTTAAGACTGTTTATTCCAAGACCTGTTTGCTCATTAAGTGTAATTTTTATTGCCCAGCACCCAGAGGAAATCCACGTCAACACCGGGAGAATGAACAAGCTCCACAAAGACAGCCCCCCGGAAATCAAGCCCAGGACTCCAGCACTGCCAGGCAGCAATGCTCACCCCTGCACCGCTGTGACAAGCGTAATTCTGAAAATGTAAATCATTTAATCCAGAAGTCACACTAGCCTCCCTGGTTGTGAGTCCTCAATTTCATAGGATTGAAATGGGGATTGTTAACTTTCTATTAAGGTTTTGATTAAGGTTGCAGCTACTTTATATTGGGATTAACTCTAGAACAGTAGTAGTAGGGGATTTCTGTTGGTGTTAAACAAAGGGCAGAAATCAATATCTGGCTCACCCAAAATGTCCAAGATAAAAAATAAAATAGTGTAGCAACAAAAAGTGCTTAAGCACAGTGTCAGGTTTTCTTCAGACATCTTTTAAATGGTTCTTAATGTACTCTTAAAAAAGAGTAGTTTTTGCACAGCATTTATCAAAGTAACTTCCGAAAAAAGCAGTCGTGGCATAATGTGAGTATAACAGAAGAAGTGGACTTTTGGTTGCTTCCAGAATACTGCTTTAGTCCCATTGGCAGAACAGCAGGTCCACTGCTGTAACGTGGGTGGTCTGTGCAAAGGAATGTGATCTACAGGCACAATTTAGTCATTTTGCTTGCAAAAAGTGGTCTTAGCCAATTGTCTACACATACAAGTGCTGCACATGTCGAATCGTGTGGGCCAAACTTGAAAAAATATTTCTAGCAACCAAGATCAAATTTTATAGATAAAAAAAAATTTGTACAAGCAGTATTAATAAATGAACACAAGGTGTCAGTATATGATTAGGAATTAGTAGATTTCCATTAAACTCAGACTTTCAGTAATTTTTACAGCTATGACATGATAAATTAAAAATAAATGGTGTTTTGGACTTTTTTTGCAGACAGGAGCAAGGGATTGTGTTTGTTAGAACGAATCAAAGGAAGAAGTCAAGAGCCAGCTCACAGTTTTTAAATTCAAGCTAAATGTTAGCTTGCACTGAGTTAGGTCATGTGGCACTGACTCTAACTCTATTTCTGAACAGAGTTCCTGCCACAAACCTGAAAAACAGTAGGTGTCAGTGTCAAGAAACCGCTCTCTGCACCAAAGCTGATCATCACACTGTTTCCCAGTACACCCACTCACCACAACAACTCAGACAGGACAAGCTTTGAAGGGGATTGCAAGTTTTGTAAGAAGACAATTCTTCTCAACATAGTGATGAAAATCAAAGACACATATGAGTACTACTGCATGACCTGTTTTGAATTTATCTAGAAATTAGTGCTGTTGGAGTAGTCTTGCGACCATAAGAGTAGTTAAAGTGAAAGGTTGATGGTGTTTCTGCCAGTAGGGAGCAGAGGGGCGGGATGGGCGTCGGTGACCACAGTCACAAAGGAGGGCGCGCACTGCATCAGCATATCTGTTCAAGTGGCTTAGCACCAAAAACGATTAATCATGAGGACAAAAATGTAAAACAAGTTGTAATTTGTGAGTTGTGTAGCTGTGCTCCTAAAAGTATAATAAGGAACATCCAAACTAGAGCCACAGTAAGGGATGATTCTGGAGCCATGCCAGGGCAATAGAACCTGGTGAGACACCACCCCTCATCTGCGCAGAGGCACTTCTGCCTCAACAGGCTGTCTGCGGGAGGAGGCCTTTGCCCCAGCTGTCAGGGCAGAACTTGGGGTGTGAACCCTTTCCCCAGATTCGAGGAACTGGTGTCCTGCATGTTCTAAGTGCGAGATTACTGATATAAATGGTGTTGTCTCAAACAGAAATACATAGTGAAGTAATGACTATATAAAAAACGTATTGAAGACGTTTGAGTAGGGAGCTGGCTGCAAAGGAACGGGTAAAGATCCATTCCCTGGTAAAAGGTAAAGGAAGGAAAAGAAACACTACGTTTTGGCTCTCTACAACTGAAACGTAGTGTTTCTTTTCTTTAGCGTTTAGCAGGGAATGAACCATTATCTGTTCCAATAAAAAATGTATTGTTTTGATCACCAGTATTCTTAATACAGCATGATTCATCATTTATATATTTGTATGAGGGAATGTATGTATCTGGACAATCAGTACGGTTGCTGTATTTATACGTTAAAATTAAAATCTTTCTTCTGACCATTCTGAGTCTTGCGGTGGACAGGATGATGTGTCACCATGGAAACTCACGTGGCGTCTAACGCAGAGGATGCTGGTCTGAAATAAAATGCAGAGATAAAAACCTTTGGAAAGTAACCAATCACTTGCAAGGGCTGTGGCTGTGAGCCAATCGGAAGCTGGAGGGTGGGGTTCCCCGCGCACTGGGATTCGCAGCGCGCAGAGGCAGCGGGAGAGCAGAAAGGAGCTTCGCCGGAGACGGGCGGAACAGAGCGCCGAGCAGCAGCCAGAGACCCCGGGTGAGTGCGACCTGGCCGGTAGGACTGAGCTGTGGGCAGAGGGGAAGGGGCTGCTGTAAAGGCAGAACAAATGTATGTAGGAAACGTGAAGAGGGTCGCTTGAACCATCTCCTACACTTTAACTGTAGTGTTCAGAGAATCGATTCGGGAGAAAAACTCTTTTATTAGAGCGAAGTTCAAAAACTCTGATTAAATTGGAACAATTAATTCGGTAGTACTTGTTTCCTCTGAAGTACTGTTTCTGAGAAACTATTCTGTATAACATCTGAGATTTAGTAATGCGCGTAAACAATCCTTAAACTAAGTTTCACCCCGCCATTACTTAGCTCCGGACTTCAGGTAAGAAATCCTGCTTTAATTAGACGCTGCATGGCGAAGCAGTAAATGTGTTGGTTGGCGATAACCACAGAGAGCTGATGTCCTCCAGTGTTTGAAGGAGCTCCGGTTTCCAGAAAGTTCGGACGTCCAGGTCTTCTGGCTGTGCTTGTCGTCTTATTGACGTGTTGTAATAGAGGCCGTTGATTGCAATATAAAGAGCTTAACATTAGACTACGGTAAGAAGAGGTACAGTCTCAGCCATTTTAAGCCATAATAAAGCTGTGTGACGACTTCATTTAGTAACATTAACGAACATGGTGAGTTCCCATAGAGACCAGGCCAGCCTGTACACGCACATCTGGATACACTGTTCCCATAGAGACCAGGCCAGCCTGTACACGCACATCTGGATACACTGTTCCCATAGAGACCACGCCAGCCTGTACACGCACATCTGGATGCGCTGTTCCCGGGAGACCAGGCCAGCCTGTGTAGACAGCTTGCAGAGACACATGAGCTCAACCATACGTTTGAACTATATTAGAGTAGTCTAAAGAGCTAGGACTGTCATAATCTGTCATTCAAGCTAGTTTAATGCAAGGTAATCGCGTGCATGAGCATTCTGGTTAAATATCAGCCTGAGAGCTGCTTCACCCCCAGGCTAACAGCAGTTTGAATCCATTTCCATGGAGTCTCTGTCTCACCGACAGGTGAACACATACTACCTGTCCTGGTTCATATTTGCTATTAGATTACAACTGTTAGCCAACATACCTTTCATTTACTGACACTATATCCTAAAATAAGGCCTATTTCAACACAATAATCTTGAAAGGAGCATGATACTGTACTTCCGATCATGTGAGCTTTTGTGCTGCGAGAGTGAGAAATCTTTTCTTATTGCAACAGGGCACCATGTCTGACAGGAAGGCCGTCATTAAAAATGCTGACATGTCTGAGGAGATGCAGCAGGATGCAGTGGAATGTGCCACTCAGGCCCTGGAGAAGTACAACATTGAGAAAGACATTGCTGCCTACATCAAAAAGGTGTGTGAATAAGAATGCAAAGCTTTCAGATGGGAGGAGCCCTTCTGTCCATGTAACCTGTTCAGTTATTATCTAACTGATCAACTGTTTCTTGAAAGAGGCCAGGGATTGGGCTTCAAAGCATGGCTGGGAAAATTTTCACACCCCCACAACCCTATTGTTAAACGAAATGCCTCCAGTACTTGGTATTTAAATGCACTTCCAGGGTTTATACCTGGGCCTATCAGCTCAGTTTTTCGCGCTTCATTCTGAAGAAATCGCTGTATTGACTGTCAATGACATAATTTTGAATACTTGTATCGGAATCCCTGGTAGTCTTCTGTTCTTCTTCTTCGCATTTTCCCACTTATGTGGGGTCTGCTTGTTTGCACCGATTTTTCCACTTCGTACGGTCTGCGGCGTCTCGGCGGGTGACTTTTGCGAGGCGCGTGTCGTCTTTCAGCTGATCCAGCCAGCGCGTAAATGGTCATCCACGGGGCCGGCGGCCTTCCACATTCAATTCGAGGGCGGTCTTTGCCATTGATGTGTCATTGCTGCGGAGCACGTGTACATACCATCGCAGGCGCGGTTCCCTCATTTTCTCAGTGATTGGGGCGGCTCTGAGTGTTTTTCACACCCCTTCATTCATGACATGGTCTAGTCTTGTCAAGCCGAGGGTCCATCGCAGCATCTTCATTTCCATCGTATGGAGTGCCTGTTCATGTTTCTTTGTCGTTGGCCAGCATTCAGTTCCGTATAGGGCCACTGGTCTGACCACTGAGCAGTAGACTTTGGATTTTAGGCATAAAGGGATCTTCTTGTCGCATAGTACTCCAGTGACCTGCCGCCATTTCATCCAAGCGGCGCTGACTCGCGTCTTGGCGTCTTGGAGGGTGGTGCAGTCGGAGTTGACACATGAGCCTAGGTAGTTGAACTGTGTCACTTTGTTCAGTTGGACCCCACCAGCTGCGATTGTGCCATTGGTTTGATGACCGCATTCCAGGTACTCTGTCTTCTTGATGTTCAGTTTCATCCCGAATCGTTCAAGGCGCGTCTTCCACTCCTGTACTTGTTGTTCGAGGCCGTGTCGCGTTTCACTTGCTATCATAACATCGTCAGCATACAATATCGTCCATGGATGCCTCGTTTGGATATCTTTGGTATCTTTGATATCCCTGGTAGTCTTCTGTTAACTTCCCATTAATCCTGCTCTGGACTGATTCCAGAGCATCAGTGACTATAATTGTGTACTTACTAATACATTGTACAGTTAACATCCCTTGGTTTAAATGTTATTCTTTTAACTGTATATCCCTGCATTTTGTTTGTTTGTACCACATTGTTGGTAGGTGTCAATATAAACACTTGTCTTTCCTTAGAATGACAAAGACATGGTTGTCGGAATCTCATTTTCAGAAGAAGAAAGGTAGGAGCTACTCAGAGCTGCGTCCCAGGCTAATGCGTGGTGCTGTGGACGCTGCTGAAGACATACTGATTTAGTTTAAAACCTGCTTTGATTGTTACACTGGGGTTCTCCACGATACTTAGTGCAATCCTTGTGATCTTCCGTCATGTACTGGAAAAATAACTTGTTATTAAGTTGTTGAATGAGAAGTAAACGTTTTAGCCTTTCCACACTTCCTGCATTAATGTGCATGTCATGGTGATCTAAAAATAGTCTATAATTTTATTTAGTTTAATCAGTAACCACTGCCCTTTCATTTGTTGACTTTATGCATAAAATAGTACAAATGTTTTAATTTAATTAATTGATATAGTCACTTGCTTTGTTAAGCGCCTTGGGGCAACCTTGTTGTGAATGGTGCCATATAAAAATAAATTGAATTGAACTGAAATTTATCAAAGAAAAATTTGCAGTTGTAATAATTTTAGAAGAAAGAATGTGCCATGAAACAAACTGGTGAGTACAAAGTATAGCTGAACAGTGAAAAACGATGTACAATTTTCAGTACTTTAAACTTTACAGGTACAATAAAACTTAAACTTAAAACTCCTCCTTTCCCACAAATCCAATTATTTTCTGTTTTTATTTTTAAGTAAAATGTCTGGATTTTTTTTCACTTTGACATTATAGTGTACTTTGTGTTGATGAGTGGCAAATATACTCAGTTAAATCATGGTTCCATGCTGTAATCCTATAAAATGCGAAAAAGTCCAATGGGGGTGAAGACCTTTCATAGGCACTGTATTTGGTTTATCTTTTTTATCCAAAACAACTTTATCTGTACCTTGTATAACTTATGTAGCTTATATAACAAGGTATTTTACCATTACAATGTCTGTAAAATACCTTGCTCAAGGCTACAATAGCATTTCTCCACCTGGGTTTTGAACCTACCACCTTCCAGTTCCAAGTACAGAGCCCTAATCACTCTTCCACATCACTGCTATCATATAAGCTATTTATTTGCCTTATTGCCTCAGTTGATATTTCATGTGCTCGTAGTATGATACAGCAGCCATATTTCCTGGGATCATAAAGATTTTCTAGACAATTAAACTTTGACAGCCTGTGGATCACATTGACAACCCTCACATGCAGCCAGCAGTGACACTTCCCTAGTACTTTCATGCTGTGTTTTTCAAAAATCGCTTTCAAGCAATCATGTTCCTGATGTTCAAGCTTCTTAGTCTGGTGCAATTATATAAGCAGGCTGCGGTCACCTTACAGCTGGACACGATAAAACAGCCCCAGATTGTTGGGATGTTGTCTGTACATCTCCTCACGAAGTCAGTTTTAATTTTAACACTACTCCTTCCTTTTTAGACTTCATCCAGTCTCTATTTTTGCTTCTGTTTTTTCAGGAATTTGACAAAAAGTACAACCCTACTTGGCACTGTATCGTGGGAAGAAATTTTGGCAGTTACGTCACTCATGAGACCAAGCATTTTATCTACTTCTACTTGGGACAAGTGGCTATTCTTCTCTTCAAGTCTGGATAAGAAGACCAGCTCACATTCACACATGATTCCAAAGTCAATCAATTCCATTCATCAGACAACAGACTGATCTGTGGAGCTCAAGCTCTACAGGAATTCATTGTCCTTACTGCAAGTACCTGGAATTCCTGTGCTGCTTTACTTGTTTCTTTACTGGTAGAAATGTTCATGTATCAAATACTTGTATTTATTTTTGTTCATTTTCTATACAGCAAAGAAAACAGGCAACTCTAAATAAAAGTTTTTTTAGAAAGTCATGTCTGTATGTGCATTAGTGTTTACCGAGTACATCCAGGACAGCTCAGCTGGAACTGACACACTCACACCCTAGATATGTAGATATGTATGCCCTGACCAGTTCTGAGTATTTAGTGGTTCAGCCTGGTATTGTGAAACAAGTGGTTGTATTTGTGAATTAAATTACACTAAGTAATTGCTACTGAACAAACTCCAAAAAAATATATTTAATATACAAGTTCAGTTTAATCTTTTGCAGCTTGTTGTTAGAATGCTAGTATTCGTACATTCCCATCTGAGGTTTACTTCCCTTTCTCAACAACTGAAACCTCAGATACGTTATCTTGAAACCAAACCCTTGTCATGGATGCAGGCATCTGTAGTGGGAACAGAATGCACATCCAAAAAACAAGCCCTTTGTTATAAAGAGCTGGTTGACGTTTCCCTTTAGAAATGTCTGTCACTTCAACTGGGACTGGAAACCTGATGCTGCCTCATGAGAGATTTCATTGTGTGTAGTAGCTATAGTAACCTTTGGCAGCTACATTTAAACAGGTTTATAAAAGTAATTTTTTTAAACTTTATGCACATGAAATTGTAGTTATAAAGTTGCCTGCTAATTACCCTAGTGTGCTTAAAATACCAATTTATATATTCTGAATAGATCTTCTCTGACATTTCACAAATATTAGCAAAATCTATCCATTTTCTAATCACTTCATCCAGTACAGGGTCACGGAGGCTTTGGAACCTAGTGCAATCAAGCAACATCCTGAACAAGCAGCCGTCTACAACCTGGGCAGGACACTTAAGTTGAACCTATCTAGTTTTGAAATGTTATTCATTACTAACGTCCCCATTTAATAATGTTGGTTATTTCAAAGTGGCCATACGAGCAGGTGGACAGGTAGAGTGGTGGCACTGTGGCTAAGGATCTGTGCCCGTGGCTGGAAGGTTGCTGGTTCAAATCCCGCGGCTGGCAGAGGAATCCTACTCTGTTGGGCCCCTGAGCAAGGCCCTTAACCCCAGCTACCCCAGGGGTGCTGTATAAATGTTGACCCTGTGTTCTGACCCCAAGCTTCTTTCCCTGTCTGTATGCCTGTGTCTCATGGAGAGCAAGCTGGGGTATGCAAAAAGACAGATTCTTAATGCAAGAAATTGTATATGACCAATAAAGTGATCTCATCGTACTTATACAGTATTATACCACAATAGATGCATTAGCCCTTACAAAGAGAATCTTTCAGAAAACTTTATTAAAACGTGTTTACATTTTTTATACATTCATCAAATACACAGGAGTGTTAATATTAACATTGAACCCTACAAAGATACAGTGGGAAGACACAATCTGATTTAACATATAAATTAAGTATCACATCAAACTCAAAACAACATTTTATCAAACCCAAGTGTGAAAAAACAAGGTAGTTTTTAACTAGTTCACACCCTGGCCACAGTTTTGGTCAGTCTGTGCCAAGAGCCTGATTTCTGCTGAGGGCAGGAGAGTCAACTGTCTCTCACACTAATACTAGGTTGAGGCACTGTGGAAAGTTAAGACTCGCTTAGAGTCTCTACCTTATAGTTTGAACCCAGAGTGAATGGCTACCACTCCAGCCGTCAAGTTGTGAAACTGGACCTTGTAGAAGCCAGCATCTTCAATCAGGGCCTTGAATTCCTCCTGGAAAATGAAAGCCTGAGATCACCCACAGGCCAGCATCACAATGCACCAGAGAAAGACAAGTGTACACAAGAAGAGTCTACTGATGTACTGTATTTTTAAAACTTAACTGTATTGTATTGCATCCAATACAATATAGTTCTGTGGTTAACTGACACATCAATCAAATAAATCAATAAACTAAACAAATATTTTAATTGAGTGACAGGTCCATTAAAAGGATTTTTTGTTCCTTAGAACATTACATCTTGCAAGCATTTAGGTGGGAAGCTGAAAAGTAAAAAGCAAATTCAATTACACACTAAAAAATAGTGAAGAATGTCTGTGTAGCCTTCAGGCATGACAAGAGAAAAATGCAGGGGTAGGAAGGAGCCATCAGGTGTCACTGAAATACACCTGCAGCAGCTATATTACCCTGCAACTCACAAGTGCCAACTCATGAAGTGAGCCTGGTCAGTACCTGGATGGGAGACCCCTGGGAAAACTAAGGTTGCTGCTGGAAGAGGTGTTAGTGGGGCCATTAAAGAGTGCTCACCCTGCAGTCTCTGGGTCCTAATGTCCCACTATAATGATGGGGACACTATATTGCAAAAAAAAGCACCATCTTTCAGATGCAGCATAAAACTGCGGTCCTGACTCTGCGTGGTCATTAAAAATCCCAGGATGTTTCTTGAAGAGTAGTGGTGTTATCCTGAGTGTTCTGGCCACTTTTCCCCCTGGTCTTTATCAACCATGGCCTCCTCAAAATCACCATCTCCAATTTGCCTTCATGCTTCTTCACTCTGCTCCTCCCCACTGATAGCTCATGTGTGGCGAGTATACTGGCGCATCATCCAGGTGGGGCTGCACACTGGTGAAGGAGGTAGTGTTTCATTACTCGGACACGTATAACTTGAATAAAATGAAACTGCACCTGGTCTGGGAATCGTCGGATGCTCTCCACCAGGTACTGATATGACTTCCAGTCCCCGGCAATCACCTCTCCCAGCACTGGGATCAGCTGGAAGCTGTAGGCATCATAGAGTCTGCAGAGATTTGATCAGAGGGTTTGGACTGTTACTACAAAGCATGTAGCATAGGCACACCACGCAACATAAAATAATTAGAAAAAATTATACAGGTTTTTAGCACTAAAGCTAATTAACTTGTGTCTACACAATGACAGGAAGTGCAAAAAGCTGATCTTTCTGATGTTGCATAACCATTGGAATGAAACTGCACATACTTTGTAAACCACTGCTGTGCAATATCACTCATTCCTCTCATCACTGTCAGTTACCGTCACCTTTTTAATCTTTTTTATCTAATCCCACTCTCTCACCTGGACAGCAAAGGGTTGGAGACTCGACTGAACTCCAGACACAGGAAACGCCCCCCTGGCTTCAGGACCCGGTGTGCCTCTTGGAGCGCCTGCCAGAAAAGAACAACAGACATCAGGCACAGCAGAGGCTACTGTAGGACAACAGGAAAGTTGCAAATGATAGGAGGTCATTTGGGATCCTCACCACTCAAACAAAACATCCCAATAAAATACAGCACTTACAATCTCACTACACAATTATGAAACACACGACAAACAGAAAATTCCCTGCAGCTTGTCAGGTGCTGTTGACTGCTCTGGTTACACAACACATCACTATTAAAATACCATTAAATCACACAAGGTTTTATAAGCTTCCAGTTATGGCACAGCTGTTAGTTCAATTCCTTATTTTAAATGAGTGGACTATTACTGTAACTGTGATCACTTTTCCTTCCAGTTAGAAGCCTTACTTTAGTGCTCAGGTTAATCAGAGGGGTGGCCATCTACTAGAGAATGGCAGTGAAGTGGTACAGAGACAAATGCTCTTCCCTTGGGATTTCACCTGCTCGATGTGCGTGACGTTGCGAATCCCGAAAGCAATGGAGTAAATGTCAAAACTGTCATCGTCAAACGGCAGTTCCTCTGCATTGCCTACCACCCAGGACAGGCCTGCATACAGACAAAAGACTCGCTCAGCTCTGGTTCAGTTCCGTCTGGCCCAGTCTGGTCAGAAGCAAGAACCGACCCAAGCGCTCACTGTGCGCTGCTGTCGCCTCCTCATGTACACCAGGGATTTTCAACCATTTCTGACTGGTGAAAAGAAAAGAACCCCCCATTCAAATATAAAATCAAAATGAAGTCTACTATAAGTAAAGCCATTTTTGTAAAATGAATTATATGAAAAGAAGACTTACATATCAACAGACCACGTGTGCTGTACTATGAAACAGTTTTGATTATGCACACTACAGGAACAAATGGACAGTCAGTGAGGACCTTCAACAGCTACTGGACTCCATGTTCAAAATCTTCTCCTCTGCATAACAGAAACCAACTGCTTCACTGAGGAATCTGCCACTTTTGTTCTCCCTTGTTAAATATAAAACTTTAAGCAATGACCTTCAAATACAATATGTAATGCCTGTTCTTTCAGTGTAGTGCTTTGCGTTTCTAGAAAGGTGCTCTTAAATAAAATTCCATTATAATAATCTTTTGCCCAACGAGAGAGCACTGTGCCCATACAAGGAGAGCTTTACCTGTGTTGAACCCCAGATCAACTGCACGCTGTCTCCCCACTTTAAGCATCTGCTTATTGATGTCACACACTACTGCCAAAGCACCATCACCGGTCCCTAATCGGCCAGTCTGATAGCTAGCGGAGATTTGTTGCCAGGAGGGAGTTTGGTGAGAAGGAGCTGCACGCCAGGCTCGCCGCGCCTCTTGAGAGCGCACATACTCCAGGAACCGGAATGAGATGTCACCTGAAGAGAGGCCAAGTACAAGCAGGTCAAGACCCTGTGAGACTGACAGTGAGCAAGCTGACGTCTCAGTCCAGCCAATATGCGTGTACAATTGTCTACATCTACCTTTCTGTGTGTATACCTGTCTCTGTGCCTCCATGCCTGTGCCGTGAGCTTTTAGGGGGATTCTAATTAAGAGCTGTTCAGCTTCTCCATCAGAAAAGCTCTGGCCCTGCAGTTGCTCTCATACTGAGCAGGATCTCTCTTGCAACAACACATCATCAGCAGGTAAAACATACCAGCTCACCTTCCCACTTAGTGGGGAAACAATCCTGCAATTGAATTCCACTTCACGAGTGACCCCCCCATGATCCCTGGGCATCTGCCTGTGTCTCAGCACACCTGTGAGGCTCACCTGTGCCACCAGCAGTGTCCAGCAGCCGTGTCCTAGGACTGGGGTTCATCACATGAAGAAGGGCATCCTTCCAGAGCCGGTGAACCCCCAGGCTCATCGCATCATTCATCACATCATACTTCTGCGCCACACTTTCGAACACCTGGTACACTAGGAGATGGACAACGACAGCATTAACCAACCCCACAGATATCTTCCAAGTGCTAAATGCGGCTACATTATGAAGGACCTCTTTCAAATCCGTTTGTTTACCTGGACCCTGTAAAAACAACGACAGGCAGCGCTGGGATGATCAAAACGTATCACAGATTCTCCCTCCTCAGCTGAATGATACAGTCGGAGGCAGCCCGTTTTTGTGATAGTATGGAAATTGCAAAATAAATCCTAAGCCTAGGAATTAATTTTAGAACTCCATAAATATAAAGAAGAAGCACAGTACTTTAAAGGTTTAAAGCAACATCTAACTCAACTATTGAATATTCTGAAACCTAAGGTGGGTAGCTGCGTCAGGATGCGTAGGCTGCAAAGGAACAAATAATAGGTTTATTCCGTGCTGAAAAGAGAAGAAAGGAAACACAACGTTTCGGCTGTGGATCCCAAACGTTGTTTTCTTTCTTCTCTTTTCATTACGAAATAAACATATTACTTATTCTGAAACCTCACCTCTCTCAGCTTTCTCCTCCTCTGACACCGTCTCGAACCCAAAGTGTGTGCTTCTCTCTTCCGATCCGGAACTGTAGCGCCTCCAGGACACGGCGGACCAGGCTGATTCCCTTACATCCACTACAGGGATCCGACACTTGGACCCAGAAAAGAAAAAACGCCAAAAACCGCAGAAACCCCGAGAGCAACTGCTTCTGATGGAAGCGGCCATCTTACTATGTCCGCTAAACTTCCTTGTCACATGACAAGGGCCAGTTCTGGCTTCATAAAACTGCGACACGCCCACAATGCCATCTTCTGCAGTTTTTTCCCCCACTTCTCTCTCACGGCACGTATGGCCATTTTAATTTCAAATTGGATAGGAACGCACAAGTCACAGCAGCGCGTACAAATCGTATCTGTTTGATAGAGGGATGTCCGGATACTTTGCTTTTTACAAAAATTCCTTTCTGTAGCAGAGCTGATAAGATTGTAACACAAGCATTTACATTCTATATAAATGTTTCATTTTCTGTTTAAAACTGTTTTACAGAAATGTCCCATGCACTGCTCAAAGACAATACTTTCATATGGGGATTGTGTGCTCCCTATACTGCACAGGAGGCTCTCATCCAAAGGACTGCGGGAGTCTGGTGTCTGCTTCCCAGCCACCCCAGCAGCCACTAAAACACACTGGCCTTCTCTTGCTTTGGGCCTGATGATTCACTGATACTTGACTGGATGTGATCAAGGTGGTTCTCTGGACTCTGCACAGGTAAAGAGTTATGACTCGCAACACATTAGAGGTGAGAAAATATTACAATTTTATTTGAACAAAACTCTTACAGTGGTGCGTCCTTCTCCTCCCACCCCACCTGCCCGCTTGCCCCCGTGCTGGCTGATGCAGGAACGGGCCGTGGCCCCCCTTCACCTGGCCATGTCGATAAGGCTCTGCAGGGAGGTGGGCACCCAGGTCTTCTCCCCCTGCACGAACACCACGCCACGGTCGATGTAGATGACGATGCGCCCGAAAGTGTACAGCTGCTTGCCCTCGTGGCGCTTCCCCACCAGGGGCATGAAGACGATGTTGTGCTCCTCGGCTTTGGCCTGGATTAGATCCTTAAAGTTGGTTGGCACGGCCGCGGCCCCAATGCCCCTCTGCGCCACGCTCTCCGCCTCCCGGCGCTCCTGCAGCGCCTCGTACTGGAAGTCCTTGCGGCGCTCAGTGTGCGTCAGGTACGCGATGTTCTCCCTGGCCCCAGGTTGCTGGTACACACCTGGAGAGAGAGGGGCCGTGAGGTACAGAGATGAGCAGGAGCGGTTCGAGGACTATCCAGTTTGTACTCTCGAATGGAAGCTCATATAAGGATATTACACAACTTACAAACTGAAAACTTGAAGGAAAAAATAAACAATGAACTTCTATAAACAACACTTTTGCTAAAGGCAGTCTATACAAGAGAGCCACACGTTCTAAAATCTCTTATGTTAACCTTTCGAAGAGGCAGTTAATAAAACTACAGATCCTGCAGTCTATATCTGAAGAGGCTCCTATATGGATGTTCTGTCTCTACTGTTATAAAATTCTGGCAAGTCGACGCTTACCAATGCCAGAGGAAACTGCACGGTTCATGATGTCCAGCGCCTCGTTGAACTTCTCCTTGATGACTGGTTGTGCAAGAACAGCATCGGAGAAGACAGACTTCCAGCCCAGGTACCAGCGTGTGATCTCCTCGTAGTTCGGACTGTTACTGAGCCAGGAGCACAGCACCTGCCAACACAGACTCGGTCTACTGCTCTGTCTCTGCAAAGGCCCTGCGGAGCATCACAGACCGTCTACAGCCAAGCTACCGAACCCTCACTGGACACCCACCAAAAATATGAAAAATAAACCAACCATTCGTAATGTGCCATTATTTAGACTTTTACGCAGCAGGGAAACTATAAAAAGGCAATCAGGATTGTAAGATATACATTTAAAGGTACAGGATTTAAATGAAGGGATGTGGTGCTGAAATAATACAGTGCACTGGTAAAAACTCATTCAGAATATTGTGACAATCTTGGTCTCCACAATTCCTGCTCTAGAATCAGTCTAAAGAAGAGCATCCAGATATGCTTTCATGTTTGAGAAAGGACTGTCCTACACTAGCAGGCTGAAGAAACTGAATCTCTGTTGAGTCCACCCACTGAGTCAACCCAGTAATGATCTTCAGGAACAAGAGTGAGACACGAACCCAGGGCTGCAAGTGGAAACCCACACTGACCTGTAGCCACTTGGGGAAGAAGTGCTTGTCCAGCAGGCTGACCAGGCAGGACAGCGACAGCATTCCCTCCCAGTCCAGCACCCAGTACAGGGGGTCCATGAGCTGCTGGTGGGGGTTCACGACCAGTTCGCTGAGACAGAGTGCTGAGATAGCAGAGGGCAGGGGGCAGGGGGCAGGGTAAAAATGGAGAGGACGAGAATGGGGGAAAGAGAGGAGAATAAAGAGAGAGACACAAAAACCAATGCAAACTCCACGAGACAGATACCAGAGTGGAGCGGCGAGTGCGAGAGGGACAACTGGAGAGACAGAAAGCAGGAAGGGAAAAATGGTAAGAGAATCAAAACTAAAGCAATGAAGAGGGCAGGGAGGAGCTCTGGGGCAGGGACAGGCGGAATAAGAGAAGAGGGACGGGGGACTCACCCAGTTTGGGGACGATGTTCTTCACCATGAAGGCCTCCCAGGCGCCTGGCGTGAAGACGTCCTTCCAGGGCTGCAGGATGAGGCGGGCAGATCCGTCGCTGGGGTGCCAGCGCTGCAGGGCGCTCGCCAGCTTGCTGCGGATCGGGGGGTACAGAGGCTCCAAGCGCCCCTGCAGGAGGGGCAGCCAGGGGTGCAGCCAGGAGTGGATGGGTACCGTGTCTGTCAGAGGGTTCCAGCTCTCCACCTAGAGACAGAGCCCATGGTGGCAGCTGAGTTTCAAACCACTGTGCTTGTGCCAACGCAGCCAGTGTCAAAGACAGGCAGTGTCATCGGCCTCAAGGCAAAACGGCCGGTGTGTCAGTGTTAATGGACTGCTGCCAGCATCGGTACGTCAATGTATCACTGTGCTGGTGTCAGGGAGCTGCCTCACCTCCCTCTGCAGCTTGGGGAAGATGAGCGTCTCCAGGATGTTGTCCAGGATCCAGATGGGCAGTAGAGGTGCCCAGCTATCCAAAAAGTCCACCATGGGGCCGACGTTACGTGGCTGCCACTGTGACACAGCACTGCGCACCAGGGGCACCCACACCTCCCACAGCAACCTGCAGACACAGAATCCAGGATGTAGTACACACACACACTGACCAGAATCTCAATTATTGCACCCTATCCCCAAGACTGCTGCCCACCGCCAGAGTTCTCACCTGTGGTAGGGGTCCATGAGCTGGTTATCTGCTCGGCTGTGGGGCAGCTGTCCTGACTCCAACACTGCCCTCCAGCGGCCAACCTCCTCCAGCCCCCGTGTCCCATCCTACAGGGACAAAAAGGGTTAACAGCATGTGTGTGTGAAATAAGTCCATCAGAGCACAGCACTCGGGTGTGTCACTGTCAGAGGGCACAGTGCAGAGGTGTGTCACTGTCAGAGGGCACAGTGCAGAGGTGTGTCACTGTCAGAGGGTACAGAGCTCAGGTGTGTCAGTGTCAGAGGGCACAGAGCTCAGGTGTGTCAGAGGAAACAGAGCTCAGGTGCGTCACTGTCAGAGGGCACAGTGCATAGGTGTGTCAGTGTCAGAGGGCACAGAGCTCAGGTGTGTCAGGGCACAGAGCTCAGGTGTGTCAGTGTCAGAGGGCACAGAGCTCAGGTGTGTCAGAGGAAAGACAGCACAGGTGTGTCACTGTCAGAGGGCACAGCGCTCAGGTGTGTCACTGTCAGAGGGCACAGAGCTCAGCTGTGTCTGAGTCAGAGGGCACAGAGCTCAGCTGTGTCTGAGTCAGAGGGCACAGCGCTCAGGTGTGTCTGAGTCAGAGGGCACAGCACTGAGGTACCTTGAGGGGGTCCCAGCCACGTAATTCCTCCCTGAGCAGGGGATGGACCACAGCAGCAGCGAGGTCAGCGAGGCCGAGCATCTTGTACTCCTGATAGTAGTCGGCCTGCAGCTTCTCGAAGATCTGCGCACACTCCTCCAGCGTGAGCGGCCCATCCTGGCCCTGGCCCTCCTCGCTTTTCTCAACCAGCTCGAGCACGTGCTCCAGCCGCCCCAGGGCAACACGCTCCTGCTTCAGCGTCTCCTCCAGGGCGGCGCTCTCATGAGACAGAGACACCACCATGTCCCGCTCGTGCTGAAGCCTTCGTGCACTCTGAGAGAGAGTGAGAACTTCAACACAGCTGTCTGCTGCCTGTGCGCAGTCCTCCTCAGCCACTACCATTACACTGCATGGTACAGCAGGAGAAGAGCTGGGTAGTTGCAGTGAAAGGCATGAAGAAAGAGGGCGTTACAGACGGACTGACCTGTAGAATATCCTGCTCCGTGAGGTCAATCAGCAGCTGCAAGTTGTGCTCCAGCTCAGGAAGTGCGAAGCCAGGACTCCGCTGGTCCTTGGGGGCAGCGCCAAGGGACGGCTCCTCTGGAACACTGTGCTTCTGGCTCATCTGACTGTAGCTGTAATAGACCTTCTGCTCACGGCCTGTCATATCAATCACCTGCAACACAGCCCAGGGGACAGACTGATACACTTGCAAGACACCGCAGAAAACTGTAAAGAATCCTCTAATTTATTTTAGATAATTTGTCATAGACCTATGCTATAACTTACTTCAAAACTAGACTAGATAACTATGACTAGATAACTCAGCATAATGGTGATAATTCTAGAACACTAGCAAAGAATACTGCTGTTGTATCTGGTGTGATAAAACACGCAATCGAAACACTAGATTAAACGCAGTGTCTACGTCTCCCTGCACACCTTGACCTGGGCCAGCTCCGCAGGGGGCGCAGTCATGCTCTTGCCCACCGCCTGCCCCCGGGCCTTCAGCTCGTCCACCGTTCGGTACGAGTATTTGGGCTTCTTCTTCCCAGCCCCTGGGTCTCTACGCCACTGGCCCAGCTCCCGCTGGAAGTCCTGCGGGAAGAGAGGAGATTCTGAACGGGCAGCTGGGCTCCCTGCCTGGCCAGCGGGGGAGAAGTGAGAGGCAGCAGCTCTCGGGCGAATGTGAGACTGGAGTTTCACTCGTGACTCAGAAGGGCAGACAGCAATGGGAATTTATTCCATACCTCAGTTAAAGCAGCTGCACAATTGTAAAGATGCAAACCAGCAAGACACAACACATGCATGAATAAATGTGCTGTGGCTTTGTACATTTGTATGAATGTGTTTCAGCAGAACCAAAAGTGCAGCAAACTGCTTTAAAAAAGGACCCGAGTGCTGGCTGCCTTTTACCAGAAAGGAGTAAAAGCTTCACAGGGGTAATCACAAGGCACACAACCAGAGACTGTGGGGTGCATATTAACAGGCCAGATGCGGAGCCCCACTCACCTTTTCCTCCTCTTCCTCAGAATCCACAATGGGGAAGTCCTGCAGGGACTGCTGGGTCCTCTCTGTGCCATAAGCTCCCACTGCCCCCTTGCCCTTGCGCACCTTGGCTTCAATGGGGTTCACAATACCTGGGCACAGACAAAGCATCTGGCACTGAGGAGCAGCACTGGCAAAACAACTCAGTAATGACAGACAGCAATGGGCACACAGTCACACAGTCAGGACACTGAAACAAGCACACAGATCTCTCATCATTACCCTGTGCATTCTTGCCCAGCCCTTTGCCTGGCACGTAGCCCATCTTCTGCAGCAGTTTCTGCCCAATGCCACGGGTGTGTTTCTCCCAGGTGCCCAGGTCCTGCCCACCACGAGTGCCGCTGCCAAATGCCCTCTGGGAGCTCTTAAAGTTCCCCCCCTTGTGTGCAAACAGAGAGAAGGCAGACACACAGGGGAAACAGAACCACGTCAATGTGCTGTATTACCCCGGTGGCCACAGCCTGCTCTGTACGAATAGCTGTACCTGCAGCAGGTGCAAAGAATGAGTAAGGGAGAGAGAAAAGAAAACTCCAGCCGCCGGAGGACAAGCAGCTGAACTGAAGGCCATATTGTGAAGAGAGAACACTGCAGCAAGCCGTCAAGCAGGATTTACAGAAGAAACGGGAGGTTCTTTCCCCCCAACCCCTGACCTCAACCCTTTCTCACCGTCTGCAGCCTTTTGGGCGCTGACTCCCGGGGGGGCGCCTGGGGAGGGTCTGCCTCTGGTTCCGAGTCGTCAGACCCCTCCTGGGCTCTCTCCTCGGCCGCGCTCTTCCGGAGACCTGCGCTCACGAAGCTGACAGGTGCAGTGTAGTCCCTGGACCTGGACACAGAGCAAACCATGTAGGAAACTGCCCCAGATATAAAACATAATACCCACTTTAATAAGGGTGTGAGATTTTCCTGAAGCAATAATCCCCATCTCTGAACTGGCTTCATCACGCTGCTCTCCTCCCCACTGAGAGCTGCTGTGTGGTGAGCAGACTGGCGCAGCCTCCAGGCAGGGCTGCACACTGCTGGTGGTGGAGGGGGTCAAGAGCTTTGAGTGTAGTGTCCAGAAAAGGACTATATAAGAGTGAGAATTATTATTACTCTACAATACAGAGGATACTTAAGGTTTTATATTTTTTAGGATCTGAATGCACTACAGCCCCCGGGTTTGCACTAATTCACTAACTCCACTCTCTTACACTGACACCCAGATTCAAGCAAACTGGCAGACAGGGGCACGGCGCACCTCTTCCCACCAAAGCTGGGTCGCTCGTCATCGGAGTCGCGCTCGGCCCACACGCCGTATGTCGCCTCCTCCTTGGTCTGGCGGTGCCGGCGCCGGTCGGGATTGAACTCGTTCTCTAAGTCCCAGTCCGTCACCTCGAAGCGCTCGACCTCCACACCCTCCTCCTCCTCCTCGCCCCCCCTCCCGTACAGGTGGGACAGAGACATCGTCTGGGCGGCGCTGGGACTGGCACACCGCGGTCTGCAAGGGAAGGCAGGACCGTGAATGTATTTTTGCTGTTGATAGAAAGATGTCTTCACCGTGATAGGAGATCGTTAAAGGACAACCTGTCAGATATTCTGCGATTTAACAGGCACCGAGAATCCAGATCGGGCAAAAAAAATCGTGTAGTTTTTCAGGTTCTGCTCGGTCGGGTTCCGTTCTGTGGCCCAACGTCCAGCACCAGAGTACGGTCCCGACCAGAGGCGCCCAGCGCATCCGGCACGTCACAGCTCATTTTCAAAATAAATTAACCAGGCAGCAAGTGAGGCGTTTCCCGATTAGGAGACAGAAAACTGGACTCGTTTACCTCGATGGATGACGATTAAACACTCAGCAAAATCCAACCTGCTTCTCTGCCGAGTATTTTCGTGGGGGCAATTGCCGGGCTTTGCTCGAAAACTAAGTTTCGCCTTAACCCGAGAAGCGTAAACAGAGCGACTTCCCTCCACTTCCTGAGAGCGCACAGTCTACACCTGTCCCTTGGAAACGTAGACTAAAATTGTCTAGAAAAATAGTCGCCGAATCTGTGCATATACAAAATAATCAGAGTGGAATGTTTTAAATAAATAATGTGCATGGTGATATTTGCAAGCTTTGTGACTTCTTGTTTTCTTCTGTTCGAATGATCTGACTCCTACCGGACCCCTCACAGTCGGAACTTATGTCAGACGTCAGTAGTTTCCGCCAGGGTCCTTGTAAGGCCGTACGCGCAGTCAGAAGTGCGAGGTGGTGTGTGTTTGGGTAAGGGGTGGGATCAGTCCAGCTCTGTGTTGGGCCGGGAGGACCGGTTTCATCTGGCAGCTCTGAGGTTCTCTGGTAGCTGAGGGACGCTAAGCACAGAGTGAGCACTGGGGGGGTGGTGGCTGCATTTTACTACTGTTTTTGACACGTTGCATTTATTCTTTATAGAAGAGTGAAGAAGAGCGTACGGCTCTTCGTGAGTAAGGTTTGTTCTGTCCGGAGCGAGGAGGGACTCTTTGAGTCAGCGCTCCACACAGACGGTACCGGGGACTGTCCTGAGCTCACGGTTAGGATTATGTACATCTATACCGTCTCCGTTACGTTAATGCGCTGTGGAGGATCTTGACAATATTTTCAGAGTGGTGCAACAGGGAAAACGTGAAATTACGTCAATTAACGGAGCGCTTAAGTTGGACAAAAGCCAGCGCAGGTTCGACCCTAGTCTTCCCTCTCGGCAAGGTCACAGGGCCGTGATCGCAACCGGTGCTGACACTGTGTCCTGGTCTCCTAGGGTCCCAGCTTTCCCAGAGGGATGGCTGGCGGCAGCGGGGAATGGCGGGAGGTGCAGCGGAAGAAGGGGAGAAGCCGGCCCAGGCGGTGGGGAGGACAGGGACAGCAGGGTAACTGTGTCCTGGACGATGCACCGGACACTGGGAAGCTCCTAGAGAGGATCACCGCAGCCATGTGAGTCTCTCACCGCGCCGGGCTGTTCTAGGAGGTTCGGCTTAGGCCATCCGAGAGCGTTCCTGCATGTCGGACAGGCGCCTGCAGGAGAGGCTGAGCTGAGCGCCGTGTTGCCTGTGCTGACCCACATGACACGAGCACCTCCGATGTGGTAGCGTCGCCTTGTGCATCTTATAACACTGTACCCGACAGCAGTGATGCCAAAGTCCTCAGTAGACACAGCAGTACTTCCCATGTAAACATCAAAGGCTAAATCTTTCTCTGTGTATTTCAGGAAAGAGCTGAGGATTGAGGATTTCTGGCAGGTGTGGAGAGGTGAGCTAGTCTTCAGGAATGGACTCCCAGCCAGCTGTGTGCTGGATAATCCTCTTGTTGGCATGTACCCGTACAAAACAAACCAGAGGGCACAAGTGTAAACTACGTAGAACTGCATTTGAAATCAAGACCAGACAGCACACCCTCACCTAAAAGGTTATGAGAGTCTGGAACAAGCTGCCCAAATCAATATCTTGGCTTCCACCAAGAACTGTCTAGAGATCCTTGGATCAATAAAGCTACTATCCACCAACCAGGCCAGATGGGCCACGTGGCCTCATTTTGTTTGTAATCATTCTTACATTCTTATGTCCCACAGTCACAGCTGTTCAGATTAATCAGCCATTAGGTTATGCAGGTGAAGTCATCTCTTCTAAAATTGATCACCTTCCTGTTTTTCATCCTAATGTGAACAGAAGTGCAACATGGTGAAGTTGGTCATTACAGAATACTAGTTTAAGAAATGCTTTACGCTGTTTAAATGTTTCAGTTTGTTTTTTTGTCAAATCTGCAAGTTGTTTTCTGCCTTTGTGTAAAAGTGCAGGAACTCAGTGTGGTGGAGTGTGCTTTCTGATTGTGCAGTAGAGTAGAACCCTGATGAATAATTTCCTGTGTCACTCGCCAGGAATCGGTGCTTATTCATTCAGAGGCATCTTTTCTCACAGGCCTGGTGTTAGGCTCAGCTGGGTTCTGCCTTCTTTCCTCAGAGCTGCTTGTAAACAGCCTGGCCAGTGATCCCCGAGCTGAGTCGGGCAGCGGCTCCCCTTCCCAGGACAAGGAGAGTGCGTGCTCTTCACGCCCAGAGCGCGAGGGCGCCGTCTGTGCCGCGTCGGAGCTGGACTGCGTGTGTTACGGACTAGGCAACTTCTCCTCCTGCGTCTCCTCCCGCTACCAGCTGGCTCTGTTGCTGCTGCTCCTGGAGAGCCTGCAGGTACCTGCAGCTCCGTGTGCGTCACTGCGTCTCCTGAGGTGCTGGATGATGGGCGCGATCTGTAACAGGAGGTTAAAGAATTTAAGATGTTAAGGAAATGATCATGTCCTGACACCAGCTTGCCCAGCAGGCAAATTTCTAAGATACCTGTAGTGAGAATGACAGGGGGCCACGTGGTATCTTTCTTACTAGCACAGTTTAATGGAAGCAAAATAATCAAAAGTCTTAAATGAGAAACACTTATTAACGACATTGAATTACAAGCTGTTATATAAAGTTTTTACAGAGCCTGCGAATCCCTGAGTCCAGGCTGTCTCACTTCCTCAGGGAGGTGGGTGTGTCCTAATGCAGAGCCAGGAGACAGTGCAGACAGTCTGCTTCGGGAGGGCATTAAACTGCCCAGCAGGCAGCTGCTGCAGGTCAGGAGAGGAGAGAAAGCTGTGATGGGCAAACCTCTCAGCCATTGAGCTGGTCGTTCCAGCTGGGCACTCTGCTCTTCGCGCACATCTTGCACAGAGGTCTCGGCCTTTTCCTGCCTCCCCGCCTAGGAGGAGTTTTGGGTTGGTGTGCGAGTCTGAACCGGACCAGGAACAGGCTCAGCAGCTCTGCTAAACCCGTATCGGTGAAATGGTAACTCCTCACTTGCATGTTACTGTACCCAGGGACAGGAGCTGGCTGGTGGAAATTGGCCTTCCAGATTATCCTTAACTGGGCATTGCATTTGTTGGTTATTAAAACCCAGTATACGTTTTGAAATGAAATCTGAAGACAGGGCAGTGGTTTGCAGAACACATGAATGTTTGGGGGAGACACCATCTTGCCCCAGTATTGACACCATCTTGCCCCAGGTGTCGCCCCAGCGCTGCTGTGTGTATGACCCGGTGTTCTCGGCGGCAGAGACCAAAGTTCTGCAGGCCCTGGGGCTCACTGTGCTCACGGAGAACGAGGTGAGAGGAATGGCAGTGAGAAGACGGCTGCTGCAGCCTGCGGGCTGAGTGCTGAAGCGGATATTAGTGTAGAGGACTTGCAGCCAGGATGTCCTCTTTTCAGGCCCCTGACTCTATCGCTGTTTCATGGGAGCTGGTGAACATCTATGTGCTTTTAATTTCAGATAAGATGTTATATTTAGGGGCAGTATGGTGGCACAGTGGTCAGCATTGCGGCACTGGGTTCAGTTCTGGACCTGAGGTGCTGTCTGTGTGGAGTTTGTATGTTCTCCCCATGTTTGCGTGGGTTTCCCCCAGGTGCTCCCACAGTCCAAAGACATGCTGGTGGGTTAATTGTCTTCTGGGAAAACTGGCCGTGGTGTGAGTGCCTGCAGTGGACTGGTGTCCCATCCAGGGTGTATCCTGCCTTATGCCCGTTGCTTGTCGGGATAGGCTCCGGTGCCCCGCAACCCTGAATTGGATAAAGCGGTTATTGAACGCGAGTGAGCATTAGTGACTGCAGCAGGAGCAATCATTCACTTGCTTAGTCTCTCTGCCTCAGAGAGCCTGTAAACAACATCATCAGCTGAACCCCGGTTCTTCTGTACAGTAATTGTCTGCAGGCAGAATTGCTTTGTGTTGTTTTCCTGGGTGCTGTTCTGAATCGTCATCTGTTGTGCTTTGTTGCTGCTGCTCAGGAGGGGAAGCGGCTTGTGTGCAGACCCACCCTCTTCTACCTGATTCACTGTGGAAAGGCACTGTATAACAACCTGCTGTGGAGAAACTGGAGCACTGACAGCCTGCCCCTGCTTACCATAGTCGGAAACAGTTTCTGTGGCATTCAGGAGAGGTGAGGCAGTTCCATGACCATCATGGTGTTGTTCTTTTCTTTACACAAAGGATTGTGGGAGTATGGAACAAGCCATATCACCTTGACATATTGGTGTTGGTGGAGGGGTCCCCATTACCATTACGCTTTGAGTTCAGTGTCCAGAAAAGTGCTGTAGAAGGATTATTTATTATTGTTTATATTTATATTGTTTATGTATGTGCCCAAACATGTTCTGAAGCAGAAACCCCTGGTTCTACCAGGAAACACCTGGATGAGATCTGATAAATCAACTACCAGTTACCAAAGGGGCTAGATGGGCCAAGTGGCCTCATATCATTTGTAAGTCTTCCTTATATTCTTTCCTCTCTTTTGAATTTTAGTTCCATGAAGCACCCTGATAGATCTGTAGCCTGAGAGTGTGGAGAGATTAGAGCAAGCAACTCATGGCATTAAGAGTTGGTATCAATGTTTGTTTTGCAGCACGCTGGAAAGAGTCCTCCAGAGAGATTATACCTACATCCGGGACGTATCCTTTCCGGTGTCCTCACCTCTGGACACCCGTCCTGCCCTCACTGTTATGGACAAGAGCCGAAAACTGGGGCTGCCAGTATTACCAGTGAAATTTAGAATCAGTTCTAAAACAGCATGGCTTGCATATGATGACTTGATGATGTGATCTGTCTCTGAGAGTGCTGGACATTCTGCTGAGGTCAGTGGGGCAGTTGGGCCTGCCCAGTGTGCTTTGGCATGAGGCTGTTTCTGGGCCTTCTGCTTCTATTTTGTTAAAAAGAATGTAAAAATATTCTGCTTTTGTTCAGTTTTATTTCCTAAATGTTTTAATTCCTGATTGAATGGTGAATGAAACCTGGTTACAATTTCAAGTTCCTTTTCACTGATTTCTTTCCTCTCTGTTTTTTTGCTGTGTTGCTGTTTCTGTCAAGGCTGAGGCAGTGTCCACCAGTGGACATTGTCCGTCAGTGTTTCTGGAAACCTGTGCATTGAAAGTGAAGCACGGGCCCCAGCCCTGGGTGCTGTATCTGCTGAGTGTCGTGTCACGGCTGTGCTTTTCCTTCATGGCGGTGGCAGATTGTGAGAGCATGTGAGGAGACGCCACTACCCTGCCCCCCCCGATTTCTGGACGTCTTCAACAACACCGTTCTCTTGCGTTTCCCTCCGGAGCCCCTGGGAGCCCTGCCCTCTGACACCTGGGCTGACCCCCCCGAGCCGGACTACCAGCACTGCCCGGACCTAGAGATCATACAGGCTGCAGGGGCGCACTGCAGGGGGCAGGAGGGGGCGGTGGGCATCCCAGCTTTGGCCTCGGGGGAGCCCCAGCACCAGCGCCGGCTTCAGGGGCGCCCCAGCACCAGCCATGCTGCGCTGTAGGATACAGTGTGCCTCTGTCTCGAGGCTACACAAGCGTCGGCACTTGGCATGGCAACCAAGTCTGAATCCCACAACGTTTCCAGGGAATTCTCCCTCTTTCTGCCGGGTAACTTACAAGGAGCTAGCAGAACCTATTATAGCTGAGACTGAGCTGCAGGGAGACAGGCCGGTTTTAAGTAATTATTTATTGAAAACTTGCACCCAAAAAGTATCAGATAGAAAAGGACATTCACCCCTCTCAGCACATCTCCTTGAAAAGACCTCCCAAGCAGGACAGGCGGCAGGCCGGGCAGCGGAGAGGCAATCCAGGAGCACAGCTGGGGTCTGGGTGGTTGACTGCACACCTGCGGTGCCCATTCAGGCTGGCACTGCCCACTGGTGGGTTAAATAACTGCAGTCCCAAGATGCAAGGTCAGTCAGATTTGTACAATGTACGTCAGTTTTGCACAAGCAATAAGCACTAGAGAGCACAGGGTAAATTAGATGAGAAGAGCTATATTAGTTTTGTCTGAAAGCTTGTATTACTGTGAATAAAGGAAAAGTACATCTGATACTACTGTGTCTGTACCGGGCTGATAGTGAGCACTGAGACCCGAGGTGCCAGTATTAACGGCCGGCCGGCTCTCTGGTCAGACACGTTTTACAGATGAGGTGGGGGAGGACATTGCGACAGTCTTTGTCTCTCTCGTGTGGGAAAGAGCTAGTCACTGCATTTTTGCTCTGTTTTCAGTGTCCTTCATTCACCAGAATAAACTGAGAAAACACACGGTTTCATAAAATCACAGTGCCATTTTTACAATATTAAAAATTAATTGATTTTGCAGACTATTAAAAACTGCCTTTTTTTGAAGACGGTAAGTTTGTGGACGGATGGCAGCTGTAGGGGCTGGTCGTTGCTCAGAGTGGGTTTGCTGTTAAATGGCTGCTGTCTCTTCTCTGGCCATTTTTGGAGGACCTGAACGGTCATGAGCTGGTTCCTGTAGTGTCATCTTCTCCCTGGGTATAGTCTTCTCCTGATGTGAGCCAGGTAGTTCTTTATCTGTACCTGTATTTTCATTAATCATGATTTCCTGCCCTGCTTCCTCTTTACCTGTCTCTTCCTCTGTAGCGTTTTCCCCATTGGCCGGTGACTCTGCAGTCCCACCGTTTGACAACAGTTCAGGTCCCTCAGGCCCTGCCAGTTCATTGGTCAGATCTGCTGCTACTTTTTTCTCATTCTCATTTCTTATGTCATTCTGGTCTAGGACATGTGGAGCATTGTCACTCTCTCCTGCTTGATTGTCCTGTTTATGGGGCTTGTTACTGCAGGGGGAAAATGATATAATCAGAAAAAATCAACTTATTCTGGTACTGTGGGGCATGCAGCTGGAGATTACCTACCCTGGTGTGACTTTGAGGATCCCATTGACCAAGGCCAGCTGCTCCAGTCTGGTCTCCAGAGAGGGAGTTAAAATCTGTTAGAAAAACACGGTAAATATCATTCGACCAGGTACTTAGATCCCTCCAGTAAAAGCCCTGCAGTATGAACAAGTCTCCAGGTCAGCATTGTAAATGAGAACTATGTATTTAGAATACAGCAAAACTAGTGCAGGATCTGGCTTTTCCCTTCTGTTTCTCTCCTTGCTTTTCTGCAACCCGAATACCTGTGGACGCTGTGCATCTTCACTCTTACACATGGACACTGTCCCACGTCTCTGTCCACTGCCACTCTTTCCACTGGACAGTGTCTCACAGACATCATCTCCCTGACTAAGTCATTCTCCTTTGTGATGAAGTTTATATTAGGTTCCTTTTGCTTTGGTTCTAAACCTGATAAGTCCAAGATGTGATGGTTACCCAGGAAGAACTCTTCAAGAATCTCAATAGACTCTCCTTATTAAAAAGCCTGTTTTTGTAAAAGTTGGTTATTCTGTGCAGCCTGGTATGTGATCTCCTGTGGAACACAGTATGAGCCTCAAATAATAGCAATAATAATGTCATTGTTGTAAATGTTCTGCTGGTGGTTATTGGCAACAGTAATTAATCAGTAATGACAATAAAACTCTTTGAATCTGGATGTATTAAAAGTTCACATTGCTATGTGAAATGCAAGGCTGCCACAAGATCAAGTTCAGGCTTTGGTAAAGTTGTGTACAATACAGTATTTCACTGCACCTAAAATGTGTAGACTTGTGAAACGTGCCGAGGAAGTAGCAACATAATTCCAAGTATCCCTCATTGTTCAAAGAAGCTGACTGGGTTAAGTAGTTTGGCACCTATCCCCTTTTTATTTTCTTCACAAATGCAGGGCCAATTTCACTGAAATTCAAAATCTGGAGTTGATTCCATAAACCTAGGTGGGCACCATCAACCGATCATACTTTTTTAAAAAGATGGATACGTCTAAAAATGATTAAACAGTAAATTATTAATTATTTATTTCTAACCAGTTTCCAATAAAAAGAACATAATGATTACAAATCAGAGGCCACCATTAGGACCATCATGCCCATTTTGTGGTTGGTAAGCTAAGGCCACTCAACACTGGACAGCTAACACTCATCTCAGGTCCCATATACATAATGGCTGAAATATAAACGTATTCGCTAGTGAAAGGTCCTGGGGTTGATTTGCCCCAGTAGAATATTCTGGGAGTTACGAGATGCTGCTTCAGCTTTAACAAAGTGTAAATCTCATAGATTCTCATGGATTTAAGTACATTTCAAATGCTCTATTTGATTAGTTAATTCCATCTTCTCTGGGATCTAGGATATTGTGGAATTTTGACTGTCATAGTCTTCATGGCCTGCCAGTGTTCTTCCTCACCTGAGGAGCAGTGGCCTGCCAGTGTCTGCCTGTGTTCTTCCTCACCTGAGGAGCAGTGGCCTGCCAGTGTCTGCCTGTGTTCTTCCTCACCTGAGGAGCAGTGGCCTGCCAGTGTCTGCCAGTGTTCTTCCTCACCTGAGGAGCAGTGGCCTGCCAGTGTCTGCCTGTGTTCTTCCTCACCTGAGGAGCAGTGGCCTGCCAGTGTCTGCCTGTGTTCTTCCTCACCTGAGGGGGTGCTGCCTCAACAGGGTCGACGCCTTGCCTCAGGGTTCGCTCCACACGTACAGCTTGCTGGGTAATGGCTTGCAGGAAATTCAAGCTTGCTTTTGTCTGTTGGTGATCCTCTCCAAACTGCAGACAAACAAACAGTCATGTTGCTTACAGGCACTTACAGACAGGCAGTCACACTGTACTGTGTGTCACCATGATGCGTCCTGTGTCCAGGCCGGGCCCGTGTCTCTACTGTCTCGTGCTTGTGTGACATCTCTGCGCTGACAGTCGTGCCGTGTGCTCACCTGAGCCTGGTACACTGCCAGTGCTGCTTTCTCCTGGCTCATTGCACTGCGATACTCCCCCACGCTGCACAGCGCCTGGGCCAGAAGGTGATGACTGCAGAGACGGAGGGAGCAGGAGCAGGAGATGAGTCTATAAATCCACTGAAAACTGTGGAACACAGCTGTCTGGAAAAGTGCATTTAAAACTAAGAGCAGGAGGCACTTCTTTATACTAAGGGTGTCGGGAGTGTGGAACATGCTGCCCAGCCATGTTGTTGTAGCCAGTACCCTGGCTTCTTTCAGAAGATGTCTGGATGAGATTCTGGGATCAGTTTGTTTCTAACTAGGAATATAACAGGCTAGATGGGCAGAATGGCTGCTCCTGGTCGTCAATGTTCTTATGTTCTTCACAAGGGACAGTTCAAAGACATACTGGCAGGTTAATTGGCTTCTGTAAATTGGCCCTGTGAGTGTGCCCAGGATAGACTCTGGCTCCGGCTCTCCTGCTACTCGAATTGGATGAAGCAGTTAGAAAATGGCTGACTGGATGGTTACCTGAGAGCAGTCTGCGGGTCGTCACTGCCACAGAACTTGGTGTTGATTCTGAGCGCGCTCTGCAGGAACTGTACAGACTGCTCACCCTGCAGCAGCAGCCCAATAGAGCTCTGAGGGAGAGAGAGGGGTGATTAATGATGCACTAATGTTTACTGTATCTGCAAGCAGAGGACACACGAGATCATAGGACCTAAACTAGTGTAATCTTTTTTCAAGAACTACTTCAGTTAGGCTTTTGATCTCTCTATACATACAGTGTCTTGCACCAAAGCAAAAGAGGCTAAATATTCCTTTACTATAAATTTTCAACAGTGCTTTGTGTGTCTTCTTGAGCCTCCAAACTAGCTCACATGCTCCTCTGGAGCTTCTCTTCTACACTCGCAGAAAGAAACAGCTGCGCAGGATTAGTCTGCATGAATATATGCATGAAGTGTTGAGTATGTAAATCACTGCCACTGAGCCCATGTCTGCTACGGCAGTGCCTTGCTGGCTCGTGTGCAGTGTGCAGGGCATGTCGAGCGGTCACTCACGTCCAGGGTGGCCATGTAGGGATGATCCTCTCCGTGCACCAGCAGCAGCAGCAGCCGCGCCCGGTACAGCAGCCGCCGCGCAAGTGGCAGCTCTCCTCCCACGCACACGTACACCGCCAGCAGGGCATACTCCTGGACTGTGTTGGGGTGGTCGAACCCCAGCACTCTCTCACTGACCACCACTGCTCTCAGCTGGACACTGCGGGCCTGGGGAGAGAGGGGGTGGCAGTGTGTCAGGGGTTCTGGAGCTGGACAAGGTTGCACACACTGACTGACCGACCTGCAGGCCCCATGGTACCCCACACCCTGCCTGAACGTCCAGAACGAGCCGTTAGGAAATCACGGCGTTCTCTGATGTCTGCACAAGGCGCACACTGACAAAAATCAAACATCTGAGAATTCTGACCATCAGGGTCTGTCAACAGAAAGACCCCCCTTTAAAGAGCAGAAGAGCTATCCCGTAACCCTGCCCCGCCCGACGGAGTTTACCTCTGAGCTGCGCCCCAGGACGTGGGCGACCCGCGCCAGGGCGCTCAGGCAGGCACACGCGTCGGGGTGCAGCTCGTCGCAGGTGCGGCTGAAGAGATACACGGCCTCCTTCAGCTGCTCGTACCCCTCCAGCAGCTGGCCCTTCTGCACACTGGCCTGCGCCCCAAAGAACACGCGGGTGGCGTCCCTGGAGCCCATGGTGAGGTGCTTGACCACAGGGAAGATGCCCAGGATGTCCTCCGGGGAGAAGGGTGGCCTGTGGCGACTGTCCAGGCTGTACTCCTTCAGCTGCACCTGAGGCGGATGGACACAGGAGGGGCCGATTCAGTCAGGCTGGCAGGTGGCCACCAGCGTCCGAGTGACTATCGGTCAGTCAGGATGACAGGCAGTGAGCCCCAGTCCCCCTGTCCCCCTTCTCACCTGTATCCCCATCTTCAGACACAGCTCCCTCAGCACCGATACCTTCTGCAGCCCATACAGCTCCACCACATGGTCAATGCTGGAACTGCACACCAGAGTCAGGCCAACAGCACAAAGACAGAAACGGTACGGGAAACGGTCACTTCCGAAGCACACGTCAACCTTTAACACCAAATACACTGAACTTTCTTACTAATAATTACTGTATCATACATAACACTTGTCAGAGTTTCATATTTCATTCACTAAGAGGAACATAAGAACTTAACAAAGTTTTTAAAATTCTTTATGTGACGTTTCTTTTTCTTATTTTATTTCAGTTGCCTATTAGTTTTAACTGTAACATAGGCATTAACTAATTACCCTTAAATAAAATAGCAATTATCAAGTTCCACTCTAACTTATTGATACTGATTAACAAAAGATATATAAGCTGTTTTAGAAACTGTTTCAACTGACCCCAAGTCAGTTTTGAGGTCATAGGTCTCCTGCACATCCAGACTAATGAGATTCCAGAGCTCTGCAGCACTGAGTATGCTCCAGCCAGTATTGTCGGAAACCCCGCCCCCACCACGGCCACGCCTCCGAGACCGCCGTTTTGGCTCCTCCCCTACGGGGGCGGGATTGCAGTGCGGTCCCAACAGGCCACACAGGAAGTGACTGACAGCTGCAGCCAAACTGGACGTTTCCACCCCCTAAGAACAGACAGGCAAGCAGACTCTCAGACACTGATGTACAGAGATACGCAACGCCAGGGTGAGAGTAATGCTGGCGCGACACAGGAGAGAAAGTCGATCAGATAGTGCTACGTCACCTGCAGAGAGTTGTTGAGGACCCGTCTAGCTGACCGGACAATCATCTCTCCATAGAGCAGCCTCTGCGAAACAGCAAAGTTGCACAGGAGTGAGAAATTGTGTTGCAAAAGCTCTTAAAATCACATTTTTCTAACAGTGACTAGGACAGGGGGAGTCCGAGTGGAGGGGTGAGAGAGAGGGTGGAGGGGTGAGAGAGAGGGTGGAGGAGTGAAAGAGAGTGTGGAGGAGTGAGCAGAGGAATGAGAGTCTCTTTGGAAGCTGCTGTTGTCAAACTGATACTCACCTTGACATGAGTCAGTTGCTCGGTGTGCTGTGATTGGTCAATGGCGCGAACAACCTGTCCCATGTAGCGCAGGTTGATGCCCCTCTGGTGTAGTGCCTGGGCCAAAGTTGCACCATCTGCTGGGATAACATGGCGGTGCCGGCAGTCTGACACCTGGGGACACAAAGTGAGGTAAGTGTGGGGAGAAAGGGGGTGGAATAGGAGGTCCTGGGATGCACTCGAGTAACAGCCTCTGCCCAAAATGTAGGATATGCCCTATAGGATGGCTGGGAGCTCCTAGTGGATGCTGCACCATCAGCTGAAAGTGCCTTGAAGTCACAGACGCCTGTGTCTCCTGGGTAGAGGCAGGCTTGGGGTGTTAATGGCATCGCTTCCTCCAGCCAGAGTGACAGCTGAGCTGTGGACATTCTGGGATGAACAGTGTGTGAATTCATGGATTAATAGGGGTGCGGATGGGGTTGACAGTGTGTGTTCACAGGACACAGACTTCTCTCATCCTTCCTTGAAGAAACAGGGACAGGGCTAGGGGCCGTGCCGCACCAGAGCAGGCGAAACTCACAAAGGCCAGGATCTGCTCTGTCACCAGGAATGCTGCAGCCTCCCTCAGGAGCCTCTCCTGCAGCTGCACGGCTCCCTGGTCTTCCTCCGGGAATCGCACACCTGGACACAGGGAAGAGCAACAGCTCAGTGTGGCTCCCTGACTTCGTCCTCCTGTGAGCAACTTCCAGGTCCTCAAGCGGACTGACTGCAGCCATGTGCACAGGTGCGCTTCTTAACCTGTATAGTTATTTATTCTTTTTGAGATTTATATGAGGCGTTAATCCCAGGCCTGTAAGCAGACTGTGGCAGAAATAGACTTTACCTGGTGAGTAGAGGTCAGGGTTGAAGCGAATCTCAAAGATGATGTCACTGACTGAGCCCAGCTCCTTACAGGCCGCTCTGACGGCGTCAACACCCTGTCCGCTGCCTGCAGACAGACAGACAGGGACATGCTTTCATATGCTTAGTAAGTGGACACTTCCGTTCCTGGCCCCCATCTCCCTCTATCCCTCCTCACCATGGTCAGGCCCACTCTGCGCCATCGTCTCTTTCATACGCTGCTTAAACTGAGAGGACCTGCGAGGACGAGAGGGAGGGACACAGCTTTCAGTCGCAGGCTCGGTGGAAACGGGAGCTGGTGCACAGACAGACAGATATGCCACACGGGTTCCGGGAGACACTTACTTGTGCTGTATGAAGGCGCTGACCAGCTCGGGCCGCAGGCGGCACAGCTGGTGAGGGAAGACCCTGGGCAGGCCGAGCGTTGAGTACCCTGAGGGCCACCCATCTTCCGCTTTCCTCTCCTGAGGCAGGAAATTGACATCCGGAGGCAGGGTGCGGAACAGATCCGTCACGTAGTACCTGCCGTCTGCGCCCAGCACACCCCTGCAGTCCGCGGAGGAGAAGAGTGGGGCTGGGTGGTCGCGCGGCGTCAACACGCCGTGCTTCTGAATCGCCAGGCTCTTGGCAGCCTGGGCCAGCAGCTCCAGCAGCCTCCTGCGGGGGCCGCCCTCCTGGGGGGGCACGGAGAGGCCATACAGGAGCCGCGTGCTGCCCGTTGCCCCCTGGCCCTCCTGCTCTGGCTGCAGCCAACCCGGGGCCAGGCCCTGCGCAGCCAGACGCACCCCCCTGTAGTCCACCACGGCTGCAGGCAGAGTGTGCAGGGCGCCCTGCCCCACTAGCCCCTTGCCCAGCTGGCTGTAGGCCTGCACACCTGCCAGCTCCAGCCTGGGCGCTGCGCGGGCCCCTCGCTTCCCGCCCAGCACGCCTCCCTCAACGCCCTGGCTGAAGAACACCCCCCCACACAGGAAGGCCTGCAGCTGAGGCTCCTCGCTCGGGTTGATGGGCACAGCACTCCCGTCAATCACAGCCTCTGCCCCCTGGGTCACAGCCCACACAAAGCCACTGTTCACCTGGGACAGACAGGGAGACAGGAAGAGACCGGCTGGTGAGTCTGTAGCTGTGGACTCATACAGCTCCTGCAAGGGTTATGACAGTGCTGTCACCTGCAGCAGAGCCCGGCTCCTCAGCAGCCTCTCCTCCAGAGTGCTCTGGGGAAGATCACGTGCTGCCTGCAGCTCCTCATTCCAGTCTGGGGCCTGACGAGGGGGAGAAGCACAGATGAACACAGCAACACACTGACACAGTGACACAGCAACACTCTGACACAGAAACAGACTGACACAGTAATACACTGACACAGAAACACACTGACACACTAAAACAGAAACATACTGACATAGAAACACACTGACACAGAAGAGCAGACAGTAACACAGAGGTGCACACACTGACTGCATCCTCACCTGGCCAGAGCTGTGCTCCTCCAGCCCCAGGCGCCAGCTGTAGGGGTCACAAGAGGGACGGTGCTGCAGGAGTGGGGCCACCCAAGCTAGGGTGCGATACGGCGTGGCCATTGTCTCTAACAGGGGTCGCTGTGATCTGAATGAGAGAGATAATGCTGATACAAGCCAGTGGGCTCATTTCAATCATGCTGTAAAACATCAGTAATCTCTATAATACCTTTACAGCAATTCTTACAATTACAGAATGCACATGACATCTTTATAACAGCTCTTTAAAAAGATAATTACTCCATAGCCAAGAACTTACTTCTTCCTGCTCAAATCGGTTGGGAGGTCTCGAGCTGCATGTGCTCCTGTACTTACAGTAATTGATTTCCTGCTGTACCTTGCTGTCACATGGCCCTGCAGAGCTCTATTTGCCCCAGCCCCCAGCCACCAGCTGTATTTGCCCCAGTGTGTGGTACCTGCTCCTCACTGCAGTAAGTCCCTTCTTGAACCTGGGACTGAGCTGAGCCAGCAAGTCAGCCAAAGAGTGGGAGAGCAGGGAGGGCGTGGCTGGTCGCGGGTCAAACTGCGCTTCTGTGGATCTGACACAGACAGAGACAAAGAGGTCCAGAGAGAGGAGTGAGCTCACTGCCGCCAAATAGTCCAAAAACTTGACTTCCCCCACAACCAAAACCACAATGCAAACCCAATTCAAACTTAGGTCCAAGCCCTTGTGTGTGATGCCTGACAAACAGGGTTCTTGAGCTGCAAAATTATGCTTACTGGTTGAGGTAGAATCCCTTCGGACAGGATGTGATGTCACACCTCTTCCCCTCCAGGGTGCAGACAGTCAGGTACAGCAAGTCGCCCTGCAGCTTCCTGTTTCCAGGGGGAGGGCTCCACCGGCTGAGGGACAGGTCGGAAAGGCAGGCTGAATTCTGGCAGGAAAAGAGCGACAATTGTGATGTCAGAAAACATATTTCTCCACCAGCCTACCTCGCACAGCAGCCTCAGATTGCACAGAAAATGTAAAAGCCAGTGCAGGCATTCCTCAGAGTAATGAGATCCAGGCTTTGGACTCATGTCTGCATGGCTGTGGGTTCAAATCCCACACAGGACAGTGCCGTTGCACCCTTGAGTGAGGTAGGTCGGTTTGCATCAGAGTCAGACACACTAGGGAACAGGTGGGATTTGATCAGGGTATGTGACATAGGAAGTGGGTTTACCAGGATATGGCATCTGTGTTCGAGTCCGATTACCTCAGAGTGTGTGCTGGTGGGCAGAGCAGGAATGAGGGACAGAAGGGGGCGCTCTCGGCAGCCTGGGAGGATGAAGTCTGGAGGGGGGCAGTCGGCAGGGGGGTCGACCCGGGCATCACTGGCAGAGCGTCGGGACCCTCGTCCATTGTGGCTTCCGGGGGACACCTCTGGGACAGCGATCAGTTAGCCTGAGAGCGAGCTTGGAGTCTGACAGACGGAGACAGAGGCAGGCACCACAAGCACAGACTCCCACCTGGGACAGTCCCCTGTGAGGCAGCGTCCAGGTAGGTGGGCGATTGTCCCTGTCTCAGTGCGTCCTG
Organism: Atractosteus spatula; assembly: GCF_055471065.1. NCBI lineage: Eukaryota > Metazoa > Chordata > Actinopteri > Semionotiformes > Lepisosteidae > Atractosteus > Atractosteus spatula. The sequence goes on along the minus strand of NC_142722.1, from coordinate 19,195,607 downwards.
GGGCCCAGGGCTCTGCAGCAGCTCCTGCAGCCGGGCAAGGTGCACACGCACAGCCTGGGGTGAGTACGGCTCTGTGGAACAGAGCGAAAACCAGGTTAGTGGCTCCTCTCCTCCAGAAATACAGGCAGCTGTACAGTATCCTGCATGTGTGCAGTGTGGATCCTCGTGCGTGCTCAGACGCACAGAGCAATACGTGCCAAACATTATGCAAACCTACTACAATATGATCAAGTACGTGAGGCTGTGACATCACTCATCTCTCAGCCTGGCATGCGGCAGGGAAACCAGACTGACTTATAGCACGTCTACTATTGTTTCACCTCTCTCTCTTAACATGTAAAACATTGAAATGAGAGCAGAACATCTGCATACTAGAAATACTAGTATATAAGGACCTGAGCACCTACATGGAGCTGCAGCTTGAGCAGAAACAACAGAGCGCGTGAAAGCACAGCCCTGACTCTCAGTCCTCCTGCTGTGATAATCAGGTGTGCCAAGGGAGCAGAGCAGTGGAGATACAGACACTCTTACCTTCAATCAGTTTGATCGTGGCTCCATGTCCGAAGCCCTTGGCAGCCCCCAGCTCTGACAGCGGTTCCAGAGTCACCCCGTGGAGGGACAGTGCCAGGCAGGTCCGTGGAACCACCTCCTCCCGGGCAAGAACCGCTTGAGCCAGATCCTGGACCAGCCAGCACTGGCCCACCTGTGCCCAACACAGAGGAGCTGTCAGTGAGACTCAGCCAGCGCCGCCTCCCAGGCCTCCGGGCCGACAGGGACCTCCCCCACTGCAGCTCAACCTGCGGCTCCAGCTACCCTCTACCTGACAGTCTCAATAATCCTTCCACACACATACTGTAGCTCTACCCCAGTGCAGCCCCACCTGGGTGCTGTGCCAGTCTGCTCCCCACACACCAGCTCTCAGTGGGGAGGAGAGCAGAGTGAAGAAGCCAGTTCAGAGAAGGGGGTTATTAGGAGGCCATGATGGGTAAAGGCCAGGGAGATATTTGGCCAGGACACAGGGGGTATCAACCCTACTCTTTACATGAAATACCTTGGGATTTTTAATGACCACAGAGAGTCAGGACTACGGTCTTATGTCTCATCCGAAGGACGGCGCCTGTTTACAGTATAGTGTCCCCGTCACTATACTGGGGCATTAGGACCCACACATACTGCAGGGTGAGTGCCCCCTGCTGGCCCCACTAGCACCTCTTCCAGCAGCAGCCTCAGCTTTCCTAGGAGTTCTCCCATTCAGTTACTGGGGCCAGCTGAGCTGCTCACACCCGCTGAGTTTCAGGGGGCTGCCAGTGAGTTGCAGGTAGCTGCTGACCTGACAGTCATATTGCAAACACATTCTACATTTTGGCTTTGTCAATCAGAAGGATAGATATGTACAGAAGTTAAGGAGCTGTCTCTAACGAATACTGAAGCACAGAAGACTAGAAGAGCTCCTACTGCAGGGCTATTCCCCTTAGGGAGCAATATCAAGGGATAATCACGTGGTTGTGGAAAAGGAGCATTCATGGAGTCCGGAATAGGGAACCGGCATGCAGCAGCTGCGAGAGGAAGACAGACTAGAGGAAAGGGCTCGATTGTCGACAGCCACACTCACCTGAAGCTCAAACGGTTCGATTCCTGCCCCCTGGATCTTCACGGTAAATGGCGCATCTTCTAGCCCCGCCTCTCCTGCGTTTCGTCCAGTGGTGTGCAGAGCTGGGCTCCCGTTGCTCTGCACTGGGACACCTGCCATGGGGGCACAGGCAACAGAAAGCAGGAAGCAGGGCGGGCAGGAGGCAGAGAGGAGAAGAGAAGGGTGAGGAACTGAGCTGGGAAAAGAGATAAATGTCTAGCAACCAGGAACCAGAGGGAAGGGAGGGGAAACGTGTGGGGAATAGGGTTCAAGGAAAGTTGTGGGGTTCAGGCTGGATTGCTGACCTTCTGGAGACAGCTGGGAAAGTGAGAGGGAGGTCTGGGAGGAGGTTACAGGTCTGGGGACCAGCGGGACAGAGATACAAGTCGCTGTGTCACTCAGGGCTGCTGGCCCCCTGCTCCACAGCAGCCGCTCAGGGTGAGAATCTCTCCTCCCTCAGGCACACAGTCCTGGGGTCAGGAAGGGCCAGGCGTCGGTGCCCGCCGCGTCTGTGGGCAAGACCGAGCCTGCCCTCCCTGCGCCAGGGAGCCGTTTCAACTTGACTCGACGCTCAGCACAAAAATTTGCCTATAAGCACCCAGCTCCCCCAGGAGCCAAACATCCCCTCCCCCAGTCCTGGCAGGTTTCGACGCCAGGTGAGAAACAAGGCTGAGCTCAACGCTTTAACCCCATCGTGGCCTGAAGCTGCTGGGACTGGAACTGTCTTCTCAGTTCTTTACTCACAGGTCCTGAGATCAGCTCCACGCTCACTCTGCAACGTTGCTTTAGCAGAGTGAGCTTTCCCCATTTTCCTTCTTTAGAAAATAGTGGAAAATGTTATTAAATATCTATCTGGTGTGATTCCAAAACTGCTTTGAATGTGTTATTGACGTGTTTGTAATTAATACACCATTGCTTTCTTCCTATTCAAAGCGGGCTCCCTTCCCCAAATAGACATATCTGTGGAGGTGCAGTATGAGCACTAAGGCCTGACTCACACACCTTCCCCCACAAAGACCCCCCCGGGCCATACACCCACCTGCTCAGCACTAAATGCATTACACCATATTGTCTGCAGTGTGATAAAATGCTGAAAACTGTATATCAACATCTACATTGTACTGTTCATGTAACTCAGCAGTCCCCTGTAATGAATTCTAGGACATAGTCTGTACGCTACAGTGACTATGCTAGAACCGTGCTGTGCTGCACTGTACAGTATTGTCCTACTCTGATCCTCTAAGCTCTTTATACTGTGCTGCGCTGTAGTTTACTGCCCTGGTCTGGTCCCCAGGCCTTACCCAGCACTGTGTCCCTGGCTGCTGTCTCCTTCATCACTCCGTGCCTCTGCACTCCAGAAGAACCGGACCTGTCTTCTTGCTTCTTTTCTCCTGTCGGTCTGTTGTCCTCTGTCACTGCTGCTCCCAACCAGACGTGTGACTGAGAGACACTCCTCCCCAGTTACCTGTTACCACCAGTACTCCCTCTCTCTCAGTGCTCCTCCCCTTCCCAAGTGTCTGTAATCTCTCTCTCTCTCACACTGAACACTCCCTCTCTCAACACATTCCTTCTGTCTACACAAACACACTTCCTCTCTTTCTCTCAGGACCCTGCCGAAGTACTGACTGTCCCTCTGTGCCGCAGTGTCTGAAAAACACTCTAAATCTCTCTGACCCTCTCTGTGCAGCAGAGAACGTGTCCTGTTTCTCTCTCTCTCTGCACGGCAGGGTGCGTCTCCAGTTCCTCTCTCTCTGCGAGGCAGGGTGTGTCTCCTGTTTCTCTCTCTCTCTGCACGGCAGGGTGTGTCTCCAGCTCCTCTCTCCCCCAGGCTGAGCGGCAGTCCTGGATCCCTGCAGAGAGGGATTGTTCTCATGCTGATGTTGAGGCAGGTGTGCCAGCCAGCACCCCCCTCGACTGCAGGGCTGCAGACAGGAGCAATGTGCTCAGAGGCAGGGTGTGGCCTGAGCACTTCATCAACCAGAAAAGTTCGTGAGAGAAGACAACCCTCCTGACTCAGTCCAGCCCCAGGCTGAGCCATCAGCCTCTCTGTCGTGGGGATCAACGACAATTCTATTCAGCAAATTTCTCATCCTCTGCTTCTCTCCCCTCCTGCTTTTGTCCAAGTACGACTGACTGGACTTCCTTAGGGCAGGGACTTGTATGAACACACCCCCAGGAGGCAGTACACCTCTCCCATCCCCCAAAAAAGAAATTTTAAGGCATGGAATCTAGAAGCAAACAAGGAAACTGACTCCTCTTTCAGGGGCTGAGGCTCTAGTACTGACACATCGGGAAACAATATTCCACTAATGCTACCACCCACTGAGGCCACTAGAGGGCAGTGGAGATTTGGTCTGATCACAGACACTGCTTCTGCAGCTCAACACTCTCTCCAACCCTCTCTGGCCTTCCATGACCCAGAGTCAGAGGCTCAGACACTGGGGCAATGCATGAGGGGCAGAGAGAATACGGACAAGTCTCCAATGGGCCTCTTGACTTTAGTAGCGGCTCACAACAAAGGTTCAGAAGGAAGAATTTTATCTTTTTTATTCTTTTGTTATTATCACAATACAACTTGTAAAAAACTCAGAGAACAACAGCTCTTTGAGAGCATACAAACACTATGAAACACAAAACCCAACCGCGCAATAACCCACTTCTCCCGGGCTCCTTCCTAACTGCCCCTTCCGATCTTCCCATTTAATGGAAAGTAGACAAGTGAAGGACCAGCCTCTATGAATCGTGTACTCAATCATTCAGAAAAATGTGGGGTGTCGTTCCACAGCACCCCTGAAGTGATGTGAAGCTTCTCCAGCGTCCAGACACACAGCCCAGCTCCAGCTCTGCCCCCACTGCTGGTCCAGCCCCCTCCTGCCCCAAGACAGGGGCCAAGGCCCGACTGGCTGTCCAGCTGACCGGCTGACCGCTTGTCCGTTTGGTATGGCTGAGACGCTCAGAGCAGTCTGACACTGGATGTGAAGACAGCAGGGGACACTGCGGAGCTGCGAGGAGGAGAGGGGAGGGGAAAGTGGGAAAAGACAGTGGGAGGGGGGTGGAGGAGACGGGGGCAGAGCAGGAAGTACAGAAAGTGAGAGCCGCAGACGGGGGGACATTCCTCCCTGCTCATGGGGCAGGGGGAGTCCGATGCATGAGGCGTCACTAGCAGTCCACTGCAGGTCCAGGTGTTGGACACCCCTCTGTTTTGGGCCGGCTCGAGCTGCGCAGGGTCTTTGTGTCCACCTGCGTGTTTGGCTGTGTGTCTGTCTGAAAGAGAGGCAGCTGCTTGAGGGGGAGTGTGGGTCGCGGGGAGAGAGAAATGGACAGTAGGAGGAAGATGTACTGACCTGCTGCTTCCTCTCTCACCTCTCTGTGTCCGACACATTCAGAAGCACCTGGGCGGGATTGAACACAGTCAGAGTGGCACACTGGAGAAAACTGACTCACTGACCCACTCCCTGGCACACAAGCCACATCAGCTCACAGCGGACGTTCTCTTACCGGCAGCTGCCCTTTCAGTTTGGAGGGTGTCTTATAATCCCCCTTCAAGACCTGCAGGAGGAAGACAGTGAAAGAGTGAGAGTCTCCGAGGACGAAGAGAATAAAAGAGTGAGTGACTGGCTGTATGAGTGAGATGTATCGCAGAGCAGAAAGGCAGGACTAGAACCTCAACCTCCTGTCTCCTGGAATTGTGGGCTACGAGACACCCAGACATCTGAGCACAAAAACCCCCTAACTGACTGCTTTGTAAGTCTCCACCATCAAAAGTCAACCCAACAGTTCAGTACCCCTGACAGTATAGAGGCACCCTGCTGGCATCTGTGACTCAAACCTGGCCATCTATCTGCCATTCGGAACAGACAGTTAACTGATAGTAACATAAGAGTGGGGATTAACAGTAACTGACCATAATTTTGGAGTCAGGTTCAACAGTAAGAGGTGACAGTTAACCATTCAAGCCCGTACCTAAACACACACTAAAATACTTTAAGGAGCAGTTCAATTTTGTAGCAAACGCTGGACTGCAATTTCCTTATTGCTTTCCGGGACCAGTGTGTCTGGAGTCAAGGCGCAGGCGGCGGCGAGAAGCCCACCTACCCTCTCCGTGTTGTTGAGGACAGCGGGCTCAGCCTCTCCGTAGCGGGGTGGGTTGGCGTGAGGGTCGTACCCCAGCCGGCTCAGCATGGGCGCGATGTCGGCCATGTCGGCCAGCACGTCCTCGGGGATGTGGCCCACCCAGCGGGACAGCGCCTCCAGGTTGACGGGCTTGATCACCTGGTCGGTGGAGCGCTCGATCCTGCAGAGGGAGGGCAGCAGGGACAAGCTTAGCCCCGCGGTGCACAGACAGCGCAGAGGCCAGCGGGTGGAGAGACATGCCGGCACGAGACCGAGCCCTTGCCTGGACAGAGACACGCCCCCGGGCTGCCCGATGGCGTCCTCGTGGTGCAGCACAGCCTCGTCCCAGGCGACGTCCAGGAAGCGCAGGATGGAGCGCAGGGTCTGGCGCGGCTGCAGCACCAGCGTCTCGTAGCGCACCGTCATGCAGCGCAACGGCCCCACCTGCTGGCACTGCAGCAGCATGGCCTCCATAGCGCGGCTCCACTTGGACAGGCAGTCGCGGTAGCTGGACAGGTCGAAGCCGGCGATCGTCACCTTCCGCGTGATCATGGAGTGCACCGCTGCCCGGCCGTCCCGGAACATCAGCAGGAATTTCGACCTGCCGGAAGGGACAAGTGAGAGGCAGTGGGAACTGGGCTCGCAGACGGGCAAGGTCAGGAGAACACAGCCGCTGACGTGAGGGGGAGGGCAAGAGGAAGACAAGGTGACGGAGTGCAAAGGGACTGAAGAAGGGGGGGGAGTGAGGATCCTGTCTCCTGTATCTCCTCTCCCATCTCCTGTCATCTGAATCTTCTCTCCTGTGATTCCTGTCCTCTCCTGGCACCTCCTAGCGTGAAGGAGGGGTGTGGGAGTCTCACCTGGGGAAGATGCGTGACAGGTAGAGGGCGCTCTTCAGGGTAAAGGGGTCTTTGTTGCAGAGCACGGGTGCCGGCTCCCCGTGCCGCGCGATGACCTCCAGGATGAAGGAGGAAATGGCCGAGTCGAGCACGTGGTCCGTGACCCCCGCCTCGTCCAGCCGCTGCTTCTCGCGCGAAGAGCGCGCCCAGGCCTGCCGCATGGCCAGCAGGCGCGGGATGACGCGTGTCTCCTCTCCACAGCGGATCAGGGGGTGGGCGTCCAGCATGGCTCTCATCAGCGTGGTGCCGCTGCGGGGGACGCCGCCCACGAACACCAGGGGCGTGGCCTTGCTGTAGCGGTACTCCACGCGCCGCCAGTCACGCACGGACACGCCCTCGCGCTCCGGCACCATGCTGCCCCAGCCTCCCGCCCGCTGGCACAGCAGGACGCGCTGGCACACGAGCACCAGCGCCAGCGTCGCCCCGGCACAGCACACTGCCATGGCAACGCGCCGCAGAGACAGGCGCATGCCGACCGTCGTGCAGAGAGCCCCTGTCCGGCCTCAAAGCCTGGCCGTGTGAGGCTCCTCCCTCATGGCAAACCTGCAGGGACAGAGAGAGGTCACCTGCACACACCGTGGAGTGGAGAGAGTCAACCCCCCAACAAGAATCTGCCTCCAAATATTTGAAAGTGTGATCCAACCCATTGCCGTAAACAGCAGTGAAGTGTGGGGCCCCCTCACAGACCAGGAGTACACTCAATGGGACAAACACCCCACTGAAACTCTGCACATGGAGATCTGTAGAAACATCCTCCGTGTGCAGAGAAAAACTCCTAACAATGCGTGCAGGGCCAAATTAGGCCAGTACCCACTATTGATAAACATACAGAAAAGAGTATTTAAGTATTGGCTACACCTAAAAAACAGCAATGAAAACTACCAACACAAAGCCCTGCTGAGCCAAGAGCTGAGCCCAACAAAGAGCCCCCTGAGCCAGCTGGTCCTGAGGCTGACTGGCCCGAACACACCGACACCAGCCAGCCTCAGGACAGCACTGCTAGAGCACCACAACCCAGACTCAACCACATCACAGCACAACACACACAACACACAACCAGCCTCAGGACAGCACTGCTAGAGCACCACAACCCAGACTCCACCACATCACAGCACAGATCACACAGCAATATCTCACACGCTGGGACACACACACACAAACACAACATAAACTGGAATGCTACAGAACCCTAAACAGACAATACACACTAGCTGAATATTTGACCAAGATAAGAAACAGCAAAAAGAAACAGACCCTGACAAGTACAGGCTCAGTGACCACAGCCTGGCCAGAGAAACTGGACACAGGCAGACCTGGCTGCCCAGAGAGGACAGGCTGTGCTCCCACTGCAAGCGGGGAGAAACAGAGACAGAGGTGCACTTCCTACTGTACTGTGACACATATTCTGGGATTAGAGAAACATTCTTCCCTAAATTCAGAAATCTAATCCTAGAGTTCCCACACCTGCCAGAATCACAATGGGTCCCAATCCTGCTGGGAAAGGGAGGAGGGAACTCAGTTGAACTGGCAGCCCAGTGTGTGATCTTCTGTCACAGCCTGAGGAACAGTGAGCTTTTCTCCCAATAATGCTCCATCTGTATCTTATGATGTGTCTGTATTGCAAATGTAGATTTTTTTAATGTCAATTGTATGTGTTTTGCTTTGGCAACACTGATTTTACTCACTGGTCATGCCAATAAAGCTCCTGGAATTGAACTGTGTTGGGAGAGTGGAGCCGACAGACCCAGTTCTCACTCCGGTGGGCCAGCGGTGTCCCGATTAGCTCGCCCCCGGCCTCCAGGTACAACTGCTCTGACAGTAACCAGAGACCGCGGGGACTGCAGCACCACGGCCCCACCAGTGCTCAACTCCCAGCCCACTCACACTCGCCAGTGCACGGGCAGGGGCTACGCAGGACTCTGCGCAGAGACGAGACACAGCACGAGCCAGGTCTCCCGGCTGCGAGCTGTGAGAAGGCAGGACAGAGAATCGGAGAGCAAGACGAGCCGAGAGAGGCAGGGAGTGTCGATTCCCGGGGGGGCTCTTAAGCCTGGCGCGCAGCAAGATCCTCTGGGACAGGGTTCGATCCCTCAGCCACCGCAAACACTAAATTACAGGCTGGAGAGAGAAGCTCAGCTTTCACACAACTGCATTAGGCTGGATGAACATCAATAACGACAGAGAGAGGGGGAGAAAGAGCCCTGGGCTGGCTGTCCCTACTGCTCTCTGTGTGCATGCTGTTGTATACAGAGCCTGTACAGCAGATCACTGTACTGTGCACACTGTACAGGGGTACAGTGTGACTGCGAATTATATTCTGCAAGTTTCAAAACAGACAAGAGGCAAATACCACAACTTTACAAGGCCATTTCCACAGAATTAATAAACATAAAAATGTGCAATGTGTGTGTTAAAATAGTTTGTTTCCCCTTAAGAGGAAGGAAAACCTCAGCACTAAGACATAACCTCGGAAGGCCTCATTTAGAGACAGCAGCTGTGCACTGTGAGTATAGTCCGTACAATGTTCAGTCAGTAGGTGCAGCATGTTCAGTAGCTCTGGCCAGCGTTCAGGCTACTGGGTTTCACACTCTGAGTCACAGATCACAAGCACAGTGCTGAAACTGCACTGCAACAGGAAGAGAAGACTTCCTGCCCAGTGTGGGTTAATTAGTGACACAGCACGCATTTGACTGGATTCTTCAGCCCAGGCCCATCCACACCGGCGATGGCTCTCACAGTCTCCCGGTCTCCGTCTCCGCCTCTCCACCTCTCTGCCTCCACCCTCAGCCCTCCGCCTCTCTGCCTCCCCTCTGGCCTCTGCCTCTGTCTCAGACTGCAATCTGCCAGTGATCGCTCTGTTTGCAGGCCCCTCTGGCTTCTTGTTTTCTGCAGTTTCCTCTTTCTGCACAGAAAGGTGAAGCTTGGCAGCCACAGTGCCGGCTCTGAGTCTGTGGGGTCGGTGTGCGTGTATGCGTCAGCCTGCCCCGGCTCTCTTCCCGGCCCCCTCTGCACGGTCTGGACACTCTCAGCCACCCCTTCCTGCCCCCAGCAGCACACAGCTACAGGAAACAGGCCAGAAAACACTGATGGCGAGAGATAAAGGCTACACTGATTGTACCCATCGGTCATGCTAATAAAGCACCTTGAATTGAGTTGAATTAAAGGCTCCTATCTGCTCATTCACGGGTGGAGGCAGAGATACAGAAAGTGGAGATAAAAAGAGTGAGGGAGAGGGAGCAACATCAGGCAACGAGGGCTGGGGAGAGACATACACACATCTTCACTGTCTTTAGCTGATCGTTGTGCATGTCTTTGTTCTCTTAAATTTGTTCTGTGTTATTTGCCCACTGTACTGTTCTGTGTCCTGGTCCCCATTGTAAACATCTTGGTAAAATCCTGTGGCCTTGTGACAAATTGCTCTTCTGACCTTAAACCAACAGAGTAGGTGGTGGAGAACAAGTTGCCTTGTAATATTCCCTGCTCAAGAACGGAATAACTGACTCTCTTTAGCCTTGAACAGATAAAACTACAGGGGAACTGATTCAAGTACTTTGACCTTCAAATTCATTGACAAAGTAACCTCAGAACATTTCATCAGAACCAACAATGAAATAGACCATACATGTGGAAACTACAGGGAAGTGCACTGACTTTTCATGAAGGGTTGTGGGAGTCTGGAACAAGCTGTCCTGGCCTGTTGGTGAAGCTGATACAATTAGCAACTACCTCCCAAACAAGCCAGATGTTTGCTTGTATCCCCTCTTATCTCTCGCGCTCTTACTAGAGAGAGGTAGAGAGCAGAAGTGTAAGAGAGCAGCCCTCGACTCACACCTGCACAGGAAGCGAAGCCGTGTAGAGGAAGGGCAGGTGTGAACAGCCGGCTGCCGAGTTGAGTACTGCGACTCTGACACTGAGCACCCAGAGGAGGAGCCCCTGGAGCTGGCACAGCACTCACAGCTGCCGGCTCCAGTACTAAATGTGCCCCACTCTTACTACATTGATAATCAGCCTCTGATTAATTACTATGGAAAATAAAGCCCAGATGGAAAAACATTCATTTACAGCCTCTTGCCTCTTGATAGATTTTCACCTTCATATCTGGACATCTGGGCAGACAGAACTGACTCTGGAGCACAAGGCTGTGAAAATTCCCATCAGCAGAAACAAAAACCCTGGACTCTGACGGACTGATGGCTCTGCTCTCCTGCAGCCTGTGTGTCACTGGCCCACGAGGAGCAGCCTTCCACCCAGTCCTAGTCCTCCCACAAGCCGGGTCGCGCCAACCCGGCCTGCTGTACACCAGTGCACTGTGGGCCGCCAACACTAGGACACCATCCACCTGGATACGCATACCTTTGGATGGTGGCAACCCACACAAACATTGTGCATTTCTTGTGTATTTTCTATTGTTGTTGTTCTGTAAAGCACTTTGAGAAGCCACCTGTAAAGACGCTGTTATAAACACAGGATGGAGACAGCCCACACAGACCCAGGAAGAACATACACACTCTACACAGAAGGCACAGGCACTCAAACCCAGGACCCTGAAGCTGAAAAAGCAGCCATGCCTCCTCGTCACTCCCCTTTAGAATCAACATGTTCTTGAATGTTGTGTATATTCATGTACAACCTTCCCTCCAGCTTCAACTCAGCCTCTTGCAACCATGTGAAACTGAAGCCTCTGCTGAATTTCAAACAGCAGCAGGAGCAATGGGGCTACCTTATCAATACAATCTGCTACACACCAATATCGATCAATATGGGCGGTGATACAGAGGTCAGTTAAGCTTCTGCTCCTGTGCGTGAGGAGTCTGACCTGTTGGCGACACCTCCCCAATCCTTATTTCAACTGATTGGACTGCACAGCTAATTGAACTAATCACTCCACTATATTAAAAATATTTTTGCATGGAGACTATAAGTCACACACACACACACAGGTCAGCGGGCTCTGGACAGCACGCACACACACAGAGGTCAGCGGGCTCTGGACAGCACACACGCACGCACACAGGTCAGCGGACTCTGGACAGCACAGAGTCCAGGACACAGACTCAGTCAGAACCTCAGCATGTATGGTGTGTCCATTCTACCCAGATGCCACAACACCCGGCACAAAACAGAGCCAGCACAAACACAGAACGACATGTTGCATGGATATTTTGAGATTACTCGAACAATAACTGAATACTTTATGAACCGTGGTGGGGGGGGCGCGAGATTGGTGCTTATTTTAACACAGCAGCACACGTCGTGTGCCAGCAGAACGACGCACAATCACCCCTGCAGCCCGGCGCTCCCCTGACTGCGACCAACACGAACACGCCGTTCCCCAGCCCGGCAGCTGCGGGGGCCCTGCTCATCCGGCCGCAGAAGAGAAAGAGAGGCTCCGCTACCGTCACCGCACAGCCGACGCCTGAGCCGCGCATCCCCGCACGGAAGCACACAGCGCGCCCGCCACGATTGCGCTTTTTCCCGCAGAGCTCCCCGACTTCACAGGCCCGCCGGCGTGCACGCTGTCACGGCACGGGTCCGAGCCTGCCCCGCTGGGGAGGCGGGGGCACAGGGCGCACGGAGCCCCGAGACGCTCTAGGCGGCCAGCCTGCAGCCCAGCCTGTCAGGAAGCACCGATCTCTAACTGGGCTGGAGGCACGGCTGTGACAAAAACTTTCCGCTACTCTGCTGCTCCCCTGGCCGGGGCAGACCGGCCCGCAGACGGCAGCCGCGGCGTCGGGAAAGAAGAAGGGCGCAAGTTTACCTTCGGCTCCGATCCTCTTTGCGCTGCTGCGGCTTCCTTCCTCCTCACACTCCCGATGCCAACTCGCCGACCTCCGTGAGCGCAGACCGAGGGTACCTAGTGTTTTGAAACACAACACCCGTAAGTCTCCGAGCAGACCGGGGGCAGGACCGGCGGAGCAGCGCGTCACGCCAGTGACGTCAGACCCACACTTCCAGAGGGGGGCTCAGCTCCCAGCGCCGCAGTCAGCGTCTGTAAAAATCGCTACATCTGGGGTTCCGTGATGTGCACTTGACCTCCGACAGCGCACAAGTGTTTTGTGGTTTGTTTTTGTTCACTTGATTTTTTTGGATACCCTTTTCTCTTTCCTAGTTTTATTTAATGTCGTTTAAAAGTTTGAAAAATAATCAGTCTTTCAGCTCAAAGTGCAACATCGATGAGACGCATAATAATGATTATTATAATATTCACAGCACAGTCACTGCCGCCCACTCGGGGTTCCGGCTCTTATCTAGTAAACCCGTCTGTCCCCCGGTGTTGTCACACCGCCTGGGCACAATTACTGCGCTCAAATTCCATAAAGGGCATTTCACACTGAAACTGCGCTGGACACATTGAAGCTCAAAAGCGCTTGATCTGAAATACCTTGGACTACACTTAAGCTTGCTGCATTGCTCCAAAATGCAGTTTCTCACAGCAAAGTGCCGGTCTGGCCTGAGACGAGCTGTGCTGCAGTGAAGCTGTTTCCTCCTGCCCCTCTGCTGAGCTCCGTGTCTCACCCTACTGCCACAACGGACTACGTGCGTGTGCAGGGATACAGCGGCCCCTTGCGGTGACTTTGTGGAACTGCCCTTGATCGAGCAACCCGCCGGTCCTTGCCGGGAGCTCTTCCCAGTCTTCCTGTGGGACTGGACCCTGCTGGACAGCGGAGCTGCTGTGTGGGACTGGACCCTGCTGGACCCTGCTGGAGAGCAGACCTGCTGTGTGCGACTGGACCCTGCTGGACCCTGCTGGACAGCAGAGCTGCTGTGTGGGACTGGACCCTGCTGGAGAGCAGAGCTGCTGTGTGCGACTGGACCCTGCTGGACAGCAGAGCTGCTGTGTGCGACTGGACCCTGCTGGACCCTGCTGGACAGCAGAGCTGCTGTGTGCGACTGGACCCTGCTGGACCCTGCTGGACAGCAGAGCTGCTGTGTGGGACTGGACCCTGCTGGACCCTGGTCTTGCTGTGTGTGACTGGACCCTGCTGGACAGCAGAGCTGCTGTGTGGGACTGGACCCTTCTGGACAGCAGACCTGCTGTGTGGGACTGGACCCTGCTGGACCCTGCTGGACAGCAGAGCTGCTGTGTGGGACTGGACCCTGCTGGACCCTGCTGGACAGCAGAGCTGCTGTGTGGGACTGGACTGTTGCGGACCCTGGTCTTGCTGTGAGGGACTGTCTGACTCAGGTCTGGACATGAGAACTCAATGTGCAGCAGAAATGGACAGAGAAGCGAGTGAATAAGAGAGGCGAGAGCATGGAGAGCAAGGACGGGCAGAACAGAGAAAGAGTGAGAAAGAAGAAACAGGAACACACAATCAACAAAAAACAAGAGAAACCCACAGATCTGTCTTCCAAAACCTTTATTTGGCTTCACAAAGTCAGTCACGTCCCAGTGGACACGCTCTGTTATGGTTCTCGTTGATGGAAGGGAGGGAAGGGGTTCCAGGTCAAGTTTCAAGGCTTTCTTTTTTAAAAAAGATTAAATATTATTTTAAAATGGGGTCTCAGAATGGGATAAAAATGGCCGTGGGTCACGGCGTGATGCAGGCTGCAGCCTGTGGGGGGCGCTCACTTGCTGGCCATGGTGAAGTTGAAGCAGCCCTGCTGGTGCCACTGCATGTCGCGAATCCGGCGCATGGACTGGATCTGTGGCTGGAAGGCACACCACTCGTTCCAGTGCCTGTAATCCCCACACTCAAACAGGTACTGGTAGCCCCTGTACCCAGGATACTGGTACCCCACCCAGCTGCAAAGAGAGAGAGAGATTTATTCATTTCACCTCTGTTTTCAGCTCAGGTCTACATGTGCACCTCAGTATTGCCAGCAGTCCCCTCTAGGAAATACTGAGTACGTCTTGTTCTGCAAAACATTAACCCACCTGCACCACCACAGTCTAATTCTTCATCTCTCCCCCAGTCCCTTTCCCACTCCCACTCCCTTTCCCTCTCCCTTTCCCTTTCCCTTTCCCTCTCCCACTCCCTGTCCCTCTCCCACTCCCAGTACTCACGCTCCCCCAGGCACCCTCACGCTGCCCACACGGTCACAGAAGCCGTACGCCCACAGACTGGGCACATCGTCCTCCTGGATTTCCATCTTGTTGCCCTTGAAGTCAGCGCACTCGAACAGACAGATCTTGTGCTCCTGGTTGTCCTGGAGGGGAAGTGTTATTGTTGGGACTGATATTAGTAGTGATGCAAACCTGTTCATCTTAAACTAGAATGAGTTCTAAGACTGCACTTCAGTGTGCCCATCAGTGTGACAATAAGTGCGTCAGCGAGTGTGGCAGTGAACGTATCAGTATGTCAGAGAGGATGTCAGCATGCCAGCGGGCCTCACCATGCGGACGGGCCTGAAGGACATGAAGCAGTCGCTGCGATAGCTGTTGGACCAGGTGTCCCAGCGAGGATACTCTCCCTTCTCCAGGATGAACATCTCCCCACGGAAATTGTTCTGCTCATAGGCAACCCAGCTGGAGACAGAATAGAGGGGAGAGAGGGAAGGAGAAGAGCCAGAGAGAAAGGAGGAGGGAGAGACAGAAAGAGAGAGGGAGGGAGGTTGGGGAGGAGAGCAAGAGATAAAGAGAGGAAGGTCAAGACAGAGGAAGAGCAGGATGAGAAAAAAAACGTCAGATGACTCGCCAAGGGAGGTAGAGACTGAAGACATAACCAGTGCTAATTTCTGTGGCTGGTGAGTGTGAATGTTCAGAATTTCAGCACTGTGTAGCAGCAGTGGTCCTTCAGAGTGTGCGCTGTTGCAGGGTGTGGTGTAGTCTACCGCACTGCGCGGGTCATGGCAACATGAGCAATGGTGGCGTGCAGGAGGGCAGGACTCACGGGCCACACTCGATGCGCACACTGCGCACCCTGTCGAAGCCGCGGTCACACAGGTTCACACACTCGTTCTGGAACTCCATGTAGCGGCCCTGGAAGTTCTCCTGCTCGTACACGATCATCTGCAGAGGAAGCACAGAGGCCCATACAGTGCCTGTTCCCAGTACAGTGCTGAGTGCCAGAAGGGATAGGACAGAATAGTACAGGGCAGTGCGGGGTGTTCCTGCCCCGTTTCACTCACTCTGTAGGAGCCCGTGCTGGGTTCCCCTGTCTTGGTGGCCTTGCTGGTGGGCGCAGGCGCAGGGGTGCCTTTGTCCTTGGCATCGGTGCCCTGGCTGGTGGCAGACTTGGCGGTTTGAGACATGATGAGGGTTCAGGAGAGTCTGAGAGCTCAAAGAAGATGCAGAAAGGAGAGAAAGAGCAGGTTTATATCTGAAGAGCATCACCCACAACACAGTCACCCCAACGGTATGGAACCCAGTCAGACAGTCTCCATTACTACAGCACTATCAGTGTGCCAGTGCTGTAGCACAGTGACAGAGTGTCTGGCGGCTGCCCTAACACAGCTCCCTGCTCTCCTGCTGCCCTGCCAGAGGTGGGCAGCCAGGTGTCACAGCTGAGCCATGGCGACTGCTGAGGAATCACAGCACAGGCAGGGGCCTGGCCTGTGAAACGGCAGGAGCTCCTGAGACACCAAATAGTAGCTTGGTTTCAGTGCACAGGATCTTGCAGATTGCTGGACTTGTTCAAGATCCCTGCAGATCCCAGTATATCCAATAGAGATTCCTAGAGATCCTACCAGAACCTCCACAGCCACACCATTCCAGGCTGCACTTCCAGGCTCGTTATACACCAAAGCCCAGTGTGGCCTCTAGGCTGCCCCAAAACTCATCCCGGGACAAAAAAAAAGAGTTTCCTCCAAATAGCAGTGAGTCACCAGGAGAGCATCAGACAGCATCCCTGTGCACCAAGGCTGAGAGCCACGGACCCTCACTGATGGCCTGCTGTTCTCAGCAGCTCCATCTGCCTCATGTCCGGCTCTCCGGCAGCTGGGCACTCACAGAGGGCCGCGGCTGAGCTTGTCTGCTCCAGCTCATTGCCACAAGAGCCAGCCGTGTGCTGGGCTGGAGGTTTGTCTCGACTTGCTTGGCAGGTGGCTGGTTGCTGCTGCTGCGGTTCTCTGCGTCTTACCTGCTTGCAGAGCTGCAGTGCAGTGCGGTCAGCTGGTGCTTGCTGGCCTCTCTGCCCTGCAAAGCCTTTTTATACCCTGGCAAGAGGAGCGCTGCCGGCTCTCTGCACAAAGGAAGTGCACGTGTCATCAGAGCCCCCCCACCGCCGGCCAAACCCGCCTGTCATCACATCTGCCAAAGCCCCCGGCTGCCCAGAACAATCGCTGTGGCCGTAAGCAGTTTGTATTGTGAGCAGGGCAGAAAGGAAAGCACTGACTGTGGGGATTTGAGACTGTGGCTAGATGGGCTGCACTGGGACGTATAGAGTGGAGGTCAGAGCTGCACCCCCACCCCCACCCCTGCCCCCTGCTTTCATTCAAACCCTCAGGCTACATGGGAGAGAAGCACAGGAGATGTGTTTAATTTCTTGTTTGCCTTCTCTTTCTTTCTCTGTGTGGTCTCCTGTGTGACATGCATTGTGAACCTTCGGCCATCATCATGATCAGCAGCAGAACCTGTCCTCAGTAGACTTACCTGGTGAAATGAGGGATCAATATTATCATGCGGTCTTAATTTAATGCACACAGGCTCAGGCCACACACTTGGGTCCTCCACGGTCCCCTGCAGTCGGAACAAGGCGTTCAGGGTCAGGGGTAGCGTTAGGGGTATGGCTGGCTTTGTGCATGGAGCTCATGGATGCTCCTGAAGAGTTTTAAGGTACAGGAGCAAAGACAGTGCCACACACACAGAGAGATGATTTTACAGAAGAGGTTGTCAGTGACTGATGACTAATACTGTACACCTACAGCTGCAGTAAGATATCAGCTGCGCAAGTCAGCACAGTTCCTGTCTGTTACCCAACAATCTGATGTGTTGAACACTGCACACCACTTCTCTGCACTCTCACAATTTCGTGCTGAGCATCTTTATGGTCTTTTTCCTAAATTTAATTATATACCCACCCAATTTGGAAATGTCAGTTGTTTTTACATGTCAGCCCACAACAGGGATGGGGCCACGGTACTCAGTCTAGGGGAATAAGGACATGCAAACTCCTCTATCACAGTCCACCCACCAATCGCAACCAGTCATCTTCTGACACATCACAGACTCCTCTGACCCGCCCACCAATCACAACCAGTAATCTTCTGACACATCACAGACTCCTCTGACCCGCCCACCAATCACAACCAGTAATCTTCTGACACATCGCAGACTCTGCTCAGATGCTTCAATGCTGATTGGAAGTTAAAGATTTGATTACATCTGAGACAGCCCTGGTCAACAAATCCCTTATATTCTTATATTTCTTTAAATAAAGTAAATTAAGTAATGGCAGAAAAATTAAAAGGAAACGATTGCAGATGTGACTGTGCAAACAGTAGAGAAATTTAGTTATACTGTGTGCAGTGCCTTGCAAAAGAAATGGGACAACGGAGGTTGTTTTACAGTCAAATAAATTGCTGTCTCAGTTCTTGTGCAGGGCACTGTGTGTTCACTGTGCACAGCAGGGTGAGGGAACTGCTCCTGCAGTGCTAGGTGTGTCAGACAGCCGGCCAGTGGCTGGAGTGTTTGCTATTCTGCAGTGAGAATGGTGAGAGTACCAGTCACCCTGTTGCCATGGTGATTTAGTATTCTGAACACAGCCCGTTTCCCACCAGTGTCTGCAGGACAGGAGCTCCAGAATACCAATCACCTGGAGCACACTCAGCCTGGACCCTTCGCACAGACAGGCTCTGTAGGAAACCACACAGCTGCTCTGACCATTACTGTCTTTCATAAATAGGGTGTATTATAAATCTGAACACAAATGCCTTCTTGAGAGGAAGTTTACAATAAATTATCCTAATGAACCAGAAGTAAACGAATAATCCAGTTAAACTATTCCTGTTCGTGCATACATTGATAATCACCCCCATGTTTTCCACAATGGTCTCATCTGCTACTGTACTGTATATCAAGCTGTTAAAGGGCTTTCAGGTCTGGTCCTGACTGCCAATGGGAGCGCTGGGTGGGAGCTGTGCTGTGGCCCGTGTCTTGGCTTGTGCACGTTCCTCACAGTGAGCAGCGGCTGAAGACACAGCAGGGCTCCCTTGCAATTCTCTCCTCCGCTGTCGGACAGTTCTGACCCGGCTCTGGGTCCCCATCACAGCACCGGCACCATGGAAGCACTTGTCCAGAGGGCTGTGTCCTGACAGTGTGCTCAGAGCTCACCTGCCCTGAGCCAGGGGCTTCCGCGGGACTCAGGTCTCTCAGCTCAGTGAGAGTCCTCCTGACTCTAAATCACATGGTTGCACAAGTGGGGCACAAACTGAAGGAATAGTCAAAATAATAAAACAGCCCAACTCTCTGGACGGAAGCACACTGACGTTTTGAAAATACCTGGGACTTTCCAATGATTCTTATTGAAGCAATTTTCCATTTGAATCCAACAGAAATCCCAATCAGGGCAATTTCGGCTGGAGAACTGAGGAGTCATGGAAACACACCAATCACCTTTCCTTTGTCGAGCGAAGTCTAGATGAGCCGAAGCTACAGGAAAGAGAGAGAGTTTGGTTTTCTCCCAGTGTGGTGCTTTGTGACAGTCTATCAGTTACACTGTTCATTCTTCCTCTCTTTTCTCCTCATCCCTTTTTTCCCGCTCTCCCTATCTCCCCTCGGCACTCTTCCTCTGTCTAACCCCGCTCTCCCATGCTGACCTCTCACCTCTCTCTGTGCTCCCATCTGTAGCACCCCTGTCCCCCATCCCCTCACTGTCCTTGAGGTCCTGATCATCCCTCCTGCTGTCTCCTTGCCCGGAGCCCAGGGTCTCCAGGTGCCCCTGCCCCCGGCCCCTCTGAAGGCTGCTGAGGTGATAGTGTGGCGTCTGCAGTTCCTGTGCATCTCTATAGATTAAGCCCTTTGTTGTCGAACAATGTTGCGCCCCTCCCTCGTGCTGAGCTGGGGCTTTGCACTGGGCTGGATGCCACAGGAGGCTTTAAAAGTGAGCAGAGAGTTCCAGCCCTCACTCTCAGAGCAGGACACCCGCAGGCATCACAGCAAGGTGAGTCTCCCTCCCTGCCTCTCACTCTCTGTCAGCATCTGTCCACACACGAGGATGCTGGGGTTACCAGTGTGAAGACGAACAGTAACAGGCCACTCCCTGGCTTGTAAAAGTGGTGTGAGGAAGGTCTTTTATGAGCAAACTAGTCTTTAAAGCATGTGGTGAGATGTTTGGTTTCTCTAGTCTACTGTACTGTAGGTTCACTGTGTGCTTTTGTCACAGTCTCTATCTCTGTCTGTTTCTACACTGCTGTGGGTTTTATAATTCCCCATTCAGTTGCATGAGCCTCTGTGTCTGGGCAGAGTGAATCTGCACCATATGCTGTGTGTGTGCAGAGGGAAAACTATCAACAGTAACAGGTTGTCCTGTGAAGGGAGAAAGACACTCTTAATATAATTATAACGGCAAATTTATAACAAAAAGAAATAACAAAATTGTAACAAAAAGACAAATTTAACCTTTTTAACTCTGAAAAGTTCAAGTTCAAGTTTCAAGTTTATTGTCATTATACTCATATACAGGTATATGGTATAACAAAATGCTATTTAGCTAGCTCTCAGTCGGAAAGAAGTAAAAAAAAAACAACAACAATACAATTGTATAAGAAAAGAAAGAGATAATTGAGTGAAATATGGAAAGATTGCAATTTAATAATAATCTTATAATCCAGATCATCATCCTTGCCTTATATAGGTTAAAGACTCAGACATTGAGCTTCTCACTCATCCACCTGTGTTTTTTCTGTTGCAGATAAAATGACTCACCACTGTACCAAATTCTCTGGCCACTGGAAGGTAAGTTTGCTGCATCTCAGCGTGCACTGCCATGTTTTCACCACAGGGTTTCCCCGTGGCACTGGGACTTGTCTTGGCACGCGACGGTCAGCGTGTGCCAGGCCTGCAGAAAGACCCAGGGAGTGTTAAAAAGTGCTCCCCCCAGTGGCTGACAGTGGCACTGCTGTCTCTGCCCTGCCCAGATCATAGTGTGGGACGAGGAATGCTTCCAGGGCCGCCGGCATGAGTTCACCTCCGAGTGCTACAATGTGATGGAATTCGGCTTCGAGACGGTGCGCTCCTTCCGGGTCGAGAGCGGGGCGTGAGTATGGGGGACAGGGGGCCTGAAGGCCAAGAGGTGGGGTATCTTGGAAAAGGGGAGGCAAAGAAAGGAGACAAGAGGGGGAGTAAAAGGGGAAAAGGAGAGTGTGGGCACAGAGCGGGTGTGTGGGTGCTGCAGGAAGAGTGGGGATCTTGAGCCATCTGTGGGGGGAGACTCCTCACGAGGGGTCACTGCGGTCAGCTCACCCTCTCCTCTCCCCCTGCCCGTCCCAGCTGGGTGGGGTACGAGCATTCGGCCTACCAGGGGCAGCAGTTCGTGCTGGAGCGTGGCGAGTACCCACGCTGGGACGCCTGGAGCGGCAGCAACGCCTACCACATCGAGAGGATGACCTCTTTCCGGCCCATCGCCTGCGCGGTGAGTATCGCAGCAGCACACCGCCTGAGCCCAGGCCTGCTGGCTGGCGTCTGCGGCCCTGTCTTCTAACGGCACCCCCTCTTGACAGAACCACCGGGAGTGCAGGATGACTATCTATGAGCGCGAGAACTTCCTGGGTCGCAAGGGCGAGCTGAGTGACGACTATCCATCGCTGCAGGCCATGGGCTGGTGCAACAACGAAGTGGGCTCTTTCCGTGTGCAGTCTGGGGCGTGAGTATCTCTCTGTGCGCCTGTCCGTGCCTGTCAGCACCTGTCCTCACCTGACTGCATCCGACTGCGTCTCTCTGAATCTGTCTGCGTCTGACTACCTTTCTCTTCGTCTGTCTGCGTCTCTCTGTATCTGCATCTCTCTCTGTCTGTCAGCAGCTGAGCAAGTGCAAAGGAGCCTAGCTGACATTACGCACATGAGAGGCCTTGCCACAGGAGTTAATTTACCTCAATGAAATGAGATAAGACAACACCAAAAAGGGTAAAAAGCCACAGCACAGCATCTGAAAATGGACAGAGGTTCAGAAGGAACTCTGATCTCATCCACCTTCACTCTCCTACTTACCAACATCCCTGTTCCTGAGCTCCTCCTTGCACCCCATCTTCACCCTCACAGCAGCTCCCTGGCTCATTCCTTGCCATGTTGAGTGTCCTGTTAGCCTCATGCTTACAGTCAAGATGTTCAAGTCCTTGGCTCTTTCAATTGCTATCCCAATCAGCTTTGTTGCTGCATCACAGTTTTTAGCAAACTACAGATAACTAAATTCATGTTTAAATCTCAAAATCCCACTTCATCACTATGTCACTCTTCTCTCTGTGGCTCCTGCAGTGCAGGGAGAAAGGCTCTAATCCCACTGCCTGTGTGTCTGTTTCCCTCCCAGCTGGGTGTGCTACCAGTATCCTGGTTACCGTGGCTACCAGTACATAATGGAGTGTGACCGTCACTGTGGGGAGTATAAGCACTGGAGGGAGTGGGGATCTCACGCCCAGACCTTCCAGATCCAATCCATCCGCCGCATCCAGCAGTGACCCTGAGTCCAGCCTTCAATAAACTGTCTTTCTTAAACTATACCTGCTGTCACTGGCTCTCTGTTCAGAATAATATTCTAGACCTGTTGTGACCAGTCACTATGCTGTGTCCATATCAACACACTGTACTGTACAGATCAATCACTGTACAGATTAATACACTGCACTCTGTTCAAATCAATCACTGTACTGTTCAGAGCAAATCACTGTACTGTGCATACCATTCATTGTACTGCACAGATCAATACATTACTCTGTGTCAGGATCAATACACTACATTCTGTTCAAACAGATCAATCACTGTACTGTAGGGATTAATACATTGCACTGTGTTGATCAATTGCTGCACATTGTCCAGATCAATACACTGTATCTCTATGATCTTTGGCATAAATATCAGTACCCAGGCTTGCCAAGTATTGTGCAGAATGTGAGCTGCATTGCTCTGTCTGCTCTGTAGACTGTTTTAAACACTGCTAGGGTGAAGCAGAGCTCTGAGTGTCCTAAGAATCTCAGCTGTCATAAAGATATAATAAATATTCATCAATATGGAAATACTGTATCTCTGCCTGCAGCAGCCTCTCCTCCTGCTGTCTGAGGAAGTTTCCCAGCCAGTTGGAGATATTACTTCTGCGAAGACACACCCAGCTGAGCCTTCCTGACCAATGAGGGTTCGGGGGTGTTCCTGAGGGCTGAGCTCTGCAGCCAAGGTGGGAACAGGCAGCACAGGAGACAGACAGGAGAACCAGTGGCAACAGGAGACAAGAGGACAGTGCCTGGACACTCGCAGTGCAGCTGCTATTCTGTTGGTGAGGAAGAGGAGGGACATCCCATACAGTGGAGACAGAGACTCACCCAGCTCTGGGCACCACAGTCCTCTCCACGAAGCGCTGGACACTGACCACGGTGAAGAGTCTGACCTCTTTCCCTCCAGCAGCACTTGTCTCCCTTCTGCTTTCTTCCTATCTGTCGATTCACCTCCTGCATGTGCTGCTCTGTTCTGTGGAATGAATTCAAGTGTAAAACCTGTGGTGTTGGAAGAAAGGCTGTAAGATATTTGGCTTGGCTGTATGAAGTAGGCGAGAATTTCAATTCCAGACCTGGGGTGCTATCTGGGTGGAGTTTTCATGTTCTCCCCGTATTCATGGGGGTTTCCTCCCACAGTCCAAAAAATACACTGGTAGATTAATGGGCTTCTGGGAAAATTGACCCTGGTGCAAGTGTGTGTGTGCCTGCCTGTGATGAACTGGTGTCCTGTCCAAGGTGTATCCTGCCTTGTGCCTGTTGCCTTCCAGGACAGATTCCCCGGGATCCTGATGTGGAATAAGTGGTTAGAAAGTGGACAGATGTTCACTTTCCTTTGTCTCGCAGTTTATTGGTGTCACACAAAAAGAGTGAGAAAAATACTGATGAGACCTGCTTCTACTCGCTGCAGAGTTTCGGTATTCTCTGGCTGTGATTGTGCTGCAACATGTTTCTCAGTGAAGCCAGCACACATAGATGTTATTGATCTCTGCATTAATGATCAACAGGAGCACACAGTGCCCTTGATACTCACAGGCCTGGATCATCTGTTTATTCTGTGCTCTTGTGAGCAGGACCCTTTCTGAGCCCCCACATGTGTATTGACCAGTCCTACTCTGCCAAACATTTGCCAGTAACAGCACAGCCGGTCACCCTGGTCAGCTGTGCATAAAATTTAGTAAAAACAGACACTGTACAGAAACATCTGTGGTGTTAGGTCTAGTATTAGGATTAGAGCTGACATAACCAAATTTACTCCAGCTACACACTGCTGGTGTGGTTGGCTTCAAACATTTGAATTGTGATTTCACTGTAAAGTCTGAGCCTGATGTTGTTCCTCCTGCTGTCTCTCTCTCTCTTGACCTTGCCATCTTTCTCGGACACTGGACGTCCCATCTCCTCCTCCTCTCCCTGTCTGTCCCACTCTTTACCCATTTCCCTCTGCACCTCATGTTTCCTCTCAGAACAGCAATGGACCATGACGATGGCTATAACAAATTCCATAACACGGAGCTGGAGACCAGTTACCATGGTAACAGCCTCTTCTCGCATGCAGGTAAGGCTGGCCCACACCTGGCACAAGGTGACACCCATGTGCCAGAGCTGTGCACGGAGTACTGTAACTCTCTGTGTCTCTCAGGGAAACGCTGGTCCTGCCTGCTGCATACAACTCTCCTTATGCTGCTGATGGTCCTACTGCTTCTCACGGGACTGAAGTGTGAGCATCTTCTCCCTCGATTTTGACTGGACACACACTGGCACTGCAGCACTGACACTTACACAGACTCCTTCCTTCCTGCTCACTTCCTCTTCTCTGCCTCAGTCTCTGTTGTCCAGCAGGAGGTCACAGAGGTCAAGCTCCTCCTCCTGGGCATGAACTCCTCAAAGGCAGAGCCTCAGGGTGCCACCCTCAAGCAAACAGGTGAGCTCTGAGACTGGCAGGACAGATACCGAACTCCTGCACCACTGAAGTAACCCACAACACTAGCAAATATTAAAACATTAACAGCGACACATCAAGAAACAAAATGTAGCCCTGCACAGATAGGAAAACCTTTTCAAATCCTTCCCTGTCCACAATGAACCATTGCAATATTCCAGTGCTCCCTGGACAACCCTGTCTGTGCCCTGCAGCAGTAACCCTGCCCCTCAGGTACACTGCACAGCTAGCTCCATTCTTTGCTCTTCCTCTCCCAGCAGGACTGGCAGTTTCCTACACTGAGGGAGGTGAGTACATTTGCTTTTTCATATCCGGGCCAGAGTGACACGAAGAGAGCTTCTCACTGTAGCTCCCTGACACACTGATGGTCAGACCCAGGGAACTGCAGCTGCAGGTGCACACTCACCTGGGACTGTACATTGTCCAGATATCCCTCTGTCCCCATGTGCTGAGCAGGGGACTGTGGTGAGGGCTGGATCCAGTTCCAGATGAGCTGCTACTTGATGGCCACTCAAAAGAATAGCTGGCACGATGCGCAGACTGCATGTGTACAAGAGAGAGCGCACCTGCTGGTCATCAACACTGCAGAGGAGCAGGTGAGAGAGGGGAGCTAAGCAAAAACACTGAATAGATGAGTGAGCAGTGTGATGAGGCTGTGTAGGTGAGTGAGCAGTGAGCAGTGTGATGAGGCTGTGTAGGTGAGTGAGCAGTGAGCAGTGTGATGAGGCTGTGTAGGTGAGTGAGCAGTGAGCAGTGTGATCAGGCTGTGTAGGTGAGTGAGCAGTGAGCAGTGTGGTCAGGCTGTGTACATGTAGGTGAGTGAGCAGTGAGCAGTGTGATCAGGCTGTGTAGATGAGTGAGCAGGGAGCAGTGTGATCAGGCTGTGTAGGTGAGTGAGCAGTGAGCAGTGTGATCAGGCTGTGTAGATGAGTGAGCAGTAAGCAGTGTGATCGGGCCGTGTAGGTGAGTGAGCAGTGAGCAGTGTGATCGGGCTGTGTAGGTGAGTGAGCAGTGAGCACTGTGATCAGGCTGTGTAGGTGAGTGAGCAGTGAGCAGTATGATCAGGCTGTGTAGATGAGTGAGCAGTGTGCAGTGTGATCAGGCTGTGTAGGTGAGTGAGCAGTGAGCAGTGTGATCAGGCTGTGTAGATGAGTGAGCAGTGAGCAGTATGATCAGGCTGTGTAGGTAAGTGAGCAGTGAGCAGTATGATCAGGCTGTGTAGATGAGTGAGCAGTGAGCAGTATGATCAGGCTGTGTAGGTGAGTGAGCAGTGAGCAGTGTGATCGGGCTGTGTAGGTGAGTGAGCAGTGAGCAGTGTGATCGGGCTGTGTATGTGAGTGAGCAGTGAGCAGTGTGATCAGGCTGTGTATGTGAGTGAGCAGTGAGCAGTGTGACCAGGCTGTGTAGGTGAGTGAGCAGTGAGCAGTATGATCAGGCTGTGTAGATGAGTGAGCAGTGAGCAGTGTGACCAGGCTGTGTAGGTGAGTGAGCAGTGAGCAGTGTGATCAGTTCTGTGTAGATGAGTGAGCAGTGAGCACTTGTATGTGTACAGAGAAGGGATGTTCAGGCGTATAATGGCCTCCTTGTCCTTCTCTCTGGTAGGATTTCTTCTCTGAGCAAGTGGACACTGCAGTGAGGCAGGCCTTCTGGATTGGGCTACACGACAGGAGTGAGGAATCCAAGTGGGAGTGGGTAGACGGCACAGACTTCAGCTCCACTCCACAGTAAGCAGCCCCCTGGGCTGTTAAAGGGGTTTGTGGAGGAGTAGGAGGAACACACTCCAAACAGTCCCCCTACAATCTGTTGTTGACTATATTGATATATTCATATTGAATCAGGGAATGAGGTTGTCTCAGCATGGAATTTGTCCTGCTTGCGTAACTGAGTTCATGGGCACTTCAGCAACAACTCAAGCAGAAAATATGAGCTACATCATTACATCATACTGAGTTAAAACTGATCCTGACGTAGTTAGGATGTTGGTGGACTTGGTCAGGTGGTACATTATTCAGGTCTCTGCCCCTCTCTCTCCCTGTCACCTTTCCCTCTCCCCCTCTCTGTCTGTCTCTGCAGTTTCTGGGACCTTGGCCAGCCTGACAACTGGCAGTACTCTAATCTCGGGGAAGACTGCGTGCAGTTGCATCGCTATGCCATGGAGCCAGGGCGCTGGAATGATGCAAACTGTGACCTTCGCTTCCGCTACATCTGCGAGAGGGAGAGGAAATAAAGAACAGTGCCCCCTATCACCCAGCACAGGAACAACAAACAACAGGAACTAGTGTCATAAAACCCCAATCGATTTTTAAATCAGTTTTACTCTTATATACCGCCAAAGAAACACATCTGCTTCCTTAGTAGAATCAATAAAAAACACGACTGAGCTGCGTGAAGTTCTGCTCTTTTATTGTGAAATCCTCGACAATTATAAATAAAGACAGGGAAGCAAATTAATCAGGTGTTTGGCTGTAATCTAAATGCTGCACTGATCTGTACAATGCAAACCTAGGTGGGGCACCTGGGGAGAGGGATCACGGTCAGGACAGAAATAGAGTGCTGGTGCAGGGAGGGTGGATTGCAGACCAGAGGGCAGAGGAGGGTCACTGGCAGCGGTCAGAGGGCAGAGGGGATCACTGACAACGGTCAGAGGGCAGCCTCTTGTTCTCCTCGTTATAGCCTGCGGTGCTGAAGCACATGGCTGCCTGGCGGTCACACTCACAGATGAACCTCTCACAATCGTCATTGTTTTCTGAGAGAAGGAGGGTGGAGAAGGAGGTAGTTAGCAGAGCATTCCAGAGACACACAGCACCTCCCTGCAGCAGAGACACAACTCTTCCCCACAGCAGAGACACACAGCACCTCCCTGCAGCAGAGACACACAGTACCTCCCAGCACGCCTCTCCACACCTGGTTTGATGCTGGCTCAGAAGTCCAGGTCTATAATGAACCTGCCCAGGAAGTGACTGTCTCCTGTGAGCTCAGTCACACAGCTGGATCTGCATTCAGAGCTACAGTGCAAAACCAGTTTATCTGCATATCTGTGCCACAGATTCCCAAACTCACCCCACATTCGGAATGTGAAATGAACAATAAAATCTAACCTTATATCATTAATTCATCAAGCCTTGATATGTTGGGTCATCCAGTTCAAGCTATTGGGAGCTTTCCAATCAATTACAAAGTACAGCAGCTCAGGAATTGACTGGTTCTAACCATCTGATTTTTCAGATTGAGAAAGTGTGACACGTGCATCAGCAAACTTCACCATTGTTCCCTAAAGCTTTGCCATACGTTTAAAAATAATTGAACTGGAGCAAAACAATCCCAATTTGAGAAGGCAGTTTTATCCAGATGTGTCACCTGTTCTATATCGCAGCTCTGCCAGGGTAATGTCTGAGATTCCAGCTCCCTGCCACTGCACATGGCCAGGACAGCGGGTCACTGGGACAGCGGGACAGCATCACTCACCTTTGCAGGTGATGGTCTTGGTTGTCTTGTCACAGGTGTAGGAGTAGATCTCAGTGTAAGGGTTGTCCATGATGGGGAAACAGGCGTCATGTTTCATGGCAGCTTCATAGCAGTGATCATGCACCTCACAGCACCTGTCACACACACAGGCACACATGCTGGGTCACTGCAGCCAGCGGGAGAGTCCGGGTACAGTCAAGCCCAGAGCGTCTCACTCGGGGTGAAGACATTAGCAGGAAGGCACATTGCAGCTGCCTTTGCCCATCTGTCCTCTCTGTCTCTCTCTTCCCTCTGTCCCCTCTTATTATTATTAGGGAAGCACCCTGTGAGTTTCCTCCCCCAGTAGGATTGGGCGTTGTTTTTATTTGGGCAGGTATGGGAATTCTGGGATTAAGTCTGTTAAATTGGGGGAGAATGTTTGTCTAATCCCAGAATATTTGTCACAGTGCAGTAAGAAGTGCATCTCTATTCTGTTTCTCCCTGCTGGCAGTGGGAGCACAGCCTGTCCTCTCTGGGCAGCCAGGTCTGTCTGTGTCCAGTTTCTATGGCCAGTCTGCGGTCCTCTCTCTCCAGATGTGTGAGTCTCTTTCTCCCCTGTCCTCTCTCTCTCTCCAGCCCCCCTCCACTGCTGGGGAGTTTGAGAAAGCTCACCTGTCAAGTTCATCCACAGGGGTCCCAGAGCCCCCATAACCACAGTAGCAGCCATAATCAGAATAGTCCAGAGCTGGCCAGGTCTCTGGCATCACACAGACAATCATGTTCCTGAACTGCCAGAGAGCACGGGGATGGAAATCAGCCAGCACTGAGAGAAAGGGAGAGACAAAGTGGGAGTTATCAGCGTCTAACCTGCAGAAAGCGTCTGTAAATCAATTTCAGATTCAAAGGGCTTTATCAGCATTACCCAAAAAAGTACAGTGTTGCCAAAGCAATCCTAGTCTGTCTGACTCCCAGTTTGCTGGGGCCCTCTGCTGGTGTTTATGAGTCACTACAACACCAGTGCAAATAGTACGTCCCTCAGCTTTTCCCAGTGACACACTCTCCTGTCCCAAACCCAACAGAACAGTATAGCCATGAGGCCTCACTGAAATACTGAAATCTTGTTGAAATGCTTCTTTTCTCCTAAGATAATTATTTTCTCTCATGTTCTAGCAGTTTTTGTTTTCTTTTTCAAAGCCTCAGTGGGACTCACCTGCACACAGCACAGTGCTCAGGATCAGCAGAGTCTTCATGACGCCGTGCAGAGAGCAGCCACAGGTCCTGCACTCTGCAGCCAGTCACACCTGTATTTATACTTCACCCTGGCCTTGAGGGGGGCATGATAATCACCCACAGGCACACAGCCACCCTGCCCATCACTAACACACACAGACACACAGACACACAGCCACCCTGCCCATCACTAACACACACAGACACACAGACACCCTGCCCGTCACTAACACACACAGACACACAGCTACCCTGCCCGTCACTAACACACACAGACACACAGCCACCCTGCCCATCACTAACACACACACAGACACCCTGCCCATCACTATCACACACACAGACACACAGCCACCTGCCTATCACTAACACACAGCCACCCTGCCCATCACTAACACACACACAGACACCCTGACCATCACTATCACACACACAGTCACACAGCCACCTGCCTATCACTAACACACACAGACACACAGCCATCCTGCCCGTCACAAACACACACAGACACACAGACACACAGCCACCCTGCCCATCACTAACACGCACAGACACACAGTCACCCTGCCCATCACTAACACACACACAGACACACAGACACCCTGCCCATCACTAACACACACAGACATACAGACACACAGCCACGCTGCCCATCACTAACACACACAGACACCCTGCCCATCACTAACACACACAGACACACAGTCACCCTGCCCATCACTAACACACACAGACACACAGTCACCCTGCCCATTACTAACACACACAGACACACAGACACACAGCCACCCTGCCCATCACTAACACACACAGACACACAGCCACCCTGCCCATCACTAACACACACACAGACACACATACACCCTGCCCATCACTAACACACACACAGACACACAGCCACCTGCCCATCACTAACACACACACAGACACCCTGCCCATCACTAACACACACAGACACACAGACACACAGCCACCCTGCCCATCACTAACACACACAGACACACAGTCACCCTGCCCATCACTAACACATATAGACACACATACACCCTGCCCATCACTAACACACACACAGACACCCTGCCCATCACTATCACACACACAGACACACAGCCACCTGCCTATCACTAACACACAGCCACCCTGCCCATCACTAACACACACAGACACACAGACACACAGCCACCCTGCCCATCACTAACACACACAGACACACAGACACACAGCCACCCTGCCCATCACTAACACACACAGACACACAGCCGCCCTGCCCATCACTAACACATATAGACACACAGACACACAACCCATCACTAACACACACAGACACACAATCACGCTCCCAGTCACTGCCCTACAGTAACCAATTAAAATCTATTGATTAATGCTCCATCTAGGACTCCTTTTTTGTGGAGGTTTTCTTACATTTTTAATGCTCTTTGGCAGCAATACCTAACGTTGACAAACACACACAAACATGCACATATACAACCACTGACACACAAGAACAGGGTCAGAGTCACGTTCTCAAGTCAAATCCCACTTTTGAGATAGCTCAGTTATCACTCTTAGCAATAGGGAAAAACTGGATTCGTAGAATTAAGATAAAGGGCTGAAGGCCCTGATACTGTATGTCAGAACGGGGAATGAGTAACTAATAAACCCGAAGAAGGCCAGGAGAGCTCGGAATGCCTCCAAGGCTGATCTGTAGGACAGCAGTCACGTGCGCCGGCACAACATGATGGAAAGCTGGAGTTTCCATTCTGTTCCCATAAGCACTGGAGACCCTGTGTCTCAACACTGTTTCTCAGCCTGTTTACAGAACAAAAGCGCTGTGTTCTAGTTTTCATTCTCTTTCAGCTCCGAGTTATAGAATCAAGTCTCCAATTAAAAACCTTGACTGGAAAACAATTAGAAAGGTCTTGTTAGGCAGATCTAGCCCACTGTTTCCTCTCATAACTGGGACACAGTGCTGTCCACCAGACTAGTTCCCGCACTGGTCTTCAGGGCTGGCATCACTTAAGGCAGGAGGTTGGCAATGGGAATATTGCAATTCCCCAAAACGCATTAGTGTCTTAAACTTTTTATCTGCACTGCTTCTGATTTATCAGTACAAGGACATAAAGGACTAACTTTAGCCCTTCATCTAAAGTCAGCGCATATTCTATTTAAACAGATGTTAGTGTTGCTGCCTTGTGGCCCTGGGCTCAGTTGTGTGGAGTTGTCTGCGTGGAGTTTGTATGTTCCCCCTGTGTTCAGGTGGGTTTCCTCTGAGAGCTTCACCCACAGTCCAAAGACATACTGGCATGTTAATTGGCCACTGGAAAAATTGGCCATGTTGAGTGTCCATGTTTGTTTCTGTGGGCTCTGCAATGGACTGGTGGCCTGCCCAAGGTGTATCCTGCCTTTTACCCATTGCTTGCTGGGATGGGCTCTGGCTCCCCTGCGACCCTCTGGATAAAGAGGTTAGAAAATGAATGGATTCCTAAGTGAATCTCTATACCTAAAATCTATAATGCAAAAATAATGCCTAAAGATCTATATCCTTATATTCTAACACTAACACAGTCATACCTTAATCCTGTATCCTGACCTAAAGACACTGATCATACTGATCACTAACTCAAACAATGATTATACTGATTACCAACCATTATTAATTAAAACACTTCCATCAAGTAACAATAATTTTATTTGCAACTAAATGTTTTGAATGGTTTTGTTCCATCTTTATTCGGCAACCAGTGCACTCAAGGACCTCTATCAGTTTGCTACAGGGCAAACGAGTAGATGAAGATGCAACTGTGACTTTGTTAAATCAAGTGTACAACCACTTAGAAACTCCAACATCCTATGAGCGCATACTTTTACCTGAATTTTCATCAACATTTAACACTATTCAGGCAAACAGGTTGGTAGGGAAGCTTTTGGTATGTATCATACACTTACTCAGTGGACATAGAATTTTGAGACTTGTTTAGAAGAATTTGATTCAGGACATTCTAACCTATGGTGATATGCCAGCAACCTGCAACTCACAACTGGTAATCCACTGAAGATCAGCAGGTGTGAGCACCTGGATGGGAGACTCCTAAGCCTGCTGCTGGAAGAGGTGCCAGTGGGGCCAGTAGGGAGTGCTCATCCTGCCTTTGTGTAGTGACGGGGACACTGTACTGTAAAAAGGTGCCGTCCTTCTGAAGAGACGGAAAACTGAGGTCCTGACTCTCTGTAGTCATTAATAATCCCAGGGTTTCTCGAAAAGAGAAGAAGTGTTACCCCATTATCCTGGCCAATTTTCCCATTGGCCCTTACCAATCATGGCCTCCTAATAGTCCCCATCTGTGAACTGGCTGCATCACTCTGTTCTCCTCCGCATTGAGAGCTGGTGTGTGGTGAGAGTACTGGTGCACTATGGCTGCCGTCACATCATAGAGTGAAGTGTCCAGAAAAGTGCTATATTAGTGTAAGCATGTATTATTATTTATTAAGGGGAGGTACCTTATCCATGCAGAACAAAAACAAGACACAGAAACTGAACTCAGTGATTAGTACAGGTGGCAGGATTACTGTTGTATCCTTAGAATAACTAACCCACCTAACGGAGTGATGTCTCAAATCTTAGATGACCCTTCTAATCCTCTCTTTTCAGAATATACTCTCCTGCTCTCTGAGAGGAGGTACCACATCCCCCATATAAAGAACAAGAGAGAGCATTTACTCCTACTTTATACCTAGAAGCATTCAATTATTGAACAATGAAAAGATTGTTTGCAGGTAGGGATCTTATTCTTGTTGTTGCTGTTTTAGACACTTTACCAGCTATCTGTCTTTTTTAAACTTGTGGTACTGGAAGAAGTCTGATTAAGCGATATTGTTAAATGTTTTTTGTATCTTTGGATCGTACTGTCTTTATTTTGTGTTATATGTGTATGTGTTCTTGATGTGAAAGACAAACTCCATTGGGGGCAATAAAGATTAATTCAATTCAACCCAAACACTGATCATACTGATCACTGACTCAAATGCTCATCACAATGATCATAAACCCAAATGCTGATCATATTGATCAATACCTAAATTATGTATCTGCTTAAGAGCAGACAACCACTATCCCTGACAATAAGACAGCCAGTTTATGTTTCTGCTGGACTGGAGTATTAGTAACAGATGAAAGGGGCACATGTGGATTTTGAAGCTTTTATTTGCTCAGAGAACCACAGGTGTGAGTGCAAGGTCAGAACACAGTGCTGCACTGCTGCTCCGAGGGGGATGAGGAAAGGGCCAGCGGTGCAGGTGGGTTTAGGGTGGGCAGTGCTGCAGTGTGTTCCTGCCTCAGGGGCTCAGGGAGGCACAGTACAGGTCCTTGTCCAGGTCCTTGTACTGTGGGTTATAGCCTGCCTGGGCAAAGCAGTGAGCAGCCGCACGGTCGCACTCACAGACGAAGGCCTGGCACGGGTCGTTGGAGCTGCCGCAGGACACCTGTGCCCCAGAGCACGAGAAGTTGTACTGTTTAATGTAGGGCAGGTCCACCAGGGGGCGACAGGCGGGCAGTTTGCGGCTGGCCTTGTAGCAGTAGTCATGGGTGTAGCAGCAGCTGGAACACATGGAGAATTGCAGTCAGACATCTGAGAACGACCACCTCAGCGCTACTCCATGTCCTCCAGGTCCGCCATCACCAATGCTTTTCAACAGAGGCCTTCTACGTTTCTATTCTCCAGCACAGAGAAAAAAGAACCATCATGTTTCAGACCTTCAGCCTGTCATCTCTGCCCAGTAAATAACTAACGAGTTCAAACGCACCTGTTTCTTCCTGGAGAGGAGAGTCTGGGTCAGACCTGTCCCACTCTGACAGAATAACACTGGATTTAGATCTGTGCTTCCTGGTGTCACACTCCAGCACTGAAAGCGCTGAAACATGTAAACATGACCGGCACCCCAACAAGTCCGTCAGCCCACCAGCACCCTAGTTTACTGCCCAACCCAATTCCACTTCCCATAGAATAATCCTACAAGAAGCCAACAACCCACAGGTTTTCTGCACAACTCCTGCTGAATTGTTTCTGTCTTTCCCAGGAGAGCCAGGTGTGAGCAGGCTTCTTCCTCTTCATCAGTCTTTCTTCCTCTCCCCCCACCTCACCTGTCGACCTGGTCAAGGGGTGTCCCTGTGCCACCAAAGCCACACCAACAGCCGTACTGATTGTAGTCCAGGGGGTTCCTCCCGGGCTGGGTACACTTAATCATCTCCCCAAACTGCCAGAGAGCAAGAGGCAGCAGCGCACCCTGAGCACAGCACCCTGAGAGAGAGGAGAGAGGCAGGCAGAGTGAGGGTACAGGCAGTGTGGGGGTACAGTCTGAGGGTACTGAGAGTGGGGGGGGTACAGGCAGAGTGAGGATACTGACAGTGTGAGGGTACAGGCAGGGTGAGGATTCTGATAGTGTGGGGGTACAGACAGTGTGAGGATACTAACAGTGTGGGGGTACAGGCAGAGTGAGGGTACAGACAGTGTGGAGGTAAAGACAGTGTGGGGGTACAGGCAGAGTGAGGGTACAGACAGTGTGGGGGTACAGGCAGTGTGGGGGCACAGACAGAGTGGGGGTACAGACAGTGTGGGGGCACAGACAGAGTGGGGGTACAGACAGTGTGGGGGTACAGGCAGAGTGAGGGTACAGGCAGTGTGGGGGCACAGGCAGAGTGAGGGTACAGACAGAGTGGGGGTACAGGCAGTGTGGGGGCACAGGCAGAGTGAGGGTACAGGCAGTGTGAGGGTACAGACAGTGTGGGGGCACAGACAGAGTGGGGGTACAGACAGTGTGGGGGCACAGACAGAGTGGGGGTACAGACAGTGTGGGGGTACAGGCAGAGTGGGGGTACAGGCAGTGTGGGGGCACAGGCAGAGTGAGGGTACAGACAGAGTGGGGGTACAGGCAGTGTGGGGGCACAGGCAGAGTGAGGGTACAGGCAGTGTGGGGGCACAGGCAGAGTGGAAGGGTGATAGAGGAGTAAGCAGAGGGGGGGTGAGAGAGACAGGAAAGGGTGAGAGAGGAGGAAGAGGAGGGGGTGAAGCAGCAGAGAGTGTATTAACGTACACGGAGAGCAAGTGCACAGTTAAAATCAGAAAAGAAAGTACAGAATTCTTCACTCAGGGTTGTGGGGTGAGACAGGTCTGTAGCCTGAGCCTGAAACTGTTCAATATCTAGATCAATGAGTTAGCAGAGATGTTGGAACAGTCTGCAGAGCCTGGTCTCACACTACATGACATAGAGATCAGGTTTCTGCTCTACACTGATGTCCTGGGCCTGTTGTTGACCACAGAACAGAGGCTGCAGCAGTCTGGCACTGCTGGAGCAGTACTGTAGGACCTGGGCACTGAAAGCCCAACTGGACAAGACAAGATGACATGGTTTTCCAGAAGAAAACCAAATCTCGTGGAAGCAGGCACCACTTCACACTGAACAGAAACACATTGGAACACAAGCAGCTACACATGCCTTGGACTGACAATGAGCACATCTGGGAGTTTCGACCTGGCAGGCTAGGCCCTGAAGGAGAAAAGCAGGGCTTTCTATGCAATAAGAAGGAGGCTGTTCAACATCAACCCACCAACAAGAATCTGGCTCCAAATATTTGAAAGTGTGATCCAACCCATTGCCCTATATGGCAGTGAAGTGTGGGGTCCCCTCACAGACCAGGATTACACTAAAAATGGGACAAACACTTTGTAGAAACTCTGCATACAGAGTTCTGTAAAACATCCTCCAAGTGTATAGAAAAACACCTAACAACACATGCAGGACCGAATTAGGCCAATACCCATCACAAATCAATAAACAGAAGAGAGCAATCAAATACTGGTTACATCTGAGAAACAGTGACCAACATTCCTACCAGCCAGAGCCCAGAGCTGATCCCAGAGAAGAGCCCCTCAGCCAGCTGGTCCTGAAGCTCACTGACACCGACCAGCACAGCTACAGCAACACAAATCACAATCAACCGCAGCACAAGATAAACAACACTACCTCACCCGCTGGGACACACACACAAACTGGAATACTACAGAACACTAAACAGACAATACACACTAGCTGATTATCTGACCAGGGTAAGAAACAGCAAGAACAAACAGAGCCTGACAAAGCACAGTGACCACAGCCTGTGTTGCATGTTGTATGGAAGTGTCCTGTGATGTATTTGCATTCTATTATGTTATTCTATTATGCATTCAAGTTATGTAGATGCTGAATTGACCATATATGCTTTGCAACACTGTAATTTACTGGCCAAGCCACTAAAGCTGTTTGAATCTGAACTTGTGTGAGCTGGTGTCCAGAGGTGTTAGCAGAGTCTTACCACAGAGGAGAAGCAGCAGCAGAGAAGAGTCCATAGTGACAGGATGTCTGGGTGACTGATTCTGTCTGCCTCTGGAACTGGTTATATACAGGGGAACAGAGAGAGGGGAGAGGGGCAGACAGGGCAGAGCCAGGGAGAAGCAGAGAAATGAGATCTGCATTTGCATTGGCAACCTTTGTCATCCTGTCACGCCAATAAAGCTCGAGTCCTGAGTCTGACAGGCGGAGAGGTGGGGTCTGTGCGCTGTCTGGCCATGTATGGAAACCGGATCACCAGCTCTGTCCCTCTGCCCCCTTCTGCTCCCCTCACTGTCTGTCTCTGTCTAATTAGACAATAGACTGTCCTTCTCATACTCGCGCGTGCTCAGGCTGTGAGAGCACACGTGCTGTGTGCCTGCGGACAGGAGCTCTTTCACTGCAGAATCGGACATTAACACTGTTTCTGCTGCATCTGTCCCAGTGACGTGATCTGTTGATGCATTTTTTCCGCTTTTTGGAATTTGTTACAGCAATTTTCAATGGCATTAATTGAACTGTTAGAAGACCAGTCAAAAGCCTCCCAGCTCTCCTGGCCTGTCCTTGCGTCTGTGGGGCCCTGGCCTTCCTCTGGTCAACTCTCATCTTGTCTTCATCCACAGGACCAACTTTACAGGCTCACTCCTGCCTGTGATCATTATCAGTAACACCAGTGGGGAAGGATTAATGTTTAATACTGAGGACAAAGTCGAAGGCAGAGGTTCCAGCTGGAAACAGAAGGTGTGACTGATCCTGAACAGCTGTGCAGTTTCCAGACAGCTGCTCTCTTCTCACAGCCTCAGCACCTCACTGTGCTTCCCCAGAGTACCAGCCCAGCCTCAGGGACTGGGACCTGACCCCACTCAGGGACTCTCTCCATTCCCCACCCCCACTCAGGAACTCTCCCCACTTTCCATCCCCACTCAAGAACTCTCCCCACTTTCCATCCCCACTCAAGAACTCTCCCCACTCAGAGACTCTCCCCATTCCCTTCCACACTCACGACTCTCCCCACTTGCAGATGCCAGCCCCCATCCACTCAGCCTGAATCTCCCCACTCTGAGCCCACTCCACGCGCACCGCATGCTTGCTCTCACTCTATCTGTCTCTCCAGCCACCAGCAGAGGAATCTGGGCAATGTTTTAAAATAATTTATTAGGAATTTTAAAGGGATCTCCAGAGTGGAATAAAGAGAAAAGAACAGAGAGAGAGTGAATTCTCAGGGTTACAGTGTCGTTGAGGACCTTGGTCAGAGTGTAAAAATAACTGACTGGCTGAAAAGCAGACAGGTCTGTATCTTTACAGCCACCACCCCCCTCCCCCCTCCCCCCTCCCCAGTGCTGCCGCGCACCCCAGGAGCGACAGGTACCCCACAAATTAAAATTAAAAACAACAATAAAATTAACAAAATAAACCGGTCAGGAAGAAAAAATACAGCTTTGTTTATTAAATAAAATCGTAAAACGCTTTCCTGAATGCCACTGTATTACCATTATTATTATTATTTTAGATAAAATAATTTATTGCTCTTTAAGTCTGTTAAATAACTACAGTATTGGTGTCACCAGTAGTCGTGTGATGCTCTCTCTGTGCCCAGTGTCTCGCGCGCTGGGGGGGTCGGGGGGGTCAGAAATCCTTCACGATCCCACCAGCCGGTCAGGAGTCTCTCTCTGTGCTCCTTGATGTTCCGATGCGGGATAGCGAGGTGATCCCACAGCTCTCTGCCTGACTGGGAAACAGAGAGCCCCCCTCCCTGCCCTGCAGCGCACCGACACACTGGAGGAGCCGAGACTGTCTGTGTGGACAAGCTGAGATGCTGGCGGTTTCTATAGCAACCTCGACACCCCCCCCCCACCAAACAGACCCACGCTCCTGTACCCCCAACAGCCTGCGCCAGGCCCGGGCCCCAGAGAGGTGCCCCCATCTCTCCTCAGTTTGTCCTTCATTTTAGTCAGAGGTCACAAACGAGCGGAACAGCAGAGAAACGACAACAGAGCAGCACAGCCACGTCTCGAGAAGCAAAGCAAAATAGAAACTCGGGGGGTGCTGGTGGCAGGCCGCCACTCCTGTACCCCCAAACCCCCAAACCCCGGGCAACGCACACTGCTGTCTGACCATCCCGCAGACTCAGCTCCTCTATTTACAATATCTTACAGGAAAAAAACAAAACAGCTTTTAAAACCAATTCTGGAAAAATACTTTTTTGAATATTACAAAGGTTTTTTTTTTCAAACTAGCAAAATATACATTTTTGTTTCCTGTTTTTCGCATTTGTTCAAAAAGCATTTTTTTCGGCGTTTTGCTTATTGGTGCTCTGTGCTGTGTTGTAAGACGCGGAGGTTAAACACAATCAGACGCACAGTCTCGTGCAGGACGAGCCCCTCTGCCCCCCCGGGCTCAGGGACCACGTTACTGCCGACAATACAATATTCAGCCCACAAGAACACGAAAGTCCAAATAATATTCCTCCAAAATAAAGTAAGAATAAATGGAAGCAAAAATAAAACAAAATAAAAGAGGGATGTTCAGCACATTTTCTAACACAATCACAAACCATTTTTCCGCTCAATTTAAAGAAGCTCTATAGACCTCCTGGCGCAACAGGAAGATGCCAACAAACAAACAGCTTTGAAAACTACAAAAAACCTACAGGTTTACAGGAAGGAAGACAGGAAGCGGAGTCTGAGAGGAAGTGATGTTAGTACAGGAACAGGAAGAGAATGATCTTCAGTCGGTGGGTGGAGTCCAAAGGCAGGGTCATTTAGGGCCACCACAGCCAATCCATGTGCAGTTTATAAGAATGCAGCAGTTAAAAGAAAACTGATTGGACCACAGCAGCTTTAACCCCATCTTCTTACTGGCAGACAGAAAGCCTGAGGGACACAGAGACAGAGAGGTCAAGGGAGGTCAGGTGATATCACCACATCACTGAAATGGACGTGGTCTCAGGCGTGAGAACAGAAGGTATGTTTTTGTAGAGACAGCAGTGAGTATGCCTCTGTTTCTCAGATTCTCAGTGGCTCCAAGTGGCTCAGATTCTCAGTGTCTGGCAGTGTCCTTCCAGAACTCACCTGTCTCAGTGGTAGCCATTAGTGAACGCTGTAGCGATCAGAGGACCCTAAGGTGAAGGACAACAGAGTTAGAGACATGGCAGCAAAATTCTGTCAAACCCTCCCAATGAATGTCTCTGTGTCACATATACTCTGCGCATGTCAGTCAGTGTGAGGCTGTGGGAACGGGAGCTCGGAAGAGAAGTCTATATTTCCACAATGTCACCAGAATACTTCTCAAAGCAGCCAGTGCAACACAGGACACCTCAAGCCAGTGGTGAGGTGTCTTCTGACGTCATGTTTTTGGGTGTTATGTAACAGACAGCTGTAGTGCTGCTCTTCAGTTTGACAAAGAAGCTGAACATCTTGCTTTTCCACTGAGTCAACCCAGAGGACTTCTTCAACAGTGAAATACAAACCATGAGACACAACAGGAAACTATGTGTAAGTGCATTTAAAACCAACAACAGGAGGCGAGTCTTTACACACAGGGTTGTGGGAGTCTGGAACAAGCTGCCCAGCTATGTTATTGAAGCTGATACCCTGGCTTCTCTCGAGAGATGTCTGGACGAGACCCTTGGGCCAATGAGCTGCTCACGGGCCTGGGGGGTTCCAGCCTCCAGCTGCATGCCGTGTGATAGACTCACCCCCAGGCTGTGTCCGAACCCCGTGCTGGGGGCGGGGCTGGCAGCGCTGATGTAACTGCTGACTCCTGAGTCCTGGTTGGCTCCATACAGGTCTGCCATTGGCCCAGGGCTGCTGGCCCCCAGGAAGCCCCCGGAGCGGGAGGCGGTGGAGCCTGAGAGAGAGGGCTGGTGTCAGTTTCCTTCATGCTCGCCCTTCGCCTGCGTTCACGGGCCACATCAATGCTCTAACAGCTCAGAGGGAATGCTCGATTTTACTTTGATATCAAGCTGCGTTACAAACTGAATTTAGAGAGGAGAAGAAGGGACAGAGAGGGGGGTGGGAGTAGAGAGGGAGAGGGGAGAATGCAAACACGGCACAGATACAGAATGTAATGTGGAGCAGCGCCCCCTACCTGTACCTCTCACCACTGCAGCAGCTGCGGCGGCGGCCGCCATTGGTCCATACGCTGTGAGAGGAATGGCTGAGAGAGAGAGAGGGGAGAGGAGTCAGTACGACAGCATCTCACCCATGGCACCGAGATCAGGGACAGGAGGCAGGGAGGAGGGACTCATGCAAAGGATGAATAACCACTATGCACAATCATGTGATCGACTGCATCAAGCCCGGACCACCCCTGAGACTGGAATTGGAAAAAAGGGCAATCGGCAAGAACGAACCAAGAAACCAGAAGAAACCAAGCGTGTTCAAGCCAGAGCAAAGAGCCTGAGCTGCACTGACTGGGCAGGACAGGTGTTCACAAACACTGTGGCACACTCTCATTCTCTCTCTCACAGTGTCACACACTCACAGTCTCACACTCATACTCTCACTCTCTCTCACACACTGTCTCACAGTCACTCACACTCTCACACACTCGTTCACACTCGTTCACACATACACTCACTAACATTCTCACTATATCACACTCACAGACTCGTACGCTCTCACACACGGAGAGGAAGACAGGAGGACAGGAGGACAGGACAGGTAGCATGCTGCTTGTAAACTTCAGGAGCGTGAACTGACCTGTGATCTCGGGGGGGTGGGGTGAAGTCAGGAGGGGGGTCCTCTCTAAATGGAATTCTAGAATAGAAATTCAGAGAATCCTTTAACAGCACAGCAGGGCAGCTCATGGAGAGAGGGAGGAGAGGAGGCAGGGAGGCAGGGAGACATGAGGGACCCAGAGAGGGGTGAGAGACAGGCGAGAGGTGGTCAGGCTCACAGTCCACAGTGTGAAAGAACAAGAGTGAGCAGAGACCTGGCGCTCGAGGGAGACCTGAACCTGACCTGCAGCTACGCATCCCCCAAAACAATTCCCCCTTTCCAGCATTTCTCTG
Source organism: Atractosteus spatula (assembly GCF_055471065.1). Lineage (NCBI taxonomy): Eukaryota > Metazoa > Chordata > Actinopteri > Semionotiformes > Lepisosteidae > Atractosteus > Atractosteus spatula. The sequence goes on along the minus strand of NC_142722.1, from coordinate 19,153,903 downwards.
GGAAGGGGGGAGGGACAGACATGACGCCCAACTCCCTGAAATTTACAAGCAGCCAGTGAAAGAGCCAGAGAAACAAACAGACAGTCCCCTGTACATGTGAGTGTGCATATGTGTGAGTGTGCATGTGCACGAGTGAGCGTGCATGTGTGTAAGCATGCACGTGTGTGACACCCTCCTTTCCAGTCACTCCCACACTCTGCTCCCTCAGCTGGCAGCATGAGGAGCTGCAGTGCCCCCTGTGCACTTGCCTGCTGGCTATCACAGGGCAAGTGCACAGGGGTACCATATATGCTCACTGCTCAGCATCATCAGGACCTACTTCAGCAAGCTGCTCTGACGAGACTGACAGGCAAAGGTACTCTGAGGAACAGGAGTTCGGCACCGCGCTGACTGAATATATGGTAACAAGCATGAAATCCAGTGCCGACTCTGGCACAGGGGCACCTGGTAAAACCTGGAATGGATCAGAGTGACGTGTAACTGGAGTCTGTCTACCATCTCTGAAATTCTTGTTCCATTTCTCTGAACATTTCTCCTGCCCTTCACATCTGCTGGCCTCCTTCTCGTCTCACTACTTTAATCACATTAATTACTGCCAGCCCCCACCCCAATCAGCCAATCATGGAACGGAGCAAGGTGGGAGGGCGGTCTCACCTGGGAACTGGTAGGTGTAGCCAGGAGTGATGCCAGTGTAGCCGCGGCTGGCGTAGGTCGCTGCCTGGAATCCTGGGTAACCTGCGCAGGAGAGAGCATTCAGGTGAGGATGGGGCAGAGGGTCATCTCCATGGAAACAGGACCAGGGAGCACAGAGATATGCATCACTTGTTAAACACCGCTTAAATCCATGAACAAGGATTTTTGTGCATTAACACAATTAATACCACTGAAAACAATGTGAATCTGACATAGCAGACCGTATGAATTGTCTTCTCAATAACCCCTGTTCATTTGAAGGTTAGAATTGTCAGCTGTGCCCTATGACAGCTAACTCTACATAGGATATATACTTATCAGTAATTCTGTCTTCAGGTGGAGGTGTGATACGAACTGATAAAGATCATCTAAAATCAGAAGAGAAAAGTACAGCACATCGCTTTGCGGAGCGAGGTCAGTGTAGCTGCACACTCACACCACCAGAGGGAGCCTGGGCGCCAAACGTGAGTCAGTCGGAGCTCCAAAGCCCCGCGCTGGGGTCTGGTGTGTCTGTCCTCTTGCGGGTCTGTTGTTCATAGTGTTCCAGTTTGGGTTTTTATTAAAACAAAATCAATAAACCTTTGCTGATTTTGTTTCCCTTCTAAATACAAAATGTGAGTTGAAATTGGTGTAAAATGAATAAAAGCAGTTTTAATTGGAGAAAATGATCAATGCTAACATATATACTTTTTGACAATGTCTACACGTGTTTGACCGGTTTCTGTTTTTGTACACGTTTGGTTTTTGACTTCTGAGAAGCACCATCATCCTAACTATCATCATTTCACCCTGGCCTTTACCCAGCATGGCCTCCTAATAACCCCCCTCTCTGAACTGGCTTCTTCACTCTGCTCTCCTCCCCACTGAGAGCTGGTGTGTGTGAGAGGACTGGCGCAGCACCCAGGTGGTGCTGCACACTGCTGGTGGAGGTCCCCAGTACCTGTATAGCACTTTGCAGAAAAGTGATATATTATTATTATTATTATTATTATTATTAATTATCCTGCTGCCTAAATCACTGTGGTATCCAGGCAGCCATAAACAAGGGTCACAACAAGCCCCACTGTGTGAGTGGCTCTCCATTGAGTGTGTGGAGGGTGTTTTACATTTAACAACTGGTTCAGCTTCCAAACTGAGATATAAAACTATCCTTCAACCCAATATTTCAATTTCATAAAAATGAGTAAAATGAGTGAAACAGAGACTCAGAATTAATCCCAGTGAATCAGTAAAATATCAGGTAATTTGTAGCAGAAAAAGTGGAACCCTAGTTAATTAGTGGAGGCAAAGAGAGACAATTTTGCCCAATCAGTGGCCAGATGCCCGTCCCAGCCGATCACAAGCCAATCAGATGTCCTGGGGTTGACGCTGAATAAGGCAAAGGTTTCCTACCCAGCATGCCGATTCCTAGCATGAAGGCGTCCATCCCATAGGGCATCACTCGGGAACGCCCCCGCGCAGAGCCTGTCGGTGACATCACTTCCTTTGGCTGAGCTTTCTTACACTCCACCTGCAAGACAGAGTCATGTCTCACTGTCACCCCCACAGACCCACCCCGCCACTCCCACAGACCCTCCCCCCTGTCACCCCCACAGACCCACCCCCCCACTCCCACAGACCCACCCCGTCACCCCCACAGACCCTCCCCCCTGTCACCCCCACAGACCCCCCCCGCCACTCCCACAGACCATCCCCCCTGTCACCCCCACAGACCCCCCCGCCACTCCCACAGACCCTCCCCCCTGTCACCCCCACAGACCCCCCCGCCACTCCCACAGACCCACCCCCCTGTCACCCCCACAGACCCAACCCCCACTCCCACAGACCCCCCCCGTCACCCCCACAGACCCACCCCCCGTCACCCCCACAGACCCCCTGCCACCCCCACAGACAAGAGTTTCTAGACACACACTATACACGCCCATTGTAACTGACAGACACACCCACTATGAGACACCGCTGGTCCCACAGACACAGAGCCTTTCCCTTTTCCTCCTCACCATTTTGTTGTTGATTTCATGGAAGTGAATTTCGCACACTTTCTCCACAACATCTTCATTCTCGAACGTCACAAATCCGAAACCTGCAGTGCAGACACAGACACCTCTCAGTGTGAGCAGCTCCTCTCTCCCAGTAGCAGCCCCGATCTTCACATTGCCTTCCTCAGTCCCTCCTCCCTCCACATCTCTGCACATGCCAGGTCCACAATGTCCTGACTCAGCCCCCTGCCTCCCTCTGTTTCTCCCTCTCTCGCTGGAGGATTTAGCGCTGAGCTTCTCCCCGTCACAATCAATCAGTCAGCAGGCTGGGAAAGAGGTTTACCCTGAGCTCTGATTAACCAGAAGGCTAATTAGACCAGCCCCGTTCCGTTTGGTCACCTCAGCAACTCTCCCTGATCCCAGTCCAGCCCCAGCGAAGGTTGACCCTGCTGAATGAGCAGTGGGAAATGTGCTCTTTCCTCGCTGATCCCTGTGCATCCCTGTGGCTCTGTCTCGCCCTGAAGGACGACAGCGCTGAGGGACGCTCAGGCAGTGAGCAGAGGCTGCGAACACCACACCACCAGGCTCACCAGCAGGCCCGGGCTCCTCAGACTCCTGAGACTCCCCCTCAATACCTCACTGGTGCCCTCTGACCTCACGAGATAATGGTAAGGTTTCCTCTCCCTGGCGGCCAGCGTGGAACCCACAGCCCCTTCTGATTGGCTGACAGCTGCAGGGACTAACCTCTGTGCCGATTGGTCGTCTTGTCGAACATGAGCATGGCGTCGTCGACCTGCAAGGCAGACAGACGGTCAGGCACCCTGCACAGCGAGTGGAGCAGAGCGCCCCCAGCAGGATACAGGGGGGCCGGTGCACACTTTCCAAACAGGGGTTTAGCAGGGTGTCACATACATGCATATAAAAGAACAGGCCACTGGAAAGTCAATAATTCCAGTGTATAATAATGATCAGGCCCAACTTGGTGTTACTTTACATTTCACATCCTCATCCAGGTTCTTTGTTTTCTCACTGCAGCCTGAGGAGCACGTGTGAGGCACAGCGCCCCCCAGTGGTGTGAAGCACCAGGCCACCTGGTCCGCACCAGGAGAGGGAAGGGTGTCTGCCTGCTGGCTAGAGCTTCCTCTCAAGGAGCAGGAGCCAAGGAGAGCGGGTGAGCGTGCAGGCCGGGCTGCGGGGCGCTCTGGGATCGGGGGGGGACCCCGTCCTCCCTCCACCCCAAGTTACAGCCGAGTCTCAGCTCGCAGCTCGCTCTCTCAATAGAGCTCTCGCGGGGGGGCTTTGAGAAACTGTGTGCCATTCTCTGGCCTCCCTTTCACTTCCCGCAAAGTTTTGCATTGTCATGGAGACGCGGAAAAGAATTTCTATAAGGAGGCTTAACCTCCCCCTCCACCCCGAGAGAGGGGGGCAGGAGAAGAGAGCGCGGGGGGAAAGAGAGCAGGGCAGAGAGAGAGGGAGGGAGGGAGAGAGAGAATGAGAAAGAGGGCGCGAACAAAAGACTTCTGGCTCTTTGTTGTTTGTTGGCACAGACTGCTGTCTGTCCGCTTCCTTACAAACAGCTCCCCTCCCCCTCTCACACACACCTCAGAGAGAAACTTCGAGGGGCTGTAAAAGCTCTCTGTGCTGCACCTGAGCCTGCTCTCGCTCTTGGGTGTCTGTTCGTGCTCTGCGCTCAGTCCCCCTCTGCCTGCGAAAGGTCACAGGGTCAGGGCGTCCTGCCAGCCTGCCTCTCACACTCTGACATTTACACTCCCTGTCTCTGCCCATCTCTCCCTCCGCCGTCTGCCGCTGCTTTCTCTCGAACCCTGGACCAGGACCCAGAGAAGCCGTTGCCCCTACCCTCCCTGCCCCTCTGCCGACGGGGCTGTGCCTCTGCTCTCTCCCCCTGTGTCCCTCTTTCTATCACAATGCATCCAGTCAGGCGCTGTAATCGGGAACCATATGGCTGACTGGAGCCCAGCGCCCTCGTTCTCTGTCTCTCTTTCCCACATTCTCCCTTAGTTAGTCTTTAGTTCTCCAAATGACTGACTCCTCTTTCTCTCACTCTCACCCCGATGCTTCACACATCTCTGCCTGTCTCACCACACTTCCTGGAGAAACCTGCCCCTACACATGTGCCTGTCTCACTGCACTGGAGACCTGCCCCCTCAACCTGTACCTGTTTCACTGCCCTAGAGACCTGCCCCTTCCACGTGTACCTGTCTCATTGCATCGTCTGTTCCAGGTGCAGCTGGGAATCTCATTGCTTTAGGGAACAGCATCAATTCTGCTACAACTGGAATCCAGTTCCAACCTTAATAGCCACGTCCTGGACTCAGCCAGTCTCTCTGTGGAAAAATCCTGGCATTTCTAATTAGGCTCTGGGCACAGCCAGGAATGGTGGTCTCTGGCTGGCAGAGGTGTGGAGTCTGGCTCAGTAATTCAGACCTCACAGGACACAGACAGGCAAGAGACGGGAGGCAGGTCCTGTTCTCAGTGATACTAGCATGCAGTCCTGATGCAGAGAGACACCTTTGTTACATATTCCCCACTGCCTCCCTGCTCCCTCTCCCTGTCTTCTTGCACTGCGAACAACATGACTCCGGCACTACACCGAGAGGAGCACAAACAACTAAACTCCGGCACAACGCAGACAGGAGCACAAACAACTCAACTCCAGCACAACACCGAGAGGAGCACAAACAACTCAACTCCGGCACAACGCTGACAGGAGCACAAACAACTCAACTCCAGCACAACGCTGACAGGAGCACAAACAACTCAACTCCGGCACAACGCTGACAGGAGCAGTACCCACACACAGCTGTCAGACAGCTCTAACTGGTTCATAGCCCACAGAACTCTGCCCTCGGTCTCCAGAGGTGGAGAGTCCCTCCTTCACAGCAGCCTGGACTGCTGACCACGAAACACTGCAGCCTGGAAGAGCACCGAGCTGACAGAGACCCCCAGCACACAGACCCTCGCTGACACAGACAGGATCTTCTTCCCACAAGGTCCCCAGTCACCGTGCTGTGAGATAGTGTGTCAGACTGTTTAAGGGTGTGTGTGTATAAAACTGTGTGTGTAAGAGTGTGTCTGACCTGATGAGAGTGTGTCAAATTGTGTATCTGTGTACGTGTCTCAGACTGTGTGTAAGAGTGTGTGTGTCAAACTGGCAGAGTGTGTGTGTAAGTGTGTGTCAGACTAGAGGAGGAAGTGTTAGATTGTATGTGGGTATGTATCAGACTGCATATAACAGTGTGTGTCAGGCTGTGTCGATGTGTGTGTGTACTTTTAGCTCTTCAGTGTTATTACTGTGGAGTGCTCCCCCCCAGGCCACTGAATTGGGACGAACAATAGCTCTGCCCGGGACGGCCTGCACTGGCCAGGTCTCCATGGCAACCAGGACTCCGAGGAGGGGCCCTGCTGCAGCTGCTACATGAGATTAGTTCAGGCCCCGTTAATCCCCCCACACCCACCTCACCGCACCTCCTCTCCTTCTCCCTCTGCCTCTTTCCCTGTCCCTCTCCCTCCACTGGCTCTGTCCTCTCCACTCCTGTCCACACATGCACCGCAGGCTAGCCTCTGTGCACTCCCTGCACTCTCACCACCCTCCCACTGTGCTCCCACTGAGCTCACTGCACTCCCACTGAGCTCACCGCACTCCCACTGAGCTCCCACTGAGCTCACCGCCCTCCCACTGAGCTCACCACACTCCCACTGCACCCCCACTGAGCTCACTGCACTCCCACTGAGCTCACCGCACTCCCACTGCACCCCCACTGAGCTCACTGCACTCCCACTGAGCTCACTGCACTCCCACTGCACCCCCACTGAGCTCACTGCACTCCCACTGAGCTCACTGCACTCCCACTGAGCTCCCACTGAGCTCACCGTGCTCCCACTGCACTCCCACTGAGCTCACCGCGCTCCCACTGCACCCCCACTGAGCTCACCGCCCTCCCACTGAGCTCACCACACTCTCACCGCCCTCCCACTGTGCTCCCACTGACCTCACTGTACTCCCACTGAGCTCACCGCCCTCCCACTGAGCTCACCGCCCTCCCACTGCACCCCCACTGAGCTCACTGCACTCCCACTGAGCTCACTGCACTCCCACTGAGCTCACCGCACTCCCACTGCACCCCCACTGAGCTCACTGCACTCCCACTGAGCTCCCACTGAGCTCACCGTGCTCCCACTGCACTCCCACTGAGCTCACCGCGCTCCCACTGCACCCCCACTGAGCTCACCGCCCTCCCACTGAGCTCACCACACTCTCACCGCCCTCCCACTGTGCTCCCACTGACCTCACTGTACTCCCACTGAGCTCACCGCCCTCCCACTGCACTCCCACTGAGCTCACCGCACTCCCACTGCACCCCCACTGAGCTCACCGCACTCCCACTGAGCTCACCGCACTCCCACTGAGCTCCCACTGAGCTCACCGCACTCACTACACTCCCACTGAGCTCACTGCACTCCCACTGAGCTCACCACACTCCCACTGCACTCCCACTGAGCTCACCGCACTCCCACTGAGCTCCCACTGAGCTCACTGCACTCATTACACTCCCACTGAGCTCAACGCACTCCCACTGAGCTCAACGCACTCCCACTGAGCTCACACTGAGCTCACTGCACTCCCACTAAGCTCCCACTGAGCTCACTGTACTCCCACTGAGCTCACCGCACTCCCACTGAGCTCCCACTGAGCTCACCGCACTCCCGCTGCACTCCCACTGAGCTCACTGTACTCCCACTGAGCTCACCACACTCTCACTGAGCTCACCGCACTCCCACTGCACTTCCACAGAGCACATTCAATCCAACCTTCAGTTTTAAACCTCTGAAGCAAACAGAGGGGCAGAGGGGAGACCGGGGCAGACTGGAGGAGAGGCAGAGGGGGGAGACTGGGACAGACTGGAGGAGAGGCAGAGGGGGGAGACTGGGGCAGACTGGAGGAGAGGCAGAGGGGGGAGACTGGGACAGACTGGAGGAGAGGCAGAGGGGGGAGACTGGGGCAGACTGGAGGAGAGGCAGAGGGGGGAGACTGGGACAGACTGGAGGAAAGGCAGAGGGGGGAGACTGGGGCAGACTGGAGGAGAGCCAGGGAGGGGAGACTGGGGCAGACTGGAGGAGAGGCAGAGGGGGGAGACTGGGGCAGACTGGAGGAGAGGCAGAGGGGGGAGACTGGGCAGACTGGAGGGGAGACAGAGGGGGGAGACTGGGCAGACTGGAGGAGAGGCAGAGGGGGGAGACTGGGGCAGACTGGAGGAGAGGCAGAGGGGGGAGACTGGGCAGACTGGAGGAGAGGCAGAGGGGGGAGACTGGGGCAGATTGGAGGAGAGGCAGAGGGGGGAGACTGGGGCAGACTGGAGGAGAGGCAGAGGGGGGAGACTGGGGCAGACTGGAGGAGAGGCAGAGGGGGGAGACTGGGCAGACTGGAGGGGAGACAGAGGGGGGAGACTGGGCAGACTGGAGGAGAGGCAGAGGGGGGAGACTGGGGCAGACTGGAGGAGAGGCAGAGGGGGGAGACTGGGCAGACTGGAGGAGAGGCAGAGGGGGGAGACTGGGGCAGATTGGAGGAGAGGCAGAGGGGGGAGACTGGGCAGACTGGAGGGGAGACAGAGGGGGGAGACTGGGCAGACTGGAGGGGAGACAGAGGGGGGAGACTGGGGCAGACTGGAGGAGAGGCAGAGGGGGGAGACTGGGGCAGACTGGAGGAGAGGCAGAGGGGGGAGACTGGGGCAGATTGGAGGAGAGGCAGAGGGGGGAGACTGGGCAGACTGGAGGAGAGGCAGAGGGGGGAGACAGGGGCAGACTAGAGGAGAGGCATAGGAAGGGAGACTGGGCAGACTGGAGGAGAGGCAGAGGGGGGAGACTGGGCAGACTGGAGGGGAGACAGAGGGGGAGAGTTATGTCAGTTCCATCATGTGTTTATGTGCAGCCTGGCACTTTGGGGGAACACAGACTCAATTACAGAGAGATAAACACCTTTCCAAACTGGTCAAAATACTGCTTGACGTCCTCAATCGTAGTGTTCACTGATAAGCCGCCTACGAAGATCTTCTTTGTCCGAGTCACCATCTGAGCATGAGAGAGAAAGAGTGTCCATGAGGCAGATGCAGACACACACACAGTTTCCTTTGTGCCTCTCCGGAGGCCAGGCTGTTGTGCTGAGAACCTGGTCAACACCTTGCACAGGTGACCAGGTGAGCATTAGTAATGGAAGGAGGCTATTGATAGCAGACTGTGACTGTAGCTATAGGGTAACCAGGATACCCATTTAAATTATATATACAGCCATAAAACAGCAAATATAATATTACTAGCTGTGAAACGTCTGATTATATTTAAAAACAATCATAGGGTAAGCACCTGCACAGGAAACAGGACAGTCCCTTAAAATCCAGCAAGGGGATCAGGGACCTGAATTCTGAACAGTCTTACGACACTCTGTACTCTCAGTGGAGGGACTTCATCCTTTAAGTGAGCTACACTGTGAATGTCATCTTACACTTTCACACACTGTCCTTCTCCCAGGTGAGACCCAGGCCAGAGAGAGGAGAGAGAGGCAGGAGTGACAATTGACCTACCTTGGGCTGCGCTCTGCGGGGGAATGCAACTTTTGGGTCGATCTGTAAGAGACAGAGGCGAGAGACTGAGAAATAGAGAGAGCAGCTCTGGATAAAGTCAGGCTCTGACTCACTCAGACACTTAAACTCCTGCTAAACTCTATTTTATCAGGTCTTCTGAGGAAGACCTACATCCCTGCATCAGAGCTGCATCTCCAGGCCGGAGCTAGAGGCGTTTCCACAGACATTGTCACACCAGGACAAGGGGTACGACAGTAGGAATGCGGGTCAGTCCAGCCCACATGTCCTCAGCTCCGACTAACCCAGCCTGGAGTATCCTACTCCACACCAGTCGCACCAGTCACGCTCAGCCTGGGCGTCACAAGAATACTTCCACTGGTCACAATGCACTTGGAAGGACTTCGTGTTGCCAGCCATACAATGCTCACTGTGGTAAACACTGCTCCTCCGTGATCGTAGCCTAGTGTTTAGGAGTGCATTAATTTCACAAGTTGACACACTGAACAGCAGGGCACACTGCTTGAACAGCGCTACCAGGAGGAGACGACAGTTCAGTGTCACACTGCGGCGAAGCACGGAGCTGCGAGGTCATGAGGGGGTTAAAGGCGGCCGAGGCTGCTCCAGCAGCAGACCTGCATCTCCAGGGAGATGAGGTTCGGAGGAGCTGTCAGGCCCATCTGCGACAGCCACGCGGGTGGCTGGGGGGCAGGCAGAGTTACACACACAGCCCCCAGGGCCCGGACACCCACCTCCTGGGGTACTACCAGCCGTCTGGGCAGGGAGCACACTGGAGCTCCTCACTGCCAGTGCCCCAGCCCACCTGCCTCTCTCCCAGCTCATACACACACTCCTGCCTCTGTCCCAGCTCACACTGACACACTCCTCTCTCTGTCCCAGCTCACACACTCACACACACACACACACCCCTTCCTCTGTCCCAGCTCACACACTCACACACTCCTCCCTCTGTCCCAGCTCACACTCTCACACACACACCCCTTCCTCTGTCCCAGCTCACACACTCACACACTCCTGCCTCTGTCACAGCTCACACACTCACATACTCCTCCCTCTGTCCCAGCTCACACACTCACACACACTCCTCCCTCTGTCCCAGCTCACACACTCACACACACTCCTGCCTCTGTCCCAGCTCACACTGACACACTCCTCCCTCTGTCCCAGCTCACACTGACACACTCCTCCCTCTGTCCCAGCTCACACACACACACACTCCTGCCTCTGTCCCAGCTCACACTGACACACTCCTCCCTCTGTCCCAGCTCACACACACACACACACACTCCTGCCTCTGTCCCAGCTCACACACACACACACTCCTGCCTCTGTCCCAGCTCACAAACACACACACTCACACACTCCTGCCTCTGTCCCAGCTCACACACACACACTCCTGCCTCTGTCCCAGCTCACAAACACACACTCCTGCCTCTATCCCAGCTCACAAACACACACTCACACACTCCTGCCTCTGTCCCAGCTCACACACACACACTCACACACACTCCTGCCTCTGTCCCAGCTCACACACACACCCCTGCCTCTATCCCAGCTCACACACACACACTCACACACTCCTGCCTCTGTCCCAGCTCACACACACACACTCCTGCCTCTGTCCCAGCTCACACTGACACACTCCTCCCTCTGTCCCAGCTCACACACACACACTCACACACTCCTGCCTCTGTCCCAGCTCACACACTCACACACACTCCTGCCTCTGTCCCAGCACTGCTCTGCTACAACTCTGGAATCCCACACATGGAACCAAATTACACCCAGACACACGCACTGACAGCCACACAGTCTCTCAGACACAAACACAGTCATACTCTCCCACACTCACAGACTGCCACACTCTGTCTCACACACACAGCTTGGTCCTGTAAAGGCACAATAGTAGACACTGGCACATTGACTGAGGCACACTCACACTACTGGACACTGACAAACTATCTCACAATGCAATGTGCGTCAATCAGTATCAATTCTCAAATAATTCTCTAATGAATTCTCTTTAATACAATTCTCAGTTACATATAGAAACACTATATTATGCTTTAAATAGATCACCCAATTTAAAAATAACTTATTTTTAGTGGACAGTTCCAGTATGCATTATTTATTTTTAAAAAACAAACAATTAAGACATTTCCAGGACAACAGTCTCGGAAAACCCCACTGCTCCACAACCAGCAATCAATCTGTAAGTCAATATCGGGAAGCCCGTGGGGTGGCTCTCCAGCAGCACTATGGTGAGGTTACAGGCAGGTCTGGGGGACTACCAGGGGCCCAGCTGAGGCCCCCTGACTGCTGACGAGACTGAGGAGCTGTGTCCATCTATGGGGTCACTTCACAAGTTCAGAGGTCGGGCTCATTGCCACTGGTTGTGAGGGACAACCTGGGCACCAAGCCACCACCCAGAACAGGTCTTGCCACCCCTGGCTCATTCAGGAGTCCCGGCACCTTCTCCCAGGTCCCTCAGCTGCGGCCAGAAGACCACATGGCTTCCTCTGAGGTCCATAGCACCTGGATTACTGTCCCACAGAGCTCCCGCGCATTACACACGCAGCTCCTGCCAGCCCTGCAGTCCGTGTGGGAAGTTCAAGCCAGGCTGGTTTCCTTAAGATGGATTATTGGCTCCTGAGATCCACACTATAAACAGCCAGGGTGAGCCCTCTCCCCCACCCCCACCCCCGGTCAGCTGATCCAAGCTAATCTCACCCCAGCCCCCCAGAGCACATGGTGGCAGCTGGCTAGCCAGTCCAGGGACACAGGGATACAGGGATACAGCACACAGCAGCCTGATCCACATCAACCTGTTCCAACCAGGGCTCTTGTCTTAAGTGCTCTGCATTAGAATGTTAAAGTATACACATGTGATATTTCAACTACAAAAATGTACTCAAAACCAGAAACCATGCTTGGGCTTTCTAGTCAGCTGGACAATTCTTCCTGGAAGCTCTCTGTTGAACCTGGAGTGGATCAATCCTCACTCCAATGGGAGTGTGCTTCAGTGCAGGTGAAAAAAATATGTTTTTTTCCATTTGACTCTTCACTGCTGTTTTTAACAGCTAATTATAATCTTTAACACTACAAATCCAAAATCATCCAGTACACAATTCTGCTTTAACTGCTGTTACCAACACAGAAATAAAAATACTCTTCACTCAAACTACAACCTGCATTTATAACATAAATCTCTAAATCTTTTTCACTGTTTAAAACTTTCTTATTCCCCTCCTACTGACTCAGGTAAGGTGTAAGGAATTGCCCCCCACCCCCTCTGACCCAGGACCCCTCTTCTCCAGCGGGGTGCACTGTTCCTTGGGACACCCCCCCACACACACACCCCACTGGGACACCCCCCCACACACACTCCACTGGGACACCCCCCCACACACACACACCCCATTGGGACACCCCCACACCTCCATACCCCACTGGGACACCCCCCCACACACATTCCATTGGGACACCCCCACACACACACTCCACAGGGACACCCGCACACACACACACACTCCACTAGGACACCCCCACACACACACACACACACTCCACAAGGGCACCCCCCAACACACACACTCCACAAGGACACCCCCCCACACACACTCCACTGGGACACCCCCACACTGGAGAGCAGAACTGGGGTAGGAAGTCAAAGCTGAGCCACTCACTCTCATCCTCTCTCTCTGTGATGAACTGCTTGTTTTCTTTCTTCTCGTCAGCGTGACTCTTGCAGTTCGCTGCCTGTTCAGAGCCCCAGTGGGGACATTCCTGATGTTGCCCAAGGAGAAGGAGGCCAGGATGACATCCACTCAGAGAGAGAGAGGAGACAGACAGGAGAACCTTCATTCACGCAGAGAGAGAGGAGACACAGAGAGGAGAACTCTCATTCACACTGGGAGAAGGAGATACAGACAGGAACATCTTCACTCAGAGAGAGGAAAGACAGGAGGACATCCACTCACAGACAGAGAAACAGTTCCCACAGTATGGCTGTTTGCATTATATAAAGAATAGCCTCCTGCACTAGACTGAGCTGTGTTGGTGTCTGCTCAGGACTGTGCTGGGTGTTTACTGTCTGAGCCAGAGCTGTCTGGTAATCATGGCAGCCTTCTGTGTGGGTAAGCAGCAGGTAAAGTGTTGTGGTGGGGCTCAGGAAGGTGTGCAGGGAGGGGACGAGGGGTTGCTATAGAAACAGTCTCCCCATAGCGAGCCAGATGTACAGTGACATCACTATAGCGATTCCCACAGTAACAGACTGACTTAGCCACTCCGCTGGGAACATTCCACCATGACTCTCCCTGTTTTCTCTACACGTCTACCTCTTATATGCCACTGACTCCCTCTCTCCCTCTGCTTCCTCCCCTACCCCCTCACTCACAGTCGAGAAAAGTAAGACTCAATGGCTGAGGAGGTATGCAGCTACAAACACAATGACACAGGACTATGGAGAATCTGAATAAGCCCCCCCACACACACACACTTTACCCCCTGGGGGTTCGTCAGTCATCCCCATAGCGACAGGCAGCTTGCATTGTCACTGGGCCCGCCCACAGCTGCCTACTTCTTCACTGATCAAAGACAAAGACAGACACACAGCACAGACAGAGCTCTGTGAAGGACAGACACACAGCACAGGAAAGACAGACACAGCTCTGTGAATAACAGACACACAGCACAGACAGAGCTCTGTGAAGGACAGACACACAGCACAGGAAAGACAGACACAGCTCTGTGAAGGACAGACACACAGCACAGACAGAGCTCTGTGAAGGACAGACACACAGCACAGGAAAGACAGACACAGCTCTGTGAAGGACAGACACACAGCACAGACAGAGCTCTGTGAAGGACAGACACACAGCACAGGAAAGACAGACACAGCTCTGTGAATAACAGACACACAGCACAGACAGAGCTCTGTGAAGGACAGACACACAGCACAGGAAAGACAGACACAGCTCTGTGAAGGACAGACACACAGCACAGACAGAGCTCTGTGAAGGACAGACACACAGCACAGGAAAGACAGACACAGCTCTGTGAATAACAGACACACAGCACAGACAGAGCTCTGTGAAGGACAGACACACAGCACAGGAAAGACAGACACAGCTCTGTGAATAACAGACACACAGCACAGACAGAGCTCTGTGAAGGACAGACACACAGCACAGGAAAGACAGACACAGCTCTGTGAAGGACAGACACACAGCACAGACAGAGCTCTGTGAAGGACAGACACACAGCACAGGAAAGACAGACACAGCTCTGTGAATAACAGACACACAGCACAGGAAAGACAGACACAGCTCTGTGAATAACAGACACACAGCACAGACAGAGCTCTGTGAAGGACAGACACAGCACAGGAAAGACACAGGACACACAGACAGCCCTGTACAGACCAGAAAGATAGACTCAGGCAGCTACACGACAGACAGGTCTGTATAGAAAGAAAAATAAGGACCTACAAGACAAATGCACAAAACTGTACCTGACAGACTCACAAGGTGCTGTTCATTCATGCCCTGTGAGCCAATGTTTTTGACAATTATTCATAAAGCACTTTTCCTTATTCTGCATCTTTCACAGAGCTGTGTCAGTCCTACTGTCCCGAAGACAAGAAAGCACACTGTCTGCAATACAGAACCTCCTCACTTAGACTGGCCATTCAGAGGGACTGATGCCACACAGTGCAGTTCAGGCAAGGTACAGTGTGTCTGAGAATACAGTTTACTGTACAGTGCAGCAGGGCCATAACCAGACTCCCACTGCACAGCAGTCTGGTCCATTCCAGGTGTTACTAGGATCTGCAGGCTTCTCGCAGAGCGTCATCACTTGGGAATACAGATTTCACACTTGTGATGTGATTTGCGGAAAAAAGAGCTCAGACAGGTGTGGTTAGTAGACTACAAAATACTGTATATTTTCAGTGGTGCAATTAGTACAAAAACCTGCAGCTTAGAACACCTGAAATGGGTCAAACTGGTGTGTAATACGAATGTGATTGCTTTTCATGCTACAGTGAAAGTGGGTTTTCACTGTCGTATAGTACAATGTCTACATCTAAATTATAAAAGTGCACAGTGTCTAATGCATGTAAACACTGTTACACTGTCTGCAGTACAGTATGACAGAGTCTATAGTATACTATCTACCATACAGTGTCTACAGTACAGTGTAACAACATCTATAGTATAGTATCTACAATATACTATTTACAATGCAGTAAGACAGTGCCTATCGTATACTATCTACAATATAGTGACCACACTACAGTATGACAGTGTCTACAGTATGTTATCTATAATATAGTGACTACAATACAGCACAGTATAACAGTGACTATACTATATTATCTAAGATGTAGTGACAATGGTAAAGTAAGAGTGTCTATACTATAGCGTCTACAACATTGTGACTACATTACAATATGACAGTGTCTACAGTATCTATAATATAGTGACTACAGTATATCACAGTATGAGTGTCTATAGTATAGTATCTAAAATATAGTGACATTGATGAAGTAATACACAGAGTCTATACTATAGTGTCTACAACGTAGTGTCTACAGTACAGCATGACAGTGTCTATATTCTAGTGTCTACAGTACAGTATGACAGTGTCTATGTTAAATTAACTACAAAGTATTATCTACGGTATTAAGTGTCTTTAGTATAGTGTCTGCAATATACAGTAAGACAGTGTCTACAATACAGTGTAACATTGTAGTGTCTTTAGTATCTAAAACATAATGGCTACAGTACAGTTAGACACTGTGTCTATAGTATAGTATCTACAATACAGTGTAACACAGTGGCTATAGTATAGTGTCACAGTATCTACAATACAGTGTCTACAGTTCATTACTGTCTACAGTAAAGGTACTGTAAGTGTATGAAACAATGTCTATAGAAAAGTAAAAAGGTCTAAAAATAGTGTTATATATAAAGGGAGAACACAGTGTCTGTCGGTGTACCAGTCAGTAGAAAAAGACAAGTGTTCTGCCTGTGCAATAAGTCAAAGTAGTCACAGTGTATGCAGTGTCTATATTACAGTGTGTACTACACAGTGAACCAGTCACCGCAGTATTTACAGTAAAGATCAGTGTTTTCTGTGCAGTGTCTACAGTACAGTTCAGAGTGCACTGTGCAGTGTCTACAGTACAGTTTGGTGTACACTGTGCAGTGTCTACAGTACAGTCCGGTGTGCACTGTGCCGTGTCTACAGTTCAGTTCAGTACAGTGTGCACAGGGCAGTGTCTACAGTACAGTCCGGTGTGCACTGTGCAGTGTCTACAGTACAGTACAGTGTGCACAGGACAGTGTCTACAGTACAGTGTGCACTGTGCAGTGTCTACAGTACAGTACAGCTCAGTGTTTTCTGTACAGTGTCTACAGTACAGTTTGGTGTGCACTGTGCAGTGTCTACAGTACAGTTCAGTGTGCAATGTGCAGTGTCTACAGTACAGTTTGGTGTGCACTGTGCAGTGTCTACAGTACAGTTCAGTGTGCAATGTGCAGTGTCTACAGTACAGTACAGTGTGCACAGGACAGTGTCTACAGTACAGTTTGGTGTGCACTGTGCAGTGTCTACAGTACAGTGTGCACTGTGCAGTGTCTACAGTACAGTTTGGTGTGCACTGTGCAGTGTCTACAGTACAGTACAGTGTGCACAGGACAGTGTCTACAGTACAGTTTGGTGTGCACTGTGCAGTGTCTACAGTACAGTACAGTGTGCAATGTGCTGTGTCTACAGTACAGTACAGTGTGCACTGTGCAGTGTCTACAGTACAGTTTGGTGTGCAATGTGCAGTGTCTACAGTACAGTACAGCTCAGTGTTTTCTGTGCAGTGTCTACAGTACAGTTTGGTGTGCAATGTGCAGTGTCTACAGTACAGTACAGCTCAGTGTTTTCTGTGCAGTGTCTACAGTACAGTTTGGTGTGCACTGTGCAGTGTCTACAGTACAGTACAGTGTGCACTGTGCAGTGTCTACAGTACAGTACAGTACAGTGTGCAATGTGCAGTGTCTACAGTACAGTTTGGTGTGCACTGTGCAGTGTCTACAGTACAGTACAGTGTGCACTGTGCAGTGTCTACAGTACAGTACAGCTCAGTGTTTTCTGTGCAGTGTCTACAGTACAGTACAGTGTGCACTGTGCAGTGTCTACAGTACAGTACAGTGTGCACTGTGCAGTGTCTACAGTACAGTACAGCTCAGTGTTTTCTGTGCAGTGTCTACAGTACAGTACAGTGTGCACTGTGCAGTGTCTACAGTACAGTACAGTACAGTGTGCACTGTGCAGTGTCTACAGTACAGTACAGTGTGCACTGTGCAGTGTCTACAGTACAGTACAGCTCAGTGTTTTCTGTGCAGTGTCTACAGTACAGTACAGTGTGCACTGTGCAGTGTCTACAGTACAGTACAGTGTGCGCAGTGGAGTCTGCAAGTCAGCGCTCTCCCGCCCCATCCTGTCCCGGTAGCGCCTCCTCTCCCCGCTGCCTCTTTAAGAGCCGCCCCGCGCGGGTCCCCTGGTCGCCATGGTGACGAACACCGAGCGAGAACGCTTCTCTGTCGGCCTCCTGACAGGCTGCGGGCGGGGGGGTTCGCCTTTCTTCTCTCTGCGCGTCTCTCTCCCTTTTTTTCAAATTTTAAGCAGCTGGGAAGTGGAGCCGCGGAAAGCACAACAAAGAAAAAGACCCAAGTCGAGCTGCTACCTGCGGAGCGCGGCCTTCCAGGCGCGGACACGCGTGGGTTTCAAGATCCCTGCTTTGCGAGTTGCACGAAACATTTACCGACTGCACATACATAGATGTTAAAAAGCATCTCCTTCTGTCGGATTATGCCCTCCGTCACCCCTCCCTGGACACGGGACCGCCGCGGCCCATTTTAGAGAAGAAACTGGGTCAACTCACGGTCTTGGAGTCCAGCTCGTGTCTGGGCTGCGCCAGGACTTTGTCGACACCCGCCTGATCTACATAGGTGACGAATCCGAACCCCCTGCGAAAGAGAAGACGCGCTTAGCTCAGATGCGAGAAGGGGGTGGTCTGGTTGTCGCCCTTTAATGCTTGTGTTACAATCAAACGCCTTTATGTTGCTGCTGGGAATCTGCAGGAGCTGATGAAGCACATTCTCCTCCGACAGAGCGGATAAGAAAACGTGTTAAACTCCCGGGCCGCTGTGTTGTGGAAAGTTTGTACTGTCTTCTGTCTGGAGCCCGTTATGCCTCGAAATCGCACGGTTTTACAGAGTCGTTAGTCACAGCAGGATGCGCGGAGGGTGGGTTAGTGTTTGGGCCGGGGTCTGGCGCCCGCAGGCCGGGCCTGTGATAGGGCGGCTGGCCCGCTCACGCCCCCTCGCTCACCTCGATCGCTTTGTAACTGGATCTCGCATCACCATGCACTCCTTCAAGTCGCCGAACTTACTGAAGTATTCCTTCAGGCCCTCTGCAACACAGGCACAGACACAGAGTTAGTTCGCCGACAGAGGCGGCTCACGCACGCACCTGGACTTGTCCCAGTAACAACAGAAATACCCCGAGCGCCTCCCCTGTGCCCCGTCCCTCGGCCCCGAGCCTTGTCCGGGGGGGGTCTCTCTGAAAACCAGAGAGAGACGCTACACTGTAAGCAACACCCCCACAGGCTCGGGGAGCCGGGCTCGCACCCCCAGACTGCTGCCCTGAGAGAGGGGGACCCGACCGCTCGCAGCGTCCCGCGCTGAGCAGCCCCCCAGGCGTGACACGGATCCGGGGGGCTCTTTCCCTCCTGCCCCGAGCAGGGGCGACAGACCCGGGGGTGCCTGTTTTTCAACTCTTTCTGCCCGGTTACCGGCGCCCGGCACGGCGGGGGGATCGAGGACTGAGCCATTAATCCGCGCTTCCAGCTCTGTTTGCTTAAACTACCCCAGACTGCGACCCGGCTCAAAGGGAGCTTTGATTCGGTCGCTGCGTGCTCGCCGGTCTCCACTCTCCGCACAATAAGCGCCTTCTGGCAGAGCCCGGAGGGGTGAGTTGGTGCGCTCCGTGTGCCCCCGACCTGCGCGGACCGGCGAGAGGAGCAGTCACCCCTGCGAGCTGCCCTCAATCTCAGTCTCTCTCTGCCGCCGCTCGCTGCAGACGCCTCACCTTGTGTTGTCTGCCAGCTCAGACCCCCGATGAACATTTTGCTGTGCAAGAGAAGAAAAAACAAAACAAAACAAAACAGGGTGAGAAACTGGATCGGATAATAACTGTAACAATAACAAATAATATCGCGCACGGAGAGCAAGTTTAAACATCGGCCATGTTGGCCGCACAGGTCGACTTTGTTGAAACTCGCTCGGGCCGCCGGACCGCTCTGAGTGGGTCCTGCCCTCGGCTGAGCAGCGTGGAAAGTTGCGAGAGCGGCGGTCCCCGCGGCGGAGCGGAGCCACGGCGGCGGCGCAGCGCAGCTCCAGTACAGTAGGAGTACAGCACCGGAGCAGCGCGCCAGTCTTTGTGTGCGAGCGGCTGCCCTGTGCTGCCGGCCCGCAGCCCGCGGAGCGAGCAGGGAGCGCTGGGCTGTTACCAGGGGTCGTGGGGGGAGTCGGTGGACGACAGGCTGCTCTGGCTCCCTTCCGTGTCCATTCCTGCCTCCGTTCCCGTGCCGAGGGCCCGTAGAGTGTGCGGTGGGAGTGAGAGGAGAGCGAGCGGAGTGAGGGAGGAGGAGGAGGGGGGGCCGGGCCAGAAGGGCCTGTGTCTCTGGGAGGGACGAGCTGGGTTCACACACACAAACCAGCCAGGAGACTCCACCTCCCTCTCCACCTCTCCATCTCTGCCGCCCCTCTCTGACCCCTCTGCCTCTCCGGCCTCTCGCTGCGCCGGACCGCCCAGATGGGCCAGAGGGAGATAGGCAGGAGCAGCTCACTGGGCTGCTGGAGCCGAGCCCACGGGCCCGGCCGAGTCCAGCCTCTGACCCGCTGAGGTCAAGCGTGACTGACAAAGAGAGGAGAGAGACAGGAGAGAGACTGGAGAATGACTGGAGACAGGAGAGAGACTGGAGACAGGAGAGAGACTGGAGAGACAGAAGAGACTAGAGAGAGACAGGAGAGATGAGAGAGGGAGGAGAGAGACTGGAGAGACAGGAGACAGGAGTCTCTCAGGCAGAGTTACCACACCTGCCAGAATCACAGAGGGATTCTCTACTGTGATTAATCCTACTGGGAGCTGTTGAACTGGCAGCCCAGTGTGTGATCTCCTGTCACAGCCTGAGGAACAGTGAGTCTGTCTCCCAATAATGCTCAATATATTTACAGTATATGTAAATATTTTGTGATATGTATTTGTTGTAAATGTCTGTAATATGTAGATTTTATTTTTGTTTTGTTTCATGTTAATTCTATTTTATTTGCTTTGGCAACACTGATTGTACCTATCGGTCATGCTAATAAAGCACCTTGAATTGAAACAACAAAACTGAATTGACTGGAGAGAGACAGGAGACTGGAGAGAGAATGAATGACTGACAGAGTGGTGGAGTGACTGATTGACAGTGAGTGTCAAAGTGACTGCTGAGTGACTGATTGACAAAGAGACTGACTGAGAGAGTGACCAACTGAATTAGTGACTGTGACTGAATGGCTGATTGACAAAGTAACAGAGTGACTGACTAAGAGAGTGGCAGAGGAAGGTCACTCCTCCAGAGGAGGAGCCAAGAAAGGGGGTGGGCTTGTACAAGACACGCCTCCATCCAGGAACACCCGGACACTGTTCAGCCCTGCCCACTCCTCACCCCCCACCCAAACTACAGTTGTGCTTCACCTATATTACATAGTTGTGTCCCCTGAAAAAAACACTGCTGGTCTTCTACTTCCACGCAGGTGCCACCCACACACCAGTCACACCCCTGCCCTGCCCCTGCTCCAGCAGGACTACACCACCCTCCGTGTGGCCCAGCACCCTCCTCACAGTCCTGCCCGCACAAGGGTAAGTACTTGCTCTGTCTGGTCCAGCCCTGCTTGAAACCCACCCCAGGCTCGTCCCTCTCTCCGGGCTCCGCCAGGCAGAAGGAAGGCATCTGCAGCACCGTCGGTGCGTATTCAACCCACGCTGTTCTGTGGGAGAGTCACAGCTTGAGAGTGGTGTGGCCACTTCATCAACACATGATGCCAGCAAACATCACGTATGTGTAGAATTTACCATGCAGGTTTATGATCTCTGTTTGTCATGCTAGGTCGCAGCTAGCTGTTGGGACTTGCCATCCTTTCAACAGAACGAAATGGTCAGAACTGAAGGCCGACCCTGTGAAGGCAGCGCTCCCTTCCTGTCCCCAGCGCTGGTGAGTGAGAGACTGGAAGAGCTCTAAGCACCCCAAGCCCTGGGAGTGTGAGGACACTGGGAGAGAGTGGCTCCAGTGCATCAGAATAAACTTGACAGGATGCAGAAGTTGCCATTTGGAGACGCACTCTGGCATTCCTCCAGTAGTGTTGGTACATTGATGGAGCAACTAATAAACACAGTGATGGAAAAGACAACACGTGTTTTCAGCAGTGTAGAGTTGCACCACAGAGGGTAAAGAAAGAGAAATCAATTTGTCGACCACTTACTGAGCGTTTATTTAAAAGAGACACTGCCCATCTCATGATGATGCAATACAGGGGCTGTAGTGCAAGTTGTGTGAAAGAAGAGAAGAGGACAAACTTGTGTAGTGCTGGAAAGACAGGAGCCAAGCTGTGTCCACCCAGACGAGCCGTTAGCTGCGGGTCATTAAGGAGCTGGGCCGCTAGGAAGAGCGGATTAGTGGGATAATAGGATTGTGGGAGACTGTGCTGCTCCTGGGGCTGCCCACAGCGGACACAGAGACCCCCACCACGCCACACCGCATCTGCCTCCTTCATGAAGGAATAAATCGACCTGCTAATGAAACAAAACTAATTATAAAGGAAAAATGGAACCATATGGTGCACAACTCCCTCCTTCGACTAATCTGCCTGATTCTGTCTCCACCAGAGAAACGGCACAGCACTCTTCCTCTAGTGACTGTTTGTCTCTCTCTTTCTCTGTCATTATTTATCTTTATGGCAACAAACTTTACTGACACTTTCTCTGTCTTAGACACTGAGCTCTGCTGTCTCCATCTTAGACACTGAGCTCTGGTGTCTCTGTCTTAGACACTGAGCTCTGGTCTCTCTATCCTAGACACTGAGCTCTGGTGTCTCTCTCTTAGACACTGAGCTCTGGTGTCTCTGTCTTAGACACTGAGCTCTGGTCTCTCTATCTTAGACACTGAGCTCTGCGGTTTCTCTGTCTTAGACACTGAGCTCTGGTCTCTCTATCTTAGACACTGAGCTCTGCGGTCTCTCTGTTTTAGACACTGAGCTCTGGTCTCTCTGTCTTAGACACTGAGCTCTGGTCTCTCTCTTAGACACTGATCTCTGCGGTCTCTCTATCTTAGACACTGAGCTCTGGTCTCTCTGTCTTAGACACTGAGCTCTGGTCTCTCTGTCTTAGACACTGAGCTCTGCTGTCTCTCTCTTAGACACTGAGCTCGCGGTCTCTCTATCTTAGACACTGAGCTCTGGTCTCTCTATCTTAGACACTGAGCTCTGGTCTCTCCGTCTTAGACACTGAGCTCTGGTCTCTCTATCTTAGACACTGAGCTCTGGTCTCTCTGTCTTAGACACTGAGCTCTGCTGTCTCTCTCTTAGACACTGAGCTCTGCGGTCTCTCTCTCTTAGACACTGAGCTCTGCGGTCTCTCTCTCTTAGACACTGAGCTCTGCGGTCTCTCTATCTCAGACACTGACCTCTGGTCTCTCCGTCTTAGACACTGACCTCTGGTCTCTCTGTCTTAGACACTGAGCTCTGCTGTCTCTCTCTTAGACACTGAGCTCTGCGGTCTCTCTATCTTAGACACTGAGCTCTGCGGTCTCTCTATCTTAGACACTGAGCTCTGCTGTCTCTGTCTTAGACACTGAGCTCTGCTGTCTCTGTCTTGGACACTGAGCTCTGGTCTCTCCGTCTTAGACACTGCACACAGCTTTGCTGTTTTCACTCACTGTCTTTACTTCTTTGTGCCAACAAACAATTCTGAAGCAATCTTCAGTTGAAATTGTAGCCATCTTGTTTTTAACACTGAATCCTCATGGATCTGCACTGTTATTCGCAGATGTGTGGAGAAAAAAACAATGTGAATGACAAGGAGCCCTTGACAAGGGGTCAGTAAGACTTGATTGGGAAATATGTGGGATAAGCTGCTACAACACTTCATATTGGCTGTCTGAGGGCTGAGATCAGTGTGAACTGCAGTTGCTAAATGACAAGCTGGGTCTCCTGTCACCCAGACCGAGCTGTGTTCATAACAGTCACAGTTGCTCTAATAGTGGGAAACACCTAATTGCTCTTTCTCCTGACATACATGTAGCTGTCTGTGGTTTTGCACCAAAGGTTTTTTATAAAATGGTAATAACAGCACAGTATTAGAAAATGTCGTGATCTCGCGGTGTGAGAGAGGACAGAGGTCAGGACAGCCTCGCGGTGTGAGAGAGGACAGAGGTCAGGACAGCCTCGCGGTGTGAGAGAGGACAGAGGCCAGGGCAGTCTCGCGGTGTGAGAGAGGACAGAGGCCAGGGCAGTCTCGCGGTGTGAGAGAGGAAAGAGGTCAGGACAGCCTCGCGGTGTGAGAGAGGACAGAGGTCAGGGCAGCCTCGCGGTGTGAGAGAGGACAGAGGCCAGGACAGCCTCGCGGTTTGAGAGAGGACAGAGGTCAGGGCAGTCTCGTGGTGTGAGAGAGGACTAGGTCAGGGCAGTCTCGCGGTGTGAGAGAGGACAGAGGCCAGGGCAGTCTCGCGGTGTGAGAGAGGACAGAGGCCAGGGCAGCCTCGCGGTGTGAGAGAGGACAGAGGCCAGGGCAGTCTCGCGGTGTGAGAGAGGACAGAGGCCAGGGCAGCCTCGCGGTGTGAGAGAGGACAGAGGCCAGGGCAGTCTCGCGGTGTGAGAGAGGACAGAGGCCAGGGCAGTCTCGCGGTGTGAGAGAGGACAGAGGTCAGGACAGCCTCGCGGTGTGAGAGAGGACAGAGGTCAGGACAGCCTCGCGGTGTGAGAGAGGACAGAGGCCAGGGCAGTCTCGCGGTGTGAGAGAGGACAGAGGTCAGGGCAGTCTCGCGGTGTGAGAGAGGACAGAGGTCAGGGCAGTCTCGCGGTGTGAGAGAGGACAGAGGCCAGGGCAGTCTCGCGGTGTGAGAGAGGACAGAGGCCAGGGCAGCCTCGCGGTGTGAGAGAGGACAGAGGCCAGGGCAGTCTCGCGGTGTGAGAGAGGACAGAGGCCAGGGCAGTCTCGCGGTGTGAGAGTGGACAGAGGCCAGGACAGCCTCGCGGTGTGAGAGAGGACAGAGGTCAGGGCAGCCTCGCGGTGTGAGAGAGGACAGAGGTCAGGGCAGTCTCGCGGTGTGAGAGAGGACAGAGGTCAGGGCAGCCTCGCGGTGTGAGAGAGGACAGAGGTCAGGGCAGCCTCGCGGTGTGAGAGAGGACAGAGGTCAGGGCAGCCTCGCGGTGTGAGAGTGGACAGAGGTCAGGGCAGTCTCGCGGTGTGAGAGAGGACAGAGGTCAGGGCAGCCTCGCGGTGTGAGAGAGGACAGAGGTCAGGACAGCCTCGCGGTGTGAGAGAGGACAGAGGCCAGGACAGCCTCGCGGTGTGAGAGAGGACAGAGGTCAGGACAGCCTCGCGGTGTGAGAGAGGACAGAGGCCAGGGCAGTCTCATGGTGTGAGAGAGGACAGAGGCCAGGGCAGTCTCGCGGTGTGAGAGAGGAAAGAGGTCAGGACAGCCTCGGGGTGTGAGAGAGGACAGAGGCCAGGGCAGTCTCGCGGTGTGAGAGAGGACAGAGGCCAGGGCAGTCTCGCGGTGTGAGAGAGGACAGAGGTCAGGACAGCCTCGCGGTGTGAGAGAGGACAGAGGTCAGGGCAGTCTCGCGGTGTGAGAGAGGACAGAGGCCAGGGCAGTCTCGCGGTGTGAGAGAGGACAGAGGTCAGGACAGCCTCGCGGTGTGAGAGAGGACAGAGGCCAGGGCAGTCTCGCGGTGTGAGAGAGGACAGAGGTCAGGACAGTCTCATGGTGTGAGAGTGGACAGAGGCCAGGGCAGTCTCGCGGTGTGAGAGTGGACAGAGGCCAGGGCAGTCTCGCGGTGTGAGAGAGGACAGAGGTCAGGGCAGTCTCGCGGTGTGAGAGAGGACAGAGGTCAGGACAGCCTTGCGGTGTGAGAGAGGACAGAGGTCAGGACAGCCTCGCGGTGTGAGAGTGGACAGAGGCCAGGGCAGTCTCGCGGTGTGAGAGAGGACAGAGGCCAGGACAGCCTCGGGGTGTGAGAGAGGACAGAGGTCAGGGCAGTCTCGCGGTGTGAGAGAGGACAGAGGTCAGGACAGCCTCGCGGTGTGAGAGAGGACAGAGGTCAGGGCAGTCTCGCGGTGTGAGAGAGGACAGAGGTCAGGGCAGTCTCGCGGTGTGAGAGAGGACAGAGGCCAGGGCAGTCTCGCGGTGTGAGAGAGGACAGAGGTCAGGGCAGTCTCGAGGTGTGAGAGAGGACAGAGGTCAGGGCAGCCTCGCTGTGTGAGAGAGGACAGAGGCCAGGGCAGTCTCGCGGTGTGAGAGAGGACAGAGGTCAGGACAGCCTCGCGGTGTGAACGCTGCCCAGGCCTAGGCCGGAGCAGAGCGCCCGTGCTAATCCACAGACGACTCCGGCAGGCAGCAGGTTGCAGGAGTGCGTGTATTGCTGGGTCTTAAATCTTTAATTAGTGGTGAGTTATCTCATGCCAAATACCCCCCTCCCCCTGCATCTCCACACCGCACTGCCCCCTCACTGCTCCACTGGGCTAAAGCCCAGTGACAGGGGGAGATTACTGGCCTTTTTATAGCCTACCCTGTCCACACCACGGCCGGCCTGTCTCCCTGGCCGAGCCCCTCCTTCCACCTGCTCCGCTCGCCCCACGGGCCAGCCGTTCGGATCCCCAAGAGCTGGCCAGGCGAGAGCACAGAACCACAGCGACAGGTGGGGCGATCTGCCATGTCACCAGCAGAGGGCGCTCCAGCTGGCTGCCTCCAGTGGCTGCAGTTTTCAGAGACAGTGGCCGCAGCCAGTAAAATAGTCAGAAAGAGGGAGGTTCAAGACAGGGGTGGTTGAGAGAGAGGTGGAAAGACTCCACAGACATCAGTCGGCGGTCTCACCGTGAATTCTGCAGCTAAAGGCGGCGGACAGTGTCTACAGTCCTGTGGCGTCTCTGCCTGGTGAGCGCCGGGCGCTGCACTTCGGCCAGAGAGGCCTGGGAGGCGGCGTCTCCCAGATGGGGTGGTGGGGCGGGGGGGTCAGGACAGGACACGAGGGGCAGGAGGGGGCAGTTGGCCGCTTGTTGCAGAGGCAGTGGGCGTCATCGGTTTCCACATGCATGATCAATGAGGTTGAACAGAAGAGAGTGAGGGGGGAGGGGTGCAGGAGAGGGAAGAGCCTGGAGCCGCTGGAGGGCGGGGGGGAGGGGGGGGGGGTGAGGGAGAACCAGAGGAAAGGAGCAGAGGAGTGACAGGGAGAGGAGCAGGGAATCGGCAACAGGAGGTAAAGAACAGGAGACGGGTGTGGGGTCAGAGCCAGAGAGGGTAAACAGAAGAGAGGATGGGAGCCCAGTTCTCTTCAGGTGGCTCCCAGTCCGTCTGCAATCAGCTAGTTTTCACACAGCCAGTGTGAGAGTCAGTGTGTCAGTGTGTCAGTGTGAGAGTTTGAGAGTCAGTGTGTAAATCAGTGTGTCAGTGTGAGAGTCAGTGTGTAAATCAGTGTGTCAGTGTGAGAGTCAGTGTGAGAGTTTGAGAGTCAGTGTGTAAATCAGTGTCAGTGTGAGAGTCAGTGTGTCAGTGTGAGAGTCAGTGTGTCAGTGTGTAAATCAGTGTCAGTGTGAGAGTCAGTGTGTCAGTGTGAGAGTCAGTGTGAGAGTTTGAGAGTCAGTGTGTAAATCAGTGTGTCAGTGTGAGAGTCAGTGTGTAAATCAGTGTCAGTGTGAGAGTCAGTGTGAGAGTCAGTGTGTCAGTGTGAGAGTCAGTGTGAGAGTTTGAGAGTCAGTGTGTAAATCAGTGTGTCAGTGTGAGAGTCAGTGTGTAAATCAGTGTGTCAGGGTGAGAGTCAGTGTGTCAGTCACAGTGTTTATCAATGAGTGTCAGTTTGTCAGTATGTTGATAAGTGTGTGAGTCAGTGTGTCAGAGTGTCAGTCAGTGTGTGAGTTTGTCAGTTGTGTTCAGCAGAGTGGTCAACAGTGGTTCCTGCTTCAGTTGTGTTCAAGCAGGACAGAGAAGCTCTCTTTCTCTCTCCCCCTCTCTCCCCTCGTCTCTCTCCTCTATCCCTCTCTCCCTCTCTCTGTTCTCCTCTCTCTCAGTTGCCAGGCGACCTGTGCTGTCTCAGGCCATTTCCTTTCAATGAAATAGAGCAGCAAAGGAGCACAAGGGAATCAAGAAAAAAAGACAAAACACCTAAAGAGCCAGAGCTCTCCCTGCACCCCCTTCTCCCTGCTGAGCACAGGTCCCAGGGCCCGGAGGTCAAAGGTCATGGGGAGCAGAATAGGGCTGTGTCTCAGGGATCACACAGTCTGTGGCAATCTCAGTATGACAAAAGGCCGGCGCCTCTGATTGGACAGGCTGCTGCCTTCGTTAGGGCAACAGAAGACTAAAGAATCCAGGATAACGGAGCTGGGTGATTAAACAAGAAAGTAACAGAACTTCCTAACGAATGTTCCCATTCTTTCTCCCTCACCCAACCCCATCTCCACGAGGCTCCCTCTTTGCCTCTCTCTCTAAGATTCAAATTCAAATTCAAAGAGCTTTATTGGCATGATTGATGTAGCAAACAGTTGCTTCTCTGACAAGTTCACAATCATGTGAACATTAGAACAATGGGCAACCTGCTATAAGGTTGGGAGAAGAAAAGAAAAAATGTTTTTTAAATGAGTTATAAGAATATAAAAGCACTACATAGTAAAACTAATTTACCTGATATATAGTCACATGAACAGGCTTATAAACAATAAGTAAATCAATAGAAAATAATTTAAAGCTTTAAATTTGAATTAATAACATACAGAATATCATACATTTTTGAGAAACTCACTATGTGTTTCTCAGGCTGTGACAGGAGATCACATATTGTGCTGCAGCTCTATTGAGTTTCCTCTCCCAGTAGGATTGGGAGCTGTGGTGATTCTGGTAGGTGTGGGAATTCTGGGATTAGATTTGTTATTGTGGGGAAGAATGTTTGTCTAATCCCTGAGTATTTATCACAGTGCAGTAGGAAGTGCATCTCTGTCTCTGTTTCTCCCTACCGGCAGTGGGAGCACAGCCTGTCCTCTCTGGGTAGCCAGGTCTGTCTGTGTCCAGTTTCTCTGGCCAGGCTGTGGTCACTGAGCCTGTCCTCTCTGGACAGCCAGGTCTACCTGTGTCCAGTTTCTCTTTTCTTTTGTCAGGCTCTGTTTGTTCTTGCTGTTTCTTTCCAGGTCAGATAATCAGCTAGTGTGTATTGTCTGTTTAGTGTTCTGTAGTATTCCAGTTTGTGTTGTGTTTGTGTGTGTGTTCCAGCGGGTGAGGTAATGTTGTTTATCTTGTGCTGTGGTTGGGTTGATTGAGATTTGTGTTGCTGTAGCTGTGCTGGTTGGTGTCAGTGAGCTTCAGGACCAGCTGGCTGAGGGGCTCTTCTCTGGGCTCAGCTCTGGGCTCTGGCTGGTAGGGATTCTGGTTGCTGTTTCGCAGGTGTAACCAATATTTGATTGCTCTCTTTTGTATATTAATTAATAATGGATATTGGCCTAATTCACCTCTGAATTGTTTGGTGTTTCTCCACAATTACAGACCAGGACTTGTGTTATATGGTCAGTGACTGGACCCCACACTTCACTGCAATATAATGCAATGGCTTAGTTGACACATTCAAATATCCAGAGCCAGGTGCATGTGGGGGGGTTGATATAATAGAGCTTCCTTCTTACAGCCCCTCAGTGCCCTCCCGCCGATCTGATCTTCAGAGCAGGGTAGGTGCAGATGGTTGTGCTTGGAAGTGTAGCCCTTAACTGAGCTCTGCCCTCTCTCCCTGCCAGCCGGCCTGCCTGTGTTTCTATGGCTGGGTGTTTCCCTGCTCTCTTCCCCAGAGGAAGGTGCAGCAGCTGAACAGCAGGAAGAGAAGGAGAGGGGCGAGGCGGAGAGCAGCCAGCAGAGGAAGAGGAGCAGGGAGCCGGTGTCCAGGAGGGGCCGAAAGTGGAAGAGGAGCAGGGTGCCGGTGTCCAGCTGGGTTTGTCTTCTCGTTTGTCATCAAGCTCTCGTTTCTCTTCTGGTGTTTGTCTGTGAAGAACAGAGTTTAACTTCAGCAGAAATCAACAGCTCCACAGTCCTATTGCCTCGCTGCCTCCTCTTCTCTCTAATCCTTTTTCCAGCCCCTCCAGGAGCTGTCATCGCGATTCCTCCCTCCCTCTATTAATAGGGCCTGGCTGTCCTCCCTCTCACACCCCACCTGGCAGGAAGGAGGAGCGGAGCAGGAGAGAGGGGCAGGGAAGGGGGGTGAGCTGGCTTCCCGAATAGCAGTGTTTTCACTGGCTGTTAGTGCTCTGGAAACACTGTAATTCATGCCAACAAAGCTCTTTGAATTTGAATTCGGGAGAGGGGGGCAGAAGGAGCACAGAAGGATTGGGGGGAGTGTAGGTCACCCCACCAAGACTTACAGGGATTGCCCTGCTGCCCTAGTCAAATTTGGCACTATCTCTGCAAGGGCTCTGATCAGTCATGTGCTCATCAGTACAGCTGGTCAGCTGGGATAGGTGGGCAGGGAGGCATGCCCCAGAGAGATGGGCCTGAGGCAGAAGGTTCAGATTTCACTTCCTCCAATCACACGTCCAGGCGAATCGCTCCCGACACGCCCACATA
Source organism: Atractosteus spatula (assembly GCF_055471065.1). NCBI lineage: Eukaryota > Metazoa > Chordata > Actinopteri > Semionotiformes > Lepisosteidae > Atractosteus > Atractosteus spatula. Next base: position 19,123,706 of record NC_142722.1, on the reverse strand, counting down.
CCTGGTCACCATGGAAACAGCCTCACCTGAACTCAGACGAGCCTGCAGGGAGCAGAGATTGGCTGGCAGAGTGTGTCAGTGTGTGTGCATTTGTGTGTGCACGCCTGTGTATGTGCCAGTGCAACACAAGTGTCAAAAGACATCACAGTTCACACTTCTTCATCCCTGTGTTTCTGACATGTGTAATTCCAGTAGTTCTTCCACAGGTGGCCCTGACTCTCATGTCTAGGCAGCATCGTGCAGCAGAGCTCTGTGAAGGATCTCCAGGATAAGGAACAACATCAGCTGAGCTGGACTGGCTCTGCTCTCTGTACAGCTGCATGTGAATCTCACACTTACACATTTACCCAGGCCTGCTTCCTGGCAGGTAGAGGAACAGCCGCCCAGCCAATACCCTGTCTTCCTTCAAGAACCAGCTGGACAAGATCCTCTGATCAATAGCTACTGAAACACCAAATGAGCTAGGCGTGAATAATGCCCTTATGTCTGTAAGCTTTCTTATGCTCTCACATTTTACCCCAAAATGAGAAAACTGGGCTTTTTAAAATTCTATAACAGTCACTCTGCCAGGAAATATGCACTGCAGGAGGGAGCACAGAGCCTTTGGCACTCACTGACAGCCTCGTCACTCCCTGATCCCGGATATCTTCAACTCAGAGTTCTGAGCTCCAAGACCTGATCGCAGACAGACACAGAAACAGGCACATGACCACATTGCTGAGTTCTTGCCCCACAGGACACAATAGCTGACCTCAAACCCCACACAACACCTAGAGGTCACCGGCACTGACCCAATAATAATAATAATAATTTCTTACACTTATATAGCGCTTTTCTGGACACTCCACTCAAAGAGCTTTACAGGTAATAAGACCTCCACCCCACCACCACCAGGGTGAAGTGCCACTACACAGCACTACTATGACAGCAGCCATAGTGCGCCAGTCTGCTCCCCATACACCAGCTCTCAGTGGGGAGGAGAGCAGAGTGATGAAGCCAGTTCAGAGAGGGGGGTTATTAGGAGGCCATGATGGGTAAAGGCCAGGGGGATATTTGGCCAGGACGCTGGGGTTACACCCCTACTCTTTTCAAGAGACGCCCTGGGATTTTTAATGACCACAGAGAGTCAGGACCTCGGTTTTACGTCTCATCTGAAGGACGGCGCCTGTTTACAGTATAGTGTCCCCGTCACTATACTAGGGCATTAGGACCCACATGGGCCACAGGGTGAGTGCCCCCTGCTGGCCCCACTAACACCTCTTCCAGCAGCAGCCTCAGCTTTCCCAGGAGTCTCCCCTCCAGGTACTGTCCAGGCTCACACCTGCTGAGTTTCAGTGGGCTGCCAGCTGTGAGCTGCAGGGTGATATGGCTGCTGGCTGACCTAAGTTTTCAGAGGTCACTATCACTGACCTCAGACCCCAGAAGACACCACAGCTGACCTCAGACCCGACAGGACACAAGAGGACACCAGCACTGACCTCAGTCTGCACAAGACACCAGCACTGACCTCAGACCCAAGAGGTCACTATCCCTGACTTCAAGCCCCAGAGGAAACCTATGAGACACTAGCACTGACCACAGACCCCGCAGGACACACAGAGGACATCAGACCCCAGAAGACACCAGCACTGACCTCAGACCCCAGAGAACAACCAGAGGACACCAGCACTGACCTCAGACCTCACAGGACACATGCACTGACCTCAGACCCCTCAGGACACCCAGAGGACACCAGCACTGACCTCCGATCCCGCAGGACACCAGCACTGACCTCAGACCCCAGAGGACACCCAGAGGACAGCAGCACTGACCTCAGACCTCACAGGACACCAGCACTGACCTCAGACCCCGCAGGACACCCAGAGGACACCCAGAGGACAGCAGCACTGACCTCAGACCCCAGAGAACAGCAGTGCTGGCTGGGAGCAGAGAGGAAGAGGGCGAGGTGGGAGAGGAGGCTGGCGCAGAATCGAGAGAAAAGAGGGGGCAGGAGAGGATGAGAACGGGGTTCTGAGAGACAGGAAGAGAGAGGGAGAGAGAGAGAGGGAGAGGGTCAGGAAGAGAGACAGGGAGAGAGAGGGAGAGAGAGAGATGGAGAGGGACAGGGAGAGGGACAGAGAGAGGGACAGGGAGATGGATAGGGAGATGGATAGGGAGACGGATAGGGAGAGAGTGCTCCTACTGCCAGCGGGGAGAAATAGAGACAGAGGTGCACTTCCTACTGCACTGTGACAGATACTCTGGGATTAGAGAAACATTCTTCCCTAAATTCAGAAATCTAACCCCCGAATTCCCACACCTGCCAGAATCACAACGGGTACCAATCCTACTGGGAGAGGGAGGAGGGAACTCAGTTGAACTGGCAGCCCAGTATGTGATCTCCTGTCACAGTCTGAGGAACAGTGAGTCTGTCTCCCAATAATGCTCCATCTGTTTACAGTATATGTCGATATTTTATGATATGTCTTTGTTGTAAATGTCTGTAGATTTTATTTTACTTTTATTTTTGTTTTGTTTCATGTTAATTTTATTAATTTTATTTGCTTTGGCAACACTGACTGTACCCATCGGTCATGCTAATAAAGCACCTTGAATTGAATTGACAGGGAGAGAGAGGGAGACAGACAGGGAGAGGGACAGGGAGAGTTGGACACAGAGCAAGAAAGGGAGGGAGGGGTCCTTTGTTCAGATTTCTAAGCACAAATTGTGCTTCTGTCTGGGAAAGAAGAAACTCTATCAGCTGTGTGCTTCTGAGCAGCCCAACAGAGAGAGATCGGCTTACCAGGTGTGTGAGAGCTAGGAGAAGAGAGAAAGGAGGAGAACAACACTGTTTCTGACGACGACGACGACAACAACACCACCACCAACAACAACAACAACAATAATAATAACAACAACAACAACAACCAATCCTCTTGTACACTCATGAGTGCAGAGTCTGGCCGCTCATGACCGCTTTAGGAGCTCCCATAGAAGCGCTTCCACTGCCACCTGTTGGTTATCATCGGGAACAGCGACCCAGCCTGAGCATCGTTCTACAATTTAATAAACCTAAAAATTGGAGCTCCGTGAAGTTGGCCCCCCGACAGACAGCACAAACGATTAAACCTACCTCATTCATTAGTGCTGCGTTTGTTCCGGTTTGTGCCATTGAAAGTCGCGTTTGTGCTGCTTTCGTTTCCGAGATACAGCGTTTAGTTTTTTCAGGGTCGTGACGTCACTCAGCCCCCCTACAATGTCGTAGGGAAACCGGACCGGTCTCATTCGTTATTGCTGCGTTTGTGTCGATTTGTGCCATTGAAAGTAACTTCCCAGCTGCTTCCGTTCCTTAGATATAACGTCTTCTTTTTCAAGGGGTGACTTTGCCCAGCCCCCCCACAACGTCGTAGGGGAACACGACCGGTCTCAATCGTTAGCGCTACATTTGTGCCGGTGTGTGCCGTTGAAAGTAGCGTTTGTGCTGCTCTCGTTCCCGAGATATAGCACCTTGTTATTCTGGTGATCACGTGACAATGCACGGCGACCTTGACCTCCAGTGACCCCGTCTGCCGAGTTCAGGCGCACTGTTACGGTTTAGCTCGTACCCTTAACATTTTAGAGACAGTCAATATCCATAAACATATAAGCCTCCATAGATGACGCATACCAACAAGTTAACCATCTATGACATAAACCTGTGGCTGTAATGTTTGTAAAATCACCATGATTGTAAGATCTATGGTTTTTATTTTCTATGGCACGTTTTCCTTTTCTTTCCCTACCGTGACAGGCTGTTTTTAAAGGTGGAGCAGTGGCACTGTGGCTAAGGCTGTGCCTGTGGCTGGAAAGGTTGCTGGTTCAAATCCTACTCTGTTGGGCCCCTGAGCAAGGCCCTTAACCCCCAACTGCTCCAGAGATGCTGTACAATGGCTGACTCTTTGCTCTGACCCCAAGCTTCTCTGCCTGTCTGTGTGTGTGTCTCATGGAGAACAAGCTGGGGTAGGCGAAAAAGACAAATTCCTAATGCAAGAAATTGTATATGGCCAATAAAGTTATCTGTTGCCAAACGCATAACTGTGGCATACCATCGCAACAAGACCTCCACAGCACGTCATAGAGACTGCATGTATATCGTGGCAGTGTATATCACGACTGGCGCCTTGCTTCCATGCCACCCTGGCACGGCTGTTGCAACAGAGTCTCATATCAGGACATGATATACCCAGATAGGACGTGTCGAGATATATGGACTCCATGTCGCAACATGGGGGGTGGGATTTTGTCGGGGTATGTAATATCGCGATATATGGGACTTAATGTTGACGGATAGATGCAAGTGTGCATTTTACAGATAACTATTCAGATCGCCTCTAAATGCCCTGCGGTATTTTTAAGTGAAGATATATGGACATAATGTCGCGACAGCGATGCGCCAGTCGCCATGGGTATCGCGATTTGATCGTGATGCGCACACTCCTATTGTGATGCTATCGGAGTCGTAAACGCGCTGTGGATGCCATGACGTTGTCTGCTATTCAGTTTTGATCTCAGTGCGACTTAGATTGATTAGTAGTTGGAAACCAATGGATGTGTTACTGTATATCCAGCGTGCTCATACAGCACACACGGTTAACCGGGGCTACAGTATCTGGACCAAGAAGAACATCCGTCACCTGTGTGTCTACATGCTCTCGGAACTTCCGCTGTGGCGCTCTGCCCAATCAGAGTGTCGATTCTCACTCTTCACCCAATCAGAGTGTCGATTCTCACTCTTCACCCAATCAGAGTGTCGATTCTCACTCTTCCCAATCGCGGCCCGAGCTGTTCGGGGGTTTAGCCAATCACGGCTCTGAGAGCTGTTCAAGCCAGCAGCGCCAGGTGGATCGGCTTGTTTACTGTCAATGAGAATCTAGTTTTGAAATACTTTACTTATTTGCAAAATAACCGCTGCTTTCTGTATTGAATACATGGTATTTGAACAAATTTAATCGTATATTTAAGGTAGGGAAAACACCTTCTGCTTTGTACTTCAAAAATGAATAGAAATGTAAAGTCTATGATCATTATATTATTTTGCTCGTGATTTCAATTTTGTTTTTTATTGTTAAATTATATCGATCTTGAAACTAATACCTAAAAATGTGAATATGGGCTCTCGTGTTGTACCAGTGGTAATTTGGAAACTGGTGTCTCTTCACCAATGAAAGGAGTACACAAGCAATACATTTTCGAGAACATGGTTAAAAATCAAAAGAAAACACCTTACTCCTCCCTAAATATAAGACTGCTTATTCGCGTAAAGACTGCAAAGTCAACTGAAACATCCACCCCACCCGACCAGACAGACTCGGAAAACAAATTGCCACCACCGTTTTCATTACAATCAGGTGGTCAAGCACCGAGTTTGTTGGTACCTGTAAACGTCCTTGTAGATAGTCACGTGATCCCCCGAAAACCGGCGCTATATCTCGGAAACGAAAGCAGTACAAACGCTACTTACAGTGACACAAACCGGCACAAACGCAGCACTGTCGACTGCTGCGAGTTTCGTCGTTTGTGCTGTTCGACTGGCGGGTGGGCAACTTCATGGAGCAGGACAAGCAGACATGTCTGGGTCATTACATTGCAGACTGCAGAAGACTCGACTTCACCTGAGGATCTAACACAGGCGCACATATTTGTCTTGTTGTTCGTAAAGTTGCAGATTCAAGCCTTTTTAAACACGTGGCTGGACTGACGGGTCGAATCTTTACACTTCGCTTGGTGCGCGTGTTTATTGAAGGAGACAGTGGGAAACTGATCACTTCTTCAGATTTTAAAAAAGCACACCCGCTACGAAGTATTAAGACGTGTTTGTTAAAGCCTCTTGGTAAGAACATGCAATTGTTTGCTAGTGTTCGCATTTTGAGACTACACCCGCAACTTTTCTGATTAGGGTATGTGATATTCGTGAAAAATTTAATCTTCCTGCTCACACAGACGTTCAGAAGACACTGATATTTAATGCAAAATCCACCGCCGCCGCCCTCCGCCCGAGCAAAGGACGAACACAATTGCAGAGCCGTTCCTCTCGCACCCGTAACAGCACTTGAACTCGGCAGACGGGGTCACCGGAAAAACAAGGCGCTATATCTCGGGGACGAAAGCAGCACAAACGCTACTTTCAACGGCACAAACGCAGCACTAATGAATGAGGTGGGTTTAATCGTTTGTGCTGTTTAAAGGGGTCCAAAAAAGCGATGTTTTCATTGCACTGGTATAAGGAGAGTGCTATTTCGAAAACTTGGTCTTTGTTTAAAGACACTTTGATCAGTGTCAATATTATCCTGTCATTTTTTTTCAGAAGGGAGAAAGATCGCACTTTGAATTTTAAAAGCATCTTGATCAAGTAAAGTAATTTGTTGTTGGATATTATTTGTTGACTTTTCTTCTGCTTTTAACACAATACAACCATTGTTGCTTGCACAGAAACTCTGAAAGAACTCAACAGCTCAACAGTAACTTGAAAAGATGGGTCCAAAACTTTTTGACAAATAAGATATAAGATGTAAGATCACTTTATTGGCCATATACAATTTCTTGTATTAGGAATTTGTCTTTTCGCATACCCCAGCTTGCTCTCCAAATAGGACTCAGCAGATCAAATTGAGAAACTGGTTGTCAGACATTTATTGCACTTCCACTGAATTACCACAGGACTGTGTTTTGTCCCCCTTACTGTACCTATTGTACACTAAAGATTGTAAAAGCACACACACAAATAGGCATCTCATTAAGTCTGCTGATGACTCAGCTTTTTAAGGGACCCAGAAAACCATCATGAACCCATTCTAAACAACTTCACTAAATGGTGTGACGAGTCCTCTTTGCAGTTAAATGTTTTTAAAACAAAGCTGGTTACAGTTTGAAGGGAAAGCGGCACAGCCCGTGCCTTTTGCTCTGTGACTCAATAAAGATGGCTACACATTGTCCCTCCAGCCTGGCCCCTCGCACTGTGGAAACGGTCTATGTTCTCATGCAAGGAAGGGAACTTTTTTCTTTGTACTCTTTTCAAAAACATTCATTCATTTAACTTTTTAAACATATCTAGTTATAATCGGGTCAAATCTATCCAAAAATACAAACGCAACATGTAATGCATGAATAAAATGCAAAGACAAATCTATAAATAACAAAAGTCTTGCTACGGAATTATGGGCCATTTCCGTTTCCGGCTCCTCTGTCGCTCAGACTGTGCTGAACATGGCGGCGCTTGGACGTGTTTCCCAGTCGCTCCTCCGCTCGGCAGCCGGCCCGGCTCGCCAGCTCTCCGCCGCGGCTCACGCTGAGCAACACCAGGGAGGTAAGAGTCCAGCGCCGGAGCACGGCCGCACTGGGCAACTGGGCCCGGCCGTGAGCTTGAAGACGGCCTGGTGACCTTGGGCTGGTCAGAATCGGCTGGCGAGAGGGGGGGTTCGGAGCCGGGGGGCTGGACTGGGTCAGGGAGAGGACGGAGTGACCAGTACGCGTTGATCCGAGAGGCGCTTGGTCACCGGGACCCCCATCTCGCTGGCCGGAGTCGTGCGGTCCACACAACACAGGCGGGAGCTGCTGTCGGCAGTAATCGGTACACCGGCCTCCTGGTCTCCTGGTGCTGCCGCGTCGGGCTGTAGGAGCTCCGGGACCGTAAACAAAGCTTGTTGTCGGAGCAGCAGGAGAGAAACTGAAGTACAGTTTCCGTGCAGAATACTCAAGACGTTTGGATATCCGGGCAGGCGCTGGTAAAACCTGGGGTGGAACAGACAGCCCGCCTGTGCCTGTACATTCTCGTCCTGTGCCAGGCTGGTCTCCCAGTGACCCGCCAGTAACCCCGGGGGGAGGCCCGTCTGCCTGTCCAGATCGTTTGTGGGTTATTGATCTCGGGGTCTTGTGCAGATGTGTGTGTACACAGCCTTGATAGACCCTCCCTGACACAGACTCTCCCAGCTGACCTTCCTGACAGGGCGCTGGTCTGCATGAGGAGGGCGATAGTGGGGACTGAAGCTGAGGGACCCCGTCAGTGAAACCCAGGAGGAAGCTGAGCAGGAAGCAGTTACTTTATACAGAGAGCTGTGGGAGTGGGGACTAAGCTGCCCTGCCATGTTGAAATCAATACCCTGCCTTCCTTTCTGATTCTGGGAGCGATGGCTAGTTGGGCCGAATGGCTCTGCTCGTGGTCTTATGCTTTTGCTTCTCTGTTACAGGTTGAGAGGTTGTGTGAAGTTCGCGATGTGCCATTAAGTGCTGGCATTGCAGAAGTGCTGACTGTATAAGGATTAAGAGAACCCTGCTGGAATTTGCTGGAGCAGTTATTCTACATACTGTGGGATATTGAAGAAAAGCGTACTTGCATTTTCAGAGTTAAGATAATGCAGAGATGAGAGGAAGTCCACTAAAAGCTCCCAATTAAGAGTTGTCTTCAATTGACAGTCATTTACCAGTCATCAAGTACTCAGCTGGTATCTCTTTATACACTTTGTAATGTTCTCAATTTTTGCTCAACAGTCATATGTGTATCCGTCCTGCTGCAGAAATACAAACAAGGGCTTCTCCTTGACAGTGTGTGAAGTTATAACGTGTTGACCAGGTTATCTAAGAAGGCTTTGCATTGTAGTACTTGAGGTTAGTGATGACAGGTTGGTCATCTTTAGGTTGTGGTGAATGTGTGCAGCGGTCAGCTGAACCTGTGTATTGCTGATGGTGAGTTTTGGCTAAAATATTTGCTTGAGCTTCACTGCTCTTGACCTGCAGTGATGGCACCAGGAGCAGAGGGCAGTGTGAGCTCTGTGGTGGAGTGTGGTTGTCCAGGGGGTGATGTGCGATGTGAGAGATCCAGGAGCGAGCTGGGCTGAGTAGAAAGTGTGCAGATGAAGTGACGGTGAGTCTCTGCTCCTGCCCTGCAGGCCGGATGTGGAAGGTCCTGACGTTCGTGGTGGCTCTCCCTGGTGTGGGCGTCTGCATGCTCAACACCTACCTGAAGGCCCAGCACCACAGCCACGAGCAGCCCGAGTTCATCCCCTACACACATCTGCGCGTGCGCAGCAAGGTGAGGCCCGCCTCGCCGCCGCCCTGTCCTCTGCCTCGCCAGCGCGCCCCAGGGCGTCTCCCTGCGTGTGGTGCCGCAGTCCTCTCAGCGCAGGGGAGACTGACAGCTGCTCTCTCTCCCTCCAGCCGTTCCCCTGGGGCGATGGGAACCACAGCCTGTTCCACAACCCACACGTCAACCCCCTGCCCACTGGCTACGAGGAGTCGGACCACTGATAGCGCACCGCGGACCACATCTGCCCTGGGACCAGAACTCCTGACCCGGCTGGACCACTTCTCCTCTGTTTACTCTAACCTTACTCACAGCGAGCCCATGTGCCCTTCGGCATCTTACAGCTGTGTTCTGGACGCGCACGCGTGTGTGTGTTTTCATTAATTAAGAAATAAAGACTCCTAATTAAGACCTGTGTGATTGCTTTGGGCTGTGTCGGGGAGTGCGGGCCTATTCCAGCACCTCTGCAGGTGAGGGGGGGCGCCTGGTCATCGGGGGGATCATGTCGCTGATCGGGTTGTCTCCTGGTTTCCCAAAACATCCCCGGAAATCTGCTTCTGTTGGCACGTCTTCACAAGAAAGCTGGTAAACACGCATAAATTCCTTTCACAGAGCTTGTTCAGGGTAGTGCACTACACTGGGGTCTGTGTGTGGGTTAGTGGGCCACGTGTCCTCTCTGAGGTGGAGTTGCAGTGTGTCCTGCCCAGTGCTGATTAATGTGGAGCCATAGAGCTCCTCCTGTCGGGTCTCTGTTCGCCAGTGAGGGCAGATCAGTCTGTTCTCAGTCCACATCTGCCTGGTGGCCTGTTGCAGCCTTCAGCCTCCCGATGTTTTCAAAGTTAAAATAAGGCAGAGCTTAGAAGTAGTCCATTAAGAGGCTCCCAATTAAGAGCTGTCTTGGAAAAGTCTACAATGGTGTGGGCTGGTTTGAATTAATGCAAAGGTAAGGGAAGAGGCTGGGAGAGTGACAGGCTGAAATAGCTTCTCGCTGTACGGATTGAGACGCCAACGGGCGCGGTGTGTCCCTGCAGGCTGGCCGTAGCTCATGGGCGTCCTCACATGACTGCGGGCTTGTGATCCGCATTAGTCCTCCACACTGCTCAGCTGACGCCTTCGGGAGCGGCGCGAGGGTTGTAGGCGAGGGGAGAGCGAGACCTGCTGCTGCGCCCGTGCCTGGAGCCGCCGGGACCGCGAGGTGACCCGAAGAGAGCGCAGTCTCTCCCGCCCAGCGAACCAGGAAGAGCTCGGGGAGGTTGGCCTGCTGCGCCGCTGCACTGTATCGGTCTCTGCGTCTCGGTGTCACACCCCTTCCTTGAATGCTAGGCGCACTGTGAGCAGTACTTTACCGTGCCGAGCCGTGCCGTGCCTTGCGGCGGGGTGCTTAGAGGTAAGTCTGTCTTTTTCACGCTGCTGGTGGTTAGGATGCTCTCTTTTGGCTCCAGGAGATAATGATGCTTCCTGACGAATATAACCTACCCTTGTAGTATCCCGGAATGTACTGAACTTTCAAGGCTGGCTAAGGACCGTTGTTTAAGACTTTTTTTTGCTGACCTGCAGTTCAGCGCAGTAGCCTGAGCTTCTGCCACCTCATTGCTACCAGCTCAGCCGTACCGAGCTGTGCCAGGTAAGAGTGCGGGGCTCTGTGAGCCGAGCTGTGCCAGGTGAGAGTGCGGGGCTGTGAGCCGAGCTGTGCCCGGTGAGAGTGCGGGGCTGTGAGCCGAGCTGTGCCAGGTGAGAGTGCGGGGCTGTGAGCCGAGCTGTGCCAGGTGAGAGTGCGGGGCTGTGAACCGAGCTGTGGCAGGTGAGAGTGCGGGGCTCTGTGTGAGCCGAGCTGTGCCCGGTGAGAGTGCGGGGCTCTGTGTGAGCCGAGCTGTGCCAGGTGAGAGTGCGGGGCTCTGTGTGAGCCGAGCTGTGCCAGGTGAGAGTGCGGGGCTGTGAGCCGAGCTGTGCCAGGTGAGAGTGCGGGGCTCTGTGTGAGCCGAGCTGTGCCAGGTGAGAGTGCGGGGCTCTGTGTGAACCGAGCTGTGCCCGGTGAGAGTGCGGGGCTGTGAGCCGAGCTGTGCCAGGTGAGAGTGCGGGGCTCTGTGTGAGCCGAGCTGTGCCAGGTGAGAGTGCGGGGCTCTGTGTGAACCGAGCTGTGCCCGGTGAGAGTGCGGGGCTGTGAGCCGAGCTGTGCCCGGTGAGAGTGCAGGGCTGTGAGCCGAGCTGTGCCCGGTGAGAGTGCAGGGCTGTGAGCCGAGCTGTGCCCGGTGAGAGTGCGGGGCTCTGTGTGAGCCGAGCTGTGCCCGGTGAGAGTGCGGGGCTCTGTGTGAGCCGAGCTGTGCCCGGTGAGAGTGCGGGGCTCTGTGTGAGCCGAGCTGTGCCCGGTGAGAGTGCGGGGCTCTGTGTGAGCCGAGCTGTGCCAGGTGAGAGTGCGGGGCTGTGAGCCGAGCTGTGGCAGGTGAGAGTGCGGGGCTCTGTGTGAGCCGAGCTGTGCCAGGTGAGAGTGCGGGGCTGTGAGCCGAGCTGTGCCAGGTGAGAGTGCGGGGCTCTGTGTGAGCCGAGCTGTGCCAGGTGAGAGTGCGGGGCTGTGAGCCGAGCTGTGCCAGGTGAGAGTGCGGGGCTCTGTGTGAGCCGAGCTGTGCCAGGTGAGAGTGCGGGGCTGTGAGCCGAGCTGTGCCAGGTGAGAGTGCGGGGCTCTGTGTGAGCTGAGCTGTGCCAGGTGAGAGTGCGGGGCTCTGTGTGAGCTGAGCTGTGCCAGGTGAGAGTGCGGGGCTGTGAGCCGAGCTGTGCCAGGTGAGAGTGCGGGGCTGTGAGCTGAGCTGTGCCAGGTGAGAGTGTGGGGTTCTGTGTGAGCCGAGCTGTGCCCGGTGAGAGTGCGGGGCTCTGTGTGAGCTGAGCTGTGCCAGGTGAGAGTGCGGGGCTGTGAGCTGAGCTGTGCCAGGTGAGAGTGCGGGGCTCTGTGTGAGCCGAGCTGTGCCCGGTGAGAGTGCGGGGCTCTGTGTGAACTGAGCTGTGCCCGGTGAGAGTGCGGGGCTCTGTGTGAGCCGAGCTGTGCCCGGTGAGAGTGCGGGGCTCTGTGTGAGCCGAGCTGTGCCCGGTGAGAGTGCGGGGCTCTGTGTGAGCCGAGCTGTGCCCGGTGAGAGTGCGGGGCTCTGTGTGAGCCGAGCTGTGCCAGGTGAGAGTGCGGGGCTCTGTGTGAGCTGAGCTGTGCCAGGTGAGAGTGCGGGGCTGTGAGCCGAGCTGTGCCAGGTGAGAGTGCGGGGCTCTGTGTGAGCCGAGCTGTGCCAGGTGAGAGTGCGGGGCTCTGTGTGAGCCGAGCTGTGCCAGGTGAGAGTGCGGGGCTGTGAGCCGAGCTGTGGCAGGTGAGAGTGCGGGGCTCTGTGTGAGCCGAGCTGTGCCAGGTGAGAGTGCGGGGCTCTGTGTGAGCCGAGCTGTGCCAGGTGAGAGTGCGGGGCTGTGAGCCGAGCTGTGCCCGGTGAGAGTGCGGGGCTCTGTGTGAGCCGAGCTGTGCCCGGTGAGAGTGCGGGGCTCTGTGTGAACCGAGCTGTGCCAGGTGAGAGTGCGGGGCTCTGTGTGAGCCGAGCTGTGCCCGGTGAGAGTGCGGGGCTCTGTGTGAGCCGAGCTGTGCCCGGTGAGAGTGCGGGGCTGTGAGCCGAGCTGTGCCAGGTGAGAGTGCGGGGCTCTGTGTGAGCCGAGCTGTGGCAGGTGAGAGTGCGGGGCTCTGTGTGAGCCGAGCTGTGCCAGGTGAGAGTGCGGGGCTCTGTGAGCCGAGCTGTGCCAGGTGAGAGTGCGGGGCTGTGAACCGAGCTGTGCCCGGTGAGAGTGCGGGGCTCTGTGTGAGCCGAGCTGTGCCAGGTGAGAGTGCGGGGCTCTGTGTGAGCCGAGCTGTGCCCGGTGAGAGTGCGGGGCTGTGAGCCGAGCTGTGCCAGGTGAGAGTGCGGGGCTGTGAGCCGAGCTGTGCCCGGTGAGAGTGCGGGGCTCTGTGTGAGCCGAGCTGTGCCAGGTGAGAGTGCGGGGCTGTGAGCTGAGCTGTGCCAGGTGAGAGTGCGGGGCTCTGTGTGAGCCGAGCTGTGCCAGGTGAGAGTGCGGGGCTCTGTGTGAGCCGAGCTGTGCCCGGTGAGAGTGCGGGGCTCTGTGTGAGCCGAGCTGTGCCAGGTGAGAGTGCGGGGCTGTGAGCCGAGCTGTGCCAGGTGAGAGTGCGGGGCTCTGTGTGAGCCGAGCTGTGCCAGGTGAGAGTGCGGGGCTCTGTGTGAGCCGAGCTGTGCCCGGTGAGAGTGCGGGGCTGTGAGCCGAGCTGTGCCCGGTGAGAGTGCGGGGCTGTGAGCCGAGCTGTGCCAGGTGAGAGTGCGGGGCTGTGAGCCGAGCTGTGGCAGGTGAGAGTGTGGGGTTCTGTGTGAGCCGAGCTGTGCCCGGTGAGAGTGTGGGGCTGTGAGCCGAGCTGTGCCCGGTGAGAGTGCGGGGCTGTGAGCCGAGCTGTGCCCGGTGAGAGTGCGGGGCTGTGAGCCGAGCTGTGCCAGGTGAGAGTGCGGGGCTGTGAGCCGAGCTGTGCCAGGTGAGAGTGCGGGGCTCTGTGTGAACCGAGCTGTGCCAGGTGAGAGTGCGGGGCTCTGTGTGAGCCGAGCTGTGCCCGGTGAGAGTGCGGGGCTCTGTGTGAGCCGAGCTGTGCCAGGTGAGAGTGCGGGGCTCTGTGTGAGCCGAGCTGTGCCAGGTGAGAGTGCGGGGCTGTGAACCGAGCTGTGCCCGGTGAGAGTGCGGGGCTGTGAGCTGAGCTGTGCCAGGTGAGAGTGCGGGGCTCTGTGTGAGCTGAGCTGTGCCAGGTGAGAGTGCGGGGCTGTGAGCCGAGCTGTGGCAGGTGAGAGTGCGGGGCTCTGTGTGAGCCGAGCTGTGCCAGGTGAGAGTGCGGGGCTCTGTGTGAGCCGAGCTGTGCCCGGTGAGAGTGCGGGGCTCTGTGTGAGCCGAGCTGTGCCCGGTGAGAGTGCGGGGCTCTGTGTGAGCCGAGCTGTGCCCGGTGAGAGTGCGGGGCTCTGTGTGAGCCGAGCTGTGCCCGGTGAGAGTGCGGGGCTCTGTGTGAGCCGAGCTGTGCCCGGTGAGAGTGCGGGGCTGTGAGCCGAGCTGTGCCCGGTGAGAGTGCGGGGCTCTGTGTGAGCTGAGCTGTGCCAGGTGAGAGTGCGGGGCTCTGTGTGAGCTGAGCTGTGCCAGGTGAGAGTGCGGGGCTGTGAGCCGAGCTGTGGCAGGTGAGAGTGCGGGGCTCTGTGTGAGCCGAGCTGTGCCCGGTGAGAGTGCGGGGCTCTGTGTGAGCCGAGCTGTGCCCGGTGAGAGTGCGGGGCTCTGTGTGAGCCGAGCTGTGCCCGGTGAGAGTGCGGGGCTCTGTGTGAGCCGAGCTGTGCCCGGTGAGAGTGCGGGGCTGTGAGCCGAGCTGTGCCAGGTGAGAGTGCGGGGCTGTCTGAGCTGATCCTCAGTGTGTTTCTAGGGGCAGTGTGGAGAGCAGGAGAGAGGAGGAAGACTGGTGTCCAGATGGTGGATGAGCCCCAGGCCTTCGCTTGTATAGCGCCTTTTGTCATCGCCTACGAGGAGCGACCGGTGCCAGAGATCGCTGACAGATGGGGAAGCAGGAGGGAGCTCGGTGAAAGCAGGAGGGAGACAGTACCACGCTCAAGCCCTGGCGATGGCCGATACAGCTGCTGAACAGTCCCAGTGGTAAGAGGATTATGTTATCAAGCAAGCGCTTGATTGCCAGTTCTTTGCTGGTATGTGCTGAATTGTACTTTCCTCCGGAGCATAAACAGACAGAGGTGTTTCTTTAGAGAGACTGACTGTCAGCAGGGCTTGAAACTGCTGAATTCATATTCTGACAAAAAATGCTGAAGGTCTGACCTCTGACCTTTAGGTGCAGTGTCTTCTTCCTGTATGATGGGTCAAAGGTCAAGGAGGAGGGAGACCCCACAAGAGCTGGGATCTGCTACTTCTACCCTGAGGAGGTAGGTGGCACTGTAACAGAGCAAGACAGAGGGGAGGGGGGGTAGGAGGCCCTGAGTGACCCCTGCTGTGTCTTCCTTGCTGCACAGACGGAGTTAGACCAGCAGGAGGTGCTGTGCGGTCAGATCGCAGGGGTGTGTCGCTGCCTGTCGGACATCTCGCATGCCCCCCCACGCCTGCTTCGACTGCGCAGGCGGAAATTCGCGGTCTGTCTGCTTGGGGACTTCTTGTGGGTGAGTGTTGAGGAGAGATGGGTTTAAACTTCCCTGATTCCACCAGAGAGGAATTTAAAATGAACTAACGTTCATCTATCTCCCTTTCTCTATCTTTATTTCCCTCTCTCTTTCACTCTCTCCCTCAGTCTCTCTCACCCCCGGTCACTCTCTCCTGGTCTCTCACCCCCGGTCACTCTCTCCTGGTCTCTCACCCCCGGTCACTCTCTCTCCTGGTCTCTCTCGCCCTGGGTCACTCTCTCCTGGTCTCTCACCCCCGGTCACTCTCTCTCCTGGTCTCTCTCGCCCTGGGTCACTCTCCCCTGGTCTCTCTCTCCCAGGCTCTGGGCTGTGCAGGGGAGATTCCGGATGTGAGTCTATGTCAGTTCCTGGACCAGCTGATCGGACAGTTCTGCTTCTACAATGGCCCAGTGAGGCAGAGCTACCAGGTATTGGAATGGGCCAGCCGGTCACAGTATGCCTGGAGACTGTAAGAACAGGTCCCTTACCCCTCTCCCCTCCTCAGGAGCGCCCCCGCGAGGAGCTGGCAGTGCAGTGGGCACAGTACCTTGCTCAACTTCAGGGCGGCAGCACTGAGCTCCAGCAGGTCTTCACCTCCCTGCACACCATCGACTGCACCCAGGTACTGAGGAGGGGGTGGGTAAAAAGACAGGGACTGGATAGTGTCAGAGGGGAGGTTGGGGTATTTAATAGCAGCAGGACTTGTCTGTGAGGCAGATGATTTGTGAGTGAAGCCTCTCTCCTCTCGAGCAGATTGACCCCCTGCTGCTCCTGAAGGCAGCTCTGATTCTGCAGGCGTGTCAGCGCTGCCCCTTGGTGTTGGCTGGCTGCATTCTCTACAGAGGCAGGTGAGTTGGCCTGCGGGTGAGACAGAGTGAGCACACACTGGGACACACACACACATCATAAACTGGAATGCTGCAGAACCCAGAACAGACAATACACACTAGCTGAATATCTGACCAGAGTAAGAAACAGCCTGATGAAGTACAGGCTCAGTGACCACAGCCTGGACACACACACTGGACACAGGCAGACCTGGCTGCCCAGAGAGGACAGGCTGTGCTCCCACTGCCAGCGGGGAGAAATAGAGACAGAGGTGCACTTCCTACTGTACTGTGACAAATACTCTGGGATCAGAGAAACATTCTTCCCCAAATTTACAAATCTAATCCCAGAGTTCCCACATCTGCCAGAATCACCACAGCTGCCAGTCCTACTGGGAGAGGTTAAACTGCCAGCCCAGTATGAGACCTGCTGTCACTGCCTGAGGAGCAGTAAGCCTGTCTCACAATAATGCTCCATATGTTTGTATGTAAATGTATTAATGATGTGTCTGTATTGTAAATGTCTGTAGATGTTGTGTTAATTGTGTGTGCTTTGGCAATACTTTAATGGTCATGCCGATAAAGCTGCTTGAATTGAATTGTGAGCTGGCAGGGAAGTCAGTTACACTCTCAGCCTTCTCTCTCTGGCACCTAACCTCCTCCTTCTCGTCTCTCCAGAGTGGTCAGCACACAGATGCCCCCTGAGCTCACGGCGAAGGTGATGGTCCAAGAGTCCTCCTCAGAGGCCCAGGTAGATGAGCGATCTGTACCCCGTCTGATCACGCTGAGCCCCACGTTCTCTGCTGTCTCTCAGTCTGTGCCGTTGTCTCGTTAGGACTCACCTCTGCCGGCTGACGGAGACCTGCTGCAGCGCCGCGTCTCCACGGTGCCGGTGTTCCTGACCGCTGACGAGCTGGCTCTGCTGAGACACCCCCCAGTGGACTGGGTCTGCAGGTGTGACGCTGTGTAAAAAAGGCCTGCCATTCCTTGTGTCGTGCGAGATGAATGACAAACCCCGATCGTTTTTTGGTTTCAAACATCTGCCCCGTCTTTCCCTTCCTCTGTCAGGTCTCACCCCACTCCACAGCTGGCCAGCCACGGCAGGAAGTCCCGCCTCCTGTCCCGCACGCTGTCCGACACCCTAGAGCCGGAGCTTGACCTCTGCCCCTCCCAGCCCTGTGGCCACGCTGACCACACCCCCACCTCTGACTCCGCCCCATCCAGTGGGGGAACCTCCAGTCCCTCCCACACTGGCACCACCCATCCCTCTCTGTCCAGGTCCTTCCTCTCCGCAGGCAGAAGGGAGGACAGCCCAGACAGAGAGGGGGCCAGCAGACACAGCCCTGACCCACAGAGCAGGGTCGCAGAGGTAGAGGGCAACAGACGAGGCAGCAGGGCTGAGCCTGAGGAGGAGCACCACCTGGTGCCCATGAGGCTGTACCTGCACAGGGTGCGGGGCCTGGCTCTGGCACTGCTGGTGGAGCTGCAGTTCGACACCGACGCTGCGGCAACCGAGGATGTGGTGAGACTGAGGGTGGGGGGGCGTCGCTCCTTTATCACTCATCTCTTGTCTGTGTGACGTCAAACTCTGGTTGGCATCAGATCCCCTGGAGCTAAATAGTGACAAAACAGGACTTTTACTGGTGGCGGCAGGGGTCAGTGTCACTCCTGCTTCCCCATTCACGCATCATCCCCAGTCAGGAATCTGGGAGTCACGCTTAATCCTCTCCTGCCTTTTGAGCCCCACAGAAATAGAAATATTGCCCGCATTTGGCTATTTCAATCAGCGTCCGATGCACAGTGTCTGATTTATGCATTTGTAACACTAAGCCTTGATTCTCCAGCTCTGTGCTGTATGGGCTCCCCAACACTCTTCCCAACCAGGTGCAGTTCCAGGGTGTCTGTGGACTTGCCCGTGAGCTGACGGTTGTCATTTCTGTGTGTCCGCAGTACTGCAGTAGCCTGGCGTCCCTGAACGGGCTGGAGGCTCACCTGAGAGAGATGGGAGGCGCGGCACCAGGCCCTCAGGGGCCCTACTGCTTCGCCCACTATGACCGTGTGCAGAACACCCTCAGCAGTAAGGGCCCGGCCCACTCCCTGCCCGTGCCCGCGGTCCTGGCTCCCTGCTGACCTCTGCTCCTCTCTGTGTCCCCAGCGAATGCTGCCGGGCCACAGGACTGCTCCTTCGTCCGCGCCGCCGCCCTGCTGCACGCCCACTTCTCCCAGACGCCCACGCTGCAGGAGGCCATCGTCAGGTGAGCAAGGAGCGGAGCGAGTGGGGCACCCAGTGTGCAGCAGTGTGATCCGGTCCGGGCTTTACCCTGAGCTGCAGTGTGGAGAGGGCTGGACAGTGAGGCTGTGTGTGTGGACAGTGTGGAGAGGGCTGGACAGTAACTCTGTGTGTGTGGACAGTGTGGAGAGGGCTGGACAGTAACTCTGTGTGTGTGGAGAGGGCTGGACAGTGAGGCTGTGTGTGTGGACAGTGTGGAGAGGGCTGGACAGTAACTCTGTGTGTGTGGACAGTGTGGAGAGGGCTGGACAGTAACTCTGTGTGTGTGGACAGTGTGGAGAGGGCTGGACAGTGAGGTTGTGTGTGTGGACAGTGTGGAGAGGGCTGGACAGTAACTCTGTGTGTGTGGACAGTGTGGAGAGGGCTGGACAGTGAGGCTGTGTGTGTGGACAGTGTGGAGAGGGCTGGACAGTGAGGCTGTGTGTGTGGACAGTGTGGAGAGGGCTGGACAGTGAGGCTGTGTGTGTGGACAGCGTGGAGAGGGCTGGACAGTAACTCTGTGTGTGTGGACAGTGTGGAGAGGGCTGGACAGTGAGGCTGTGTGTGTGGACAGTGTGGAGAGGGCTGGACAGTAACTCTGTGTGTGTGGACAGTGTGGAGAGGGCTGGACAGTAACTCTTGTGTGTGTGGACAGTGTGGAGAGGGCTGGACAGTGAGGCTGTGTGTGTGGACAGTGTGGAGAGGGCTGGACAGTAACTCTGTGTGTGTGGGCAGTGTGGAGAGGGCTGGACAGTAACTCTGTGTGTGTGGAGAGGGCTGGACAGTAACTCTGTGTGTGTGGACAGTGTGGAGAGGGCTGGACAGTAACTCTTGTGTGTGTGGACAGTGTGGAGAGGGCTGGACAGTGAGGCTGTGTGTGTGGACAGTGTGGAGAGGGCTGGACAGTAACTCTGTGTGTGTGGGCAGTGTGGAGAGGGCTGGACAGTAACTCTGTGTGTGTGGAGAGGGCTGGACAGTGAGGCTGTGTGTGTGGACAGTGTGGAGAGGGCTGGACAGTAACTCTGTGTGTGTGGGCAGTGTGGAGAGGGCTGGACAGTGAGGCTGTGTGTGTGGACAGTGTGGAGAGGGCTGGACAGTAACTCTGTGTGTGTGGACAGTGTGGAGACGGCTGGACAGTGAGGCTGTGTGTGTGGGCAGTGTGGAGAGGGCTGGACAGTAACTCTGTGTGTGTGGAGAGGGCTGGACAGTGAGGCTGTGTGTGTGGACAGTGTGGAGAGGGCTGGACAGTGACCCTGTGTGTGTCGTTGTCAGGAGTGCGGGGACTGCAGTGTACGGGACACGCAGTGCAGCGCAGGAGACACTCTTCCAGCAGCAGGGAGTGGCAGTGAGGAACTCTGGGATCCCCAACCCCCAGGACAGCGCCTTCACCCTGCCCAGCAAGGCTCGGCACAGACTGCTGAAGCATGGGGTCAACCTGCTGTAGGACAGACTGACCACTGAGGCACGGGGTCAACCTGCTGTAGGACAGACTGACCACTGAGGTACAGGGTCAGTCTGCTGTAGGACAGACTGACCACTGAGGCACGGGGTCAACCTGCTGTAGGACAGACTGACCACTGAGGTACAGGGTCAGTCTGCTGTAGGACAGACCACCGAGGAATGGGGTCAACCTGCTGTAGGACAGACTGACCACTCAGGCACAGGGTCAGTCTGCTGTAGGACAGTGACTGGACAGACTGACCACTCAGGCACAGGGTCAGTCTGCTGTAGGACAGACTGACCACTGAGGCATGGGGTCAACCTGCTGTAGGACAATGACTGGACAGACTGACCACTGGGATATGATGGGGTCAGTCTGCTGTAGGACAGTGACTGGACAGACTGACCACTGAGGCATGGGGTCAGCCTGCTGTAGGACAGACTGACCAGTGGGGCACGGGGTCAGCCTGCTGTAGGACAGTGACTGGACAGACTGTTAGGCTCCTGGGACAGATAGGCTGCCCAGCCTGCTGCCCTAACAGTAACTTGGAGGACACGCGCATCACCAGGAGTGCTGTCTGAGACAGCAGGAAGCACAGAGGCAGCGCTCTGCAGCCTGGGACAAAGACAGGTCCTTCACAAATAAAGCCATCAGTGCTGATGCATGGGTCTGTCTGTCTGCTTGCACTGGTCCGACTTCCCACTGTGGAAGAGAGACACCACTATACAGATGCTTAAGAAAGGTTACAAACAAGAGGCTGTTATTTTCACTCCTTTAAATTTTTTAGTAGCTAATTAATCAGAGGATCTCAGCCAGGGTTTCAACAGCATGGCTGGGCAGCTTGTTCCTCTACCTGCAACTAAACAGGCTTGGAGGAAATGTTGCATTTATAAGCCTTAGTGTAAAGACCCGTCTCCTGTTCACCTGTGTCCTGTGTGGTGTTCCTGGGACGTGCACTGGGTTGGATTTCCCAGTCCTTTTGAGGAGTTCTGAGTCTTCAGGACAGACCATCAGGGGGAGACAGCACTCAGGACAGACCTGCAGGGGGAGTCAGTGCTCAGAGTCAGTGCTCAGGACAGACCAGCAGGGGGAGTCAGCGCTCAGAGTCAGTGCTCAGGACAGACCAGCAGGGGGAGTCAGCGCTCAGAGTCAGTGCTCAGGACAGACCAGCAGGAGGAGTCAGCGGTCAGAGTCAGTGCTCAGGACAGACCAGCAGGGGGAGTCAGTGGTCAGAGTCAGTGCTCAGAACAGACCAGTAGGGGGAGTCAGCGCTCAGAGTCAGTGCTCAGGACAGACCTGCAGGGGGAGTCAGTGCTCAGGACAGACCTGCAGGGGGAGTCAGTGCTCAGAGTCAGTACTCAGGACAGACCTGCAGGGGGAGTCAGTGCTCAGGGTCAGTACTCAGGACAGACAAGCAGGGGGAGACAGCACTCAGGACAGACCTGCAGGGGGAGTCAGCACTCAGGGTCAATGCTCAGGACAGACCAGCAGGGGGAGTCAGCGCTTAGGACAAACCAGTAGGGGGAGTCAGTGCTCAGGGCAGACAGTACAGAGTCCCAGGGATCAGTAGGTCGGGGCGCAGGGCAGCGTGCTGCTCCAGGGGGCACAGAGTGCTCTGATAGTAGTCAGGCAGGGGGCTTCACCAGGGGTCAGACCCAGCTGTACCGCCTCAATGTGCTCTCCCTGTTGGCAGAGCGTCTCCGGACATCGGCACTACACCACCGTGCGGCCCCAGTCCATCTGGGCCGTGTGGGACGGGGGTGATCGGACACTGCCCCAGGGCCACCACCGCTCTCGGGAGCCCAAAGTGCAAATACAGCACAAAGCAACATGGGTACGGCGGAGAAAACCATCTGTGTAAGACATTCACATACAGCACGTTTATCTGCGTTACTGACAGCTCAGTCCAGGGGGGAACACTCATCACATCAGAACGGAAATAATATCGGGACCACGTAATCAATTCATGCATCAGTCACTTGGAAAGTCATTGCCATATTTAACTAAAAGCACAAGTGCCAATTATTAATAATGAAGGTTAATGTTTATTTTTATTAATAGCTGTTTTACAATACTTATGTCGTTTTATACCTTCATTTGGTATATTTTCACATAAATGCATTTCTTAAAAATGAACATTAAACTCTTGGGGACATTCAGTTCCATATAAACACATTAACAGTAATTCTGCTCTGCTGTGTCTCCCGCACACACACGCACACACGCGCAGGTGTCCCAGTACCGCCTGCGCTCTCCAGCCCTTTGATCCCTTGCAGCTGTTACCGTAGCAACTGGGGAGATGTGACAGGGGCCGAGCAGGCCGCTGGCTCACCCTCCCCTTTCACCCCAAGAGAAGAAGAGCATCCAGCCGCTGAGCCCCATCACGGCAGATTGGTCACGTACAGCAGGCAGTACTGGCGAGCTTGACGGGCGGCACTGTGGCCCTGGGTTCACTTCCTGGGGTGCTGTCTGTGTTGAGCTTGGATGTTCTCCGTGGGTTTCCTCCCACAGTCCAGGTCAACTGGTGTCTGGGAAAACTGGGCCTGGTGTGTGTGCGTGTATATATATATATCTCGTGTCTGGGATGCACTGGTGTCCTGTCCTCTCTCTTGCCAGAACAGGCTCCAGCTCCCCCTTGACCCTGAATTGGAACTGTACAGAAAGTTTATGGGTGAAGCTTTAGAAGTGCACAGCTGCAAGTACATGAAGGGCTCTACACCAAGAGTAGTGGGTGTCAGCAGCAAACTCCACAGCTGTGTAGCAGACCCACTACATGATCATTCAAGAAGCACCTGGCTCAGACTCCGGCTGGTGATCTGAGAAACTCAAAGACGAGACAGGAATGTGAGCTTCCTGCAGCTCCAATCAGACAAGTGAAACAAAATAAACAGCCCACACATGCATCGTTTTTGGACTGAAACACTTTTACTGTTTTTTTTGTGCAAACACCAAAGCAAAGAAACTAAGAAAAAGGAATGTTAATTTCCAAAAATCCACAATGGAATATCTCCCTGCGACCAGGGTCTCCAGTACAGAGAATCGCAAGCGTTTCATAACGGGGGAGAGAGGTCAGAGGTCACAGGTCAGACTCACCCACACACACGAGTTAGAGAGCCCTGGCCAGAGCTGACCACACAGGGCCCGGGCACAGCCGCTCCGGACGCTCCGGACCCGTGAACCCACCCCGCTGCTGCCCGGTGCCAACGAGCCCTGGTTCTGTGCAGCAGCACGGTTGTTCAGTCACCTGACCACACAGCAGGACTGGTACCGAGCCCAGTGTCGGGGGCAGGACAGCTCTTCAGAGGAACCAGCTCACAGTCCACTGGAGACGCTGTCCACAGAGAGGAGCAGAAGCCATACACTCACCGTGAAGAGCCCACAGCAAGGTAGGAATCCCGAATTCCGGGAACAGACCCAAGACTTCCCGAATTTGGGATTCTGCCACAGTTTTCAGCGTGGTGTCAGGACAGAGCTGTGCGCCCACTGAAGAGTGATCCAGAAATACAGGGAACTGCGCAGGGGCTGGGGGCCTGGGGTGCCGGGGGGTTCAGCTAGAGGTTATTGATGAGAGAGTTCACAGGTGTTCCCATGGCAACGGCATTCACGAGTGTTGTCAACATGGTCTGAAATAAAGAGGCGTCCACAAAATAGTCCAATTCACGGCAGGGCTGTAAATGTTACTGTGCGGAGAATTTCCCGATTGTGCTTTTTAATTCTGTAACCGATGCTGACTGACAGGGCAGCACCCTGCAGGGGCAAACCCTCCCCCAGCAGTTCTCTGCTGGGGCCGGACACTTTGGGACAAGCTGCTCCAACAACACGTCCTCTTTGGATCTGCAAAGCCCTGTCGAACCCACAGGCAGCGGCTCTCAGTCCACACTGCTGGAGAGGCAGAGCTCTGTCCCAGCTGCTCCATCACTGGTCAGAAATGCCGAATGAAAACGCAGTGATGAGCTCAGCGCAGTCCCGACGCCCAGTCCGCTCGCCTCTCTCTCGGCACCACGCGGAGCTCCTGCCTCTCTCTGCGCAGGTCACAGGCTCAGCGCGGTCCCGACGCCCAGACGGCCGGTCCGCTCGCCTCTCTCTCGGCACCACGCGGAGCTCCTGCCTCTCTCTGCGCAGGTCACAGGCTCAGGTGTAGCCAGCCCTCCGCCCGGCTCTCCCCACCCCCTCCTCGCTCTCACCGCCCCGGGCTGAAGATGTAGTCCAGCGCCTGCCTCTCGGCCGCTGCCACATTGGGGTGCCAGAGATCCACCATGAAGACCACGCGGGGGCCGTCCTCCGCGCTGCCTGAACACAAACACAGACACGAGTCAGGCGACGGGAGGGACACCTGAAACGCAGAAGAGCGTGCGTGGCGGCCAGGGCCAGCGACCCCGCCCCTCCCTCACCCTCGTGGAAGGCCGTGTGCAGGAAGGAGTCGTCGAACAGCAGGCAGCTGCCCTCTGCCCAGCACTGGGGCTCCCCACCCACCACCAGCTCACAGCCAGGGGGCACGCGGAGGCCTGGCAAAGGAGGAGCGAGAGGTCAGCACAGCGTGGACACACGCACACGCACACACATGTGCACTGTGGACGCACACGCTCACACACACACGCACACCGGACACTGCAGACACACGCACACACACCGGACACTGCAGACACACGCACACGCTCACACACACAGACACACGCACACCGGACACTGCAGACACACGCACACCGGACACTGCAGACACACGCACACGCTCACACACACAGACACACGCACACCGGACACTGCAGACACACGCACACGCTCACACACACCGGACACTGCAGACACACGCACACGCTCACACACACAGACACACGCATACTGCAGACACGCTCACACACACCGGACACTGCAGACACACGCACACGCTCACACACACAGACACTGCACACACACACGCATACTGCAGACACGCTCACACACACCGGACACTGCAGACACACGCACACGCTCACACACACCAGACACTGCACACACACACGCATACTGCAGACACACTGCAGACGCTCACACATGCCGGACGCGGCGGCCCGCTCCCTCACCCAGGTGGCAGCGCAGCCGGACGTTGGTGGGGCCATAGTGCTCGGCGATGAGGGCGCCGGGCGTGAGCACCGAGAAGCAGGCGTTCCCGAACACGTTGTTGCCGACGAAGGTGCGCAGCGAGCCCAGCACGCGGTACGCCCGCGGGCAGCGCCGGCAGTTCTGCGGCACGCTCACGCCCTGGTTGACCAGGTAGAAAGTCAACCACTGGCCCTGGGGGGCGCTGTTGGCCTTCCAGCCGGGTGGCGGGGGCAGCGGGCCCAGCGGGCCGGGCCGGTACACGCTCTCGAACTCGGCCAGCAGCGCGCCGAAGCTGCGCTCCAGGAGCTCCACGTCGTGCTTCTGCGCCTCGCGGGAGAAGTAGGGCGCGCTGGGCAGCTCGGGCAGCAGGAAGACCTCGGGCTTCTGGATGGAGGCAGGCCGGCGGGCCAGGTAGCGGCCCTGCTCGCGCACGCCCTTGTGCACGCGGCCCATGCCCGCCCAGGTGTAGCGCTTGGCGTAGTCCTGCAGGCTGTGGTACAGCCGCTGGTTCAGCCCCTCCGCCGGCGCCGCGCACCGGAAGCACTCGGGCGACTGGCAGTAGGCGAAGCCGTTCTGCGCCTGCAGCGCCCGGCCCCGCCGGCCCCCCGACTCGCCCGCCCCCCCGCCGGCGCCCGCCGCACGCTCAGGGCCGTAGTTCCGCGGGGGGGCGCCCTGCTCCCGGCCCACGCGGTAGCAGTACCACACGAACAGCAGCAGGAGGCAGCCCACCGTCGCCAGGGCGCTGGGCTCGCAGTCCCTCAGCGACTGCATCCCCCCGGCAACCAGCTCCCTCAGCCCGTCCAGGGACCACTCCATCGCAGCGGAGACCGGCTGTCACGGCGTCTCTACGCCCTCCCGCCTCTCCGAGCCTGTCGCAAGTGCGACCCTGTGAGGTGAGCACCCCATCGCTGCATCGCACCGCCTTCTACCGCAGACAGGGGGCGCCCCGCCGCACACACAGGGGAGGAGCTGGAAGAGAGCAGAAAGCGTTAATGAGGGCGAGAGAGCCCTGCTCCTGCGCTCATCCCACCTGCTGTAACTCACGGCCTCCGCTTTTCTTTGTACATGATGCACAGCGTCCTGGGGTTTGGAAAGGCGCTGTACAAGTGAATGTATTGTTACCGCTTGATCTTGACTGTCAGCCGAGAGACAGGGCCAGATGGGCCGCGACTCCCGAGCTGCAGTCTCCTGTCACTCCGCCTCGCATCAGCCGGCAGTGACACCCACACACGCAGACAGCTCCGGCTGCCCCCCCGGCAGCACTCTGCCCGCCCACGCCAAGCACCGGCATGACTCACAGACTGACAAAGCACACGCACACGGACACGGGCGGACAGATCCACAGACAGAGGCGGAGAGCAGACGAACCCGCCGTGAATCCGGGGCAAATCGCTGCGCGGCGGAGTGGGTCGCAACCGTCGAACTCGATCCGGTTCGGTTGTGTGCCGAGGCCGGTCTGCTCCCGTCTCTGTTCGGCTGGCCCGGTCGCCTGCCCACGCTGCGCCACACGGACGGTCCCCCCACTCTTCCCCGCACACCAGGACACGCGCTGTTGTCACCCCCGAGTCACCCCTCCCGCAGGCCACGCGCGACACGCAGCCCCGTGGGAACCCCACGGCGCCTGCCGAGACTATACTGTACCTTTCTGAGCAGGAACACCGCGCTAATCACAGCCGACAGCCGCTCGCCAGTGAACACGCACTCCGAGCCTTCCCGGTACCAGAGCGCAGATCTCCAGTCACACGCACTCGGCGCCAGAGCGAGCCGTGACTGCAACACGCCCGCACGCACCGCCTCCACGGACTAATCCACGCAGCCTTCCTCTCTCACTCCTCCTCCTCCTCTTCTAGCCCGCCTCCGTTACCGGCGCGCCCAGCGTGACGAGCGCAGGGGTACGTCGTGCGCAGCCCGTCGGCGGAGAAGCAGGAGACATATGTACCTCACAGCAGATCAGAATGGCGTCATGTACCCTATCAGGTATATATTAAGACCGTGCACATTCCCCGCTAATATCACAGCTCCTCTCCGGGATGGCGGACAGTTAGAAACGCAGCGAGAGGCGGGAGGCGAGCGGTTTCCGTTCGAAACTAAACACAGTCAATAAACAGTAACAGCAAACACACATACAGACATCTCATTAAGTTTGCTGATGACTCGGCCCTGGTCAGCTAATTAAAGGACCCGGAAACCATCATGGACCCATTCTGATCGACTTGAATTTAAAAATAAAGGGGCTGGTCGTTGATTTAAGGATAAAATGCAACATCCCTCCAACCTGCTGTGATTAATGGTCAGACTAGAAACTGTCAACGACTGCAAGTACTTGGGACTGGTCATAGACAAAACCCTGAGTTTGGACAAGTACTCTGACACCATTTATAAAAAAAAAAACACAACAGAGACTATTTTTTCTAATGAAACTGAACTATTTCAAGGTAGATAGAACCATGCCAACACTTTTTTGCAAATCTTTTACTGAAAGTGTCTTAACATACTGTCTCACTGCTGGTTTGGTAGCATTGGTAACCATTGATTGTAATTGGCTGGGAAAACTAGTCAAAATATGTAGCAAATTAATTAGGGCAAATTGAATCACCTTAAAGATCCTCTACAAACAAATTGTAGCAAAGAATCCACTGAAACTCAGCAGGTGTGAGCCTGGTCAGTACCTGGAGGGGAGACTCCTGGGAAAGCTGAGGCTGCTGCTGGAAGAGGTGTTAGTGGGGCCAGCAGGGGGCACTCATCCTGCAGTCTCTGTGGGTCCTATTGCCCCAGTATAGTGACAGGGACACTATACTGTAAACAGGCGCAGTCCTTCGGATGAGAGGTAAGACCGAGGTCCTGACTCTGTGGTCATTAAAAATCCCAGGGCGTTTCTTGAAAAGAGTAGGGGTGTTACTCCAGCATCCTGGCCAAATTTCCCCCTGGCCTTTACCCATCATGGCCTCCTAATAACCCCCCTCTCTGAACTGGCTTCATCACTCTGCTCTCCTCCCCACTGAGAGCTGGTGTGTGGGGAGCGTACTGGTGCACTATGGCTGCTATTGCATCATCCAGGTGGGGCTGCACACTGGTGATGGAGGGGATCCCCATTAGCTGTAAAGCTCTTTGAGTGGAGTGTCCAGAAAAGTGCTACATAAATGTAAGGAATTATTAAAGAAAGCAAAGTGTATTATGGATTGTATCTCACCCACTGTGAGTTCACACGTCTCCTGTCTGGGAGATGCCTCTCTGTCCCCAGGTGTGATACTAACAGACACAGGAAATCTTTCAGCCCCACTGGAATATCTCTTTCAAACAGTGTATCAGAACTATCTTCTCCCTCATCTTGCTGTAACACTCTGACTTCTTGGTTCTTGAATCCCCTGGCTCTGTGACCTCTTGGTTGGTAAATTTGATCTGTCTTGTGTTGTTACGTTGGGAGCGCACTGTAAAATGAACTTCTCCAAATGGGATGATCAAGTTTGAATTGAATGGCTGCAACCTGCTGCTACAACAAGTGACAACACTGCCGCCGAGTGGCGAAGAGGGTGAACAGCACATTCCTAAACTGGAGCAGCAGTAAGAGATGAGATAAGATGAAATCACTTTATTATTATCATCACTTTATCCATTAACCATATACAGTTTCTTGTATTAGAAATGTGTCTTTTCGCATACCCCAACTTGCTCTCCGTGAGACACACAGACAGGGAGAGAAGTTTGGGGTCAGAGCGCAGGGTCAGCCATTGGGGTTGGGGTTAAGGGCCTTGCTCAGGGGCCCAACAGAGTAGGATTCCTCTGCCAGCCGCAGGATACAAACCGGCAACCTTCCAGCCACAGGCGAAGATCCTGAGCCACAGAGCCACCGCAGCGCACATAAACATATAAAGAGTACACACACATTTTTAAAAGATTGTACTGTCATTTTTATTTTATTTTACCATTTATTTAGGGAAATCTGTTGCGTTCATTTTATGAAAATTTACAATACTCAGCATAAAACATCACATGTACATTAAAATAAATATTTTAAATTTATTTGTTTAATAGACATATGGGATCAGAAACTACAACATAACCTTTTGCTAAAAACAGCTGCAGTACAAACCTGTACAAATGAGGCAGAGCAGTAGGATTAGAAAGGACAGACTAACTGGGAGACTTAAGATGGACACACTGACCCTTTCTGTCCCAGACTGACAGGCTGGACACACAGAGTCTCTGTGAGTGAGCTGAGCTGTGTGTCACAGGGTCTCAGTGGGAACTGTGTATCAGTGTTTCTCTGAACTGTGTTTATGTCACTTTCTCTGTCAGTGTGTGTCAGAGGGGACAGTCTATCTCTGTCACTGTGTCTCAGAGGGGACAGTCTATCTCTGTCACTGTGTCTCAGCGTGGATAGTTCTAAAGTTCAGGGCATCTTCTCAGTCTCCAAGTACAGCATCAGTGCTCATTCAAGGGGTGAGGAATCATGAGATTTCTAATGCCGGGTCCTCATAATTTAGCAGTGACTTTTAATTCAGAATCTTTTCCAAAAGAACTAACTCTCACTCCAGCCAGCCTCTGTTTTTAAAGAGCTGTGAGTCAGGTAATGCAAAGGGAACCTCTCTCCCTCTCTTACTCTCTCTTTAATTTTCTCTAACTCTCTTACTCCCTCTCTCTCACTCTCATCTTCTCTCCCACTCGTTTCTCTCCCTTCAACCTTCCTCTCTCATTCTCTCTCTCTCCCTCTCGCTCTCTCTCTCTCTCCCTGTGCGTCAGTGTGCTGTTCCTTTCACAGAGAGCGAGTCCGGACTCACAGGCTCTGGGTTGGGGGGGTATTTACATTTGGGATGGGGGGGTGGGGACAGGCTCGAGGGGTTGGACGTATAGGGGTTCCTCATATTGACACCTCATACTCCCTTGTGTCCTGCAAATGAGAGAAAGAAGGATTACAGACATATTACTTCCAAGTCTCAAGTTTAGAAGTTGTCATATGTGAGGTCAGTGTTGTACAGGTTTCTAATTCTTTACTAGACTGAAGTTTATTTTATGGTCTTAGAGTCACACCTCCTCCCCACCCTTACTTACCCCCCCTGTCTCATAGATGGGGTTGTCAAACTCTGTTTCTACGGTGATCTGGCTGTAGGGATGGGTGTACATCAGGGGCAGCCTCAGGTGTGAGTGGTACCGGCACCTAGGAATCACAAGATTACATGGTGAGGATTCATCAAGAGATCATGTCTTTGTAAGTCAGGTCACAACTCAGTGTGCCTCTGCAGTCTGTGTGCAGATACAGAGCTCTGTGGTACACAGCTCAGTGTGCCTCTGCAGTCTGTGTGCAGATACAGAGCTCTGTGGTACACAGCTCAGTGTGCCTCTGCAGTCTGTGTGCAGATACAGAGCTCTGTGGTACACAGCTCAGTGTGCCTGTGCAGATACAGAGCTCTGTGGTACACAGCTCAGTGTGCCTCTGCAGTCTGTGTGCAGATACAGAGCTCTGTGGTACACAGCTCAGTGTGCCTCTGCAGTCTGTGTGCAGATACAGAGCTCTCAGAACGGGGTACTGACCTTGTGACGTAGACGTATGCTCCCCCCAGGAGGACAGAAAGCAGAAGGACCAAGATGAAGATGGCCAGAGCCATGTTCCCACCGTCCAGAGAGGAGTCTGCAGCTGCCTCTGCCACTAGAGAAGAAGAGGGAGATGGAGAGGGAGGCAGGAGCAGAGCGAGAGAATTAGCAGGACAGACTAAGCAAGACTCACAGACAGACACTGCGACGGGGAGTCAGGCACAGACGCAGGCGGACTCACCTTCCAGCGCATGGTTGTCAAAGCAGTCCTGGCTGGCTGTGAGACAACAATGTCCAGTTAGTCAACATCTCAACGGGCACCTTTCTCCTTCTCCTGCTAACAGTAATGTGTGCTCCTCATGGCCTGTGTGTGTACAGTACGTGCGCTAACAGCCCCTGCCTCCCTGCAGCCTCACCCCTGCAGAGCGGCAGTGGCCCGCTCCAGTAGGAGGGGTTTCCCAGGATGCACTTGATGGCGATCTCTCCAATCAGCTCGTAGCCCTGGTAGCACATGAAGGTGAGCGACTCTCCGGGCAGATAGAGCCGCTTGTACAGTATCTGGTATCCATTTTCCGGGAGCCCTGGATTCTCACAGGACACGGACTCCTCCGCTGGGAGAGAGAGAGAGAGGAGATGATGGACAGGGTTCAGAAAGACAGAGGAGAGGAGAAAGAGAATTAAAATCTAATAATACAGCTTCTTGAAGTGAATTGAATTGTTGGGAAAGAAACGGGCGAGAGTAGGGGAGAAGTGACAGGCAGAGGAGGCCGAGAGATCAGGAGGAGAGGCAGAGGAGATGACGGTGGACAGATGTTGACATTACTGCAAAGTGTCACAGGAAATGGCCCTGAATGCCCAAAAAACATTGAGAAAAGTGTTTCATTTCGGAGGTGTATGGATTCAGAAGATGACAGTGTGTCTGACCGACTGCCCGCCTGACCATCTTGGAGACTCACAGACGCAGCGTGGCAGCCGTGACGTCCACACTGGGGTGCCAGGCTCGCGGCCGTAGCAGGTGAGAATAGCCCCGCCCTGCAGGACGTGTCCAGGGTTGCAGGTGTACTGGATCGTGGTGCCAACCAGGAGCTTGGGGTCAGAGAGTGTGCGTGTGGCGTGTTCCACGTGGCCAGGGTCTGAACAGTACATGACTGGGAGAGACAGCACGGGAGAAAGCGAGTCAGGAGTTAATTGATCCCAGGGTTAATCCTGCCGTTTCGCACCAGAAGCCAGGGTCTCGGCAGGTCAAACCACATGGCTGAGCAACCTGTTCCAGACTCCAAGACCGTTCTGGGTCTCAGCTGTAATCACGGTGGAGAATAGCTCAGTGTGCTGAGAAGGACAACCCGCCCGAGGACTGGGCCGTTTGATTAGGGCTGAGCTAGGGGACTGCCACTGTGGCGAAGATGGACATGAGTGGACAAGTGAGCTGAAACATGCCAGTGAGTCAGCAGGAAGCATGACGCTATCACGCAGGGGGTAGACATGGGCCAGATTAGGGTTTGACCTCCTGCTGACCTTTTGTCAGGGCTGTGACCCTCAGCTGGACCTGTCCAGGAGAGGTGTTCTCATTCACTCAGTAAGGCATTTATTCATATTGCGCAATAGGGAAAGACAGCAACCACTAGTCTGTGCAGCAAGTGGGAGCTGATTTCCAAAGTAAAATAGGGAAAGGTCCCTTAGTTTATACATTTAGCTGATGCAACACCTCAACTTGTTTACTTCTTTATGGTTGGTTAGTAATACAAAGACAGGCGAGACAGTAATTTTCCAGTCCTTATACTGTAGAGCTTAGCCTTGAAGGACAGAGAAGACAGCTACGTGCAGTTTTGCATCTGCCTTTTTTGCTGGGGCAGAGATAAACATATTCTTAGAACATCCCACATCCCATGCCCATGACTCGCTGGGTACAATCACACTTTGTTCATAGAATCCAGCTGCTTTTACAACACAGCTCTGCCCATAAACAACGTTTTTAGGATAAAACACTTTTCTTCAGTAACTTTCCATTACAGACCCACCCTTTACAGGTCCCGGATCTCTCCCTCAATCTTACTCTGCCTCTTTCTCTCATTCGCACTCACTCTTCTCGCAGAAGGGGGGCTGGCTGCTCCAGCTCAGATCCCACTGGCAGGTCAGGGTCTCCCGGCCCACCAGGTCGTAGCCCGGGTCACACTGGTATGTGATCCGGGCCCCTCGGACCAGCGCCGCGTGGGATGTCGTCTTCCAGCCATTCTGGATCTCCGGCAGGTCTGAGCACGAGTCGTTTCGGGACACTTCTGTAACCGGGACAAGACAACAGAGACCCTGGGCTGAGACACACACGGGCCCAGGCCCAGCTCACAGTGGATGGATACAGGCTCCCAGAACACCGGGACACGCTGAGCCAGTCTGCACCAGTACTGCATGGTGTGTACCCCCAAAGCAGCAAAGTCATAGTGCGTGAGTTCAGTACTTCTGCTTATATAATACAGAAGACACAGAGTGACTGCTGTACGGTGAGAGTGTATCTAACACATTTTAGATACAGTCTTTCCTCTCACTTTTCGTACTTCTATCTCAGCCTCTCCTGCCACTGTCTTCCTCCCCGGGCTCCATCTCACCCATGTAGTTGATGATGAACCCCTCCCCCTTCCCAAACAGCAGCCCTGCGGGGTCGGAGTGGAACTGGATGGTGAGGTCAGGGGTCGAGGACGACAACTTGAAGGGGCTGGTTCCCCCGATGTACTGCCCCAGGATGCGGGTTGTGACCTCGTCACCATCCAGAATCGTCACAATATCACTGTCGCTGAGGTTCAGACTGAGAGAGATAGAAAGAGGAGAGTGAGGAGTGTGAGGAGATTCAGGAGAGTGAGGAAGCTGAGGAGATTCAGGAGAGTGAGGAAGGTGAGGAGATTCAGGAGTGTGAGGAGATTCAGGAGAGTGAGGAGGGTGTGGAGATTCAGGAATCTGAGGAGGAGAGTGAGTAGGGTGAGGAGATTTAGGATGAGAGAAGAGATTCAGGAGAGTGAGGAGTAGAGTGAGGAGATTCAGGAGAGTCAAGAGATTTAGTAGGAGTCTGAGGAGATTCAGGAGAGTGAGTAGGGTGAGGAGATTCAGGAGTGTGAGGAGATTCAGGAAAGTGAGGAGGGTGAGGAGATTCAGGAGTGTGAGGAGATTCAGGAAAGTGAAGAGGATGAGGAGATTCAGGAGTGTGAGGAGATTCAGGAGAGTGGGGAGGGTGAGGAGATTCAGGAGAGTCAAGAGATTTAGTAGGAGTCTGAGGAGATTCAGGAGAGTGAGTAGGGTGAGGAGATTCAGGAGTGTGAGGAGATTCAGGAAAGTGAGGAGGGTGAGGAGATTCAGGAGTGTGAGGAGATTCAGGAAAGTGAAGAGGATGAGGAGATTCAGGAGTGTGAGGAGATTCAGGAGAGTGGGGAGGGTGAGGAGATTCAGGAGTGTGAGGAAATTCAGGAGAGTGAGGAGGAGATTCAGGAGAGTGAGTAGGGTGAGGAGATTTAGGAGGGGAGTGAGAAGATTTCTGAGAGTGAGTAGCGTGAAGAAGAGAGTGAGGAGATTCAGGTGAGGAGGGTGAGAAGGAGGAGAGTGAGGAGGAAGAGTGAGGAAGAGAGTCAGGAGAGTGAAGAGGGTGAGGAGGAGAGTGTGGAGGGTGTGAGGAAGGGAAGGAGGAAACTTTGAGGCAGGGACAGGAGTTTAGTTCAAGATGAGTTAGTGAGACACAACAGCTCCCTCCTGGACTGCTGGACAGTCCAGTGGGTTAGCGATCAAGGCACAAGGAAGCCTGCCACCCTGGCAGTGGCAGTGAGAGCCGGGTGTGTGGTGGGCAGCGGGCACCGTGCGGCACTCACAGCTGGACATCCAGCAGGATGCGTCTTTCTTCACCCACGTGGATCCGCCAGCTGCAGTCCTCACCCTCCCCATATGCGTCTGGCCAGTTTGGGGACAGGATCACCCCACTGGGGCCAGATAGGTCCCCTCCACATAGCGCTGAGGGAGCAAGGAGACAGACACTTAATACACAAAGAAGAGCCAGTCAGCCAGTGTCTCAGTCAGTGTGTCAGTGTGTCGGTGTCTCATTGTGTCAGTATGAGTCAGTGTGACAGTGTCTCAGAGTATCTCGGTCAGTGTGACAGTGTCACTCAGTCAGAACGTCAGCCTGTACCCTTGCAGAGCGGCTCGGTGTCATTCCAGTAGGGGTCACGATCATTGACACACTCGATGACGGGGGGACCCTGCTCCAGAGAGTGACCCGGGGCGCAACTAAACTGCACCACTGCCCCCACCCCATACCCTGGGTCAGAGGTCGTGAAGTTCCCATTCTGTAAGTAGGGCTCATAGCAGTGCCCACGTTCAAACGCTGAGAGAAAGAGCAGAAAGAGGAGAGACAGAGATTAGGATGTGAATCTAGGACACCTGGAGCACCTTCATTGCACACTTTGAGACCGAGACACACAGACAGAGAGACTGATGGGGAGAGGAGAAGGCAGAGAGTGAGGAAGAACAGGACAGAGGGATCACCTTCATAGCGGATGTTGAAGCCACCGGGGGGCTGTTGGAGGTCAGAAGTGAACTGGACACGGACAGCTGGGCCCTCGCTGATCACCCCCTCAAATGGTATTGGTCCACCTCTGCCTGAGTCGAACAGGACCACTGACCCTGCGTCCAGACCGCTCCACAACACCAGCCTGAGAGAGGGAGAGAGCACTGACAGACTAACACACTGCCAGGCTGGCCTTCGGACTCACTGAGACACAACAACAGACTGACACTCTCTCTCTATCACACAGACTGACACTCTCTCTATCACACAGACTGACACTCTCTCTCTTTCACACAGACTGACAATCTCTTTCACACAGACTGACACTCTCTCTCTTTCACACAGACTGACACTATCACACAGACTGACACTCTCTCTGTTTCACACAGACTGAAACTCTCTCTATCACACAGGCTGACACTCTTTCACACAGACTGACACTCTCTCTATCACACAGACTGACACTCTCTTTCACACAGACTGACACTCTCTCTATCACACAGACTGACACTCTCTTTCACACAGACTGACACTCTCTCTTTCACACAGACTGACACTCTCTTTCACACAGACTGACACTCTCTTTCACACAGACTGACTCTCTATCACACAGACTGACCCTCTATCACACAGACTGACACTCTCTCTCTTTCACACAGACTGACACTCTCTTTCACACAGACTGACCCTCTATCACACAGACTGACACTCTCTCTTTCACACAGACTGACACTCTCTCTTTCACACAGACTGACCCTCTCTCTATCACACAGACTGACACTCTCTCTCTTTCACACAGACTGACACTCTCTTTCACACAGACTGACATTCTCTCTGTTTCACATAGACTGACACTCTCTTTCACACAGACTGACACTCTCTCTGTTTCACACAGACTGACACTCTCTCTATCACACAGACTGACACTCTCTCTATCACACAGACTGACACTCTCTCTGTTTCACACAGACTGACACTCTCTCTATCACACAGACTGACACTCTCTCTCTTTCAGACAGACTGACACTCTCTCTTTCACACAGACTGACATTCTCTCTATTCAATTCAATTCAATTCAAGGTGCTTTATTAGAATGACCGATGGGTACAATCAGTGTTGCCAAAGCAAATAAAAATAAAATTAACATGGAACAAAACAAAAAATAGAAGTAAAATAAAATCTACAGACATGTTACAGACATTTACAACAAAGACATATTATAAAATATTGACATATACTGTAGGCGGCTGGAGCATTATTGGGAGACAGACTCACTGTTCCTCAGGCTGTGACAGGAGATCACATACTGGGCTGCCAGATCAACTGAGTTCCCTCCTCCCTCTCCCAGTAGGATTGGGACCTGTTGTGGTTTTGGCAGGTGTGGGAACTCTGGGATTAGACTTCTGAATTTCGGGAAGAATGTTTCTCTAATCCCAGAGTATCTGTCACAGTGTAGTAGGAAGTGCACCTCTGTCTCTATTTCTCCCCGCTGGCAGTGGGAGCACAGCCTGTCCTCTCTGGGCAGCCAGGTCTGCCTGTGTCGCCCAGTTTCTATGGCCAGGCTGTGGTCACTGAGCCTGTACTTCGTCAGGGTCTGTTTCTGTTTGTTATTTTTTATTTTGGTCAAATATTCAGCTACTGTGTATTGTCTGTTTAGGGTTCTGTAGCATTCCAGTTTATGTTGTGTTTGTGTCCCAGTGTGTGAGATATTGCTGTTTGATCTGTGCTGTGATGTGGTTGAGTCTGGGTTGTGGTGCTCTAGCAGTGCTGTCCTGATGCTGGTTAGTGTCGGTGTGGCTCAGGTCAGTGAGCCTCAGGACCAGCTGGCTCAGGGGGCTCTGTTTTGGGCTCAGCTCTTGGCTCAGCAGGGCTTTGTGGTGGTAGGAATTTTGGTCGCTGTTTTTTAGGTGTAGCCAATACTTTAATATTCTTTTCTGTATGTTTATCAATAGTGGGTACTGGCCTAATTCGGCCCTGCACCCGTTGTTAGGAGTTTTTCTCTGTACACGGAGGATGTTTCTACAGATCTCTCTATCACACAGACTGACACTCTCTTTCACACAGACTGATACTCTCTCTATCACACAGACTGACACTCTCTCTCTTTCACACAGACTGACTCTCTCTTTCACACAGACTGACACTCTCTCTCTTTCACACAGACGGACACTCTCTCTCTGGTACAGACTGGCACACCTGTCTGTGGGCCCCAGGGCCAGCCTCTCCAGGTGCAGGTGCAGTCTCTGTCCAGCAGGGGCCTCCAGTGTCCACGAGCAGCTAATGGCAGCGCTGTCGTTCGTGCTGGTGGAGGGCGAGGGGGACAGAACCCTACCCACTGTAGCGTTCTGCACTGCCCCTCCGCAGAGCGCTGCCGGAGGGAGAGGAGCAGAGAGAGAAAACAGTTTCTAAAGGCTTGTGTTTGCACTGCAGGGCCAGTCTTCACTGGAATGAACAATATCTACCCATCCTCTAGGGGACGCTATGCACCTCACCCCGGCAGGTCGGCTCGTGGGAACTCCAGTGTGGCCGCGAGGCGTTGAGACAGGTGAGCTGGGGCTCCCCCTGCAGGTGGTATCCCAGGTGACAGCGGAACTTCGCCATGCCGCCTGCGTGCAGGTCCAGCACTGACACATCGCCATGGTGAGGACGCCGTGGCAACGCACAGCTCAGCCTGAAGACTAACACACAAACACCGTCACACATGGACAGACAAACACTTCTGTAGCATTTTAAAGGAAGAGTTAGGGCAGGAAGGCCCAGACTCACTCTGATAGTGCAGCTGGAAGGTTCCCACCCCCCCCTCAGGAAATGTTCGGAAGAAGACCGAGATGGTATTGGTTGGACTGCGGATCACCTGACCCTCCACCAGCAGTGTTTCATTGGCCAGGACAAGCAGGGCCCCGCCCTCATCTACGCCCCTGATTGACAGCTGCTCTCCCTCGGACAGATTTACACTTTTCACCTGTAGGGGGCAACAGAGACACATATGACCTGAATTTCCCACAGACACTTGGACAATAACATACAGTACATACTAGTTTACCGATTGACCTCATCCTCAGAAGAACAGCTCTGACTTTTTAATCAGCTTCTTTTTTACAGATACAAGAGGGGCTACAGTCACAGTCCAGTAGAACAGTTTTGTTACAATAGGAGCTACAGTCCCAGTAGAGTAGGACAGTCCTGTTACACATCTGGTACAATGTGGTGGGGTACAGAGTGCAGTGTGGGGTACAGTGTGGGATACAGTGTGCAGTGCTGGGGTACAGTGTGCAGTATGTTAGTGTGCAGTGCTGGGGTACAGTGTGCAGAATGTACCTGCAGCTCCACTCCATAGCCAGTGTACACAGTGACAGTGTAAGTACACTCCAGCAAGCTCCCAGAGGGTAGAGGGGGGTCATCCGAGGAGTCAATATAGCCTTCAGGGTCTGAGAAACCCACACTGCACCTGGACACTGCGTTCCAAGAGAGACAAACAGGAGAGAGTACGGTACAAAAACTCACTGTCACAGGACCCACACACAGGCAGCCCTAAACCAGTCTGAGTACAACTCTCATGTAGAGACCACACAGGGAGCTACACAGATACACAGAGGCTTGACAGATACACAGGCAGTCTGCTAGACGCACAATCAGGTGGGAGGTCTGCTAGACTGACAGACACACAATCAGACAGGCAGCCTGCTGGACTGACAGACAGACAATCAGACAGACAGCCTGCTGGACTGACAGACACACAATCAGACAGACAGCCTGCTGGACTGACAGACACACAATCAGACAGGCAGCCTGCTAGACTGACAGACAGACAATCAGACAGGCAGCCTGCTGGACTGACAGACAGACAATCAGACAGGCAGCCTGCTGGACTGACAGACAGACAATCAGAGAGGCAGCCTGCTGGACTGACAGACACACAATCAGACAGGCAGCCTGCTAGACTGACAGACACACAATCAGACAGACAGCCTGCTGGACTGACAGACAGACAATCAGAGAGGCAGCCTGCTGGACTGACAGACCCACAATCAGACAGGCAGCCTGCTAGACTGACAGACAGACAATCAGACAGACAGCCTGCTGGACTGACAGACCCACAATCAGACAGGCAGCCTGCTGGACTGGCAGACACACAATCAGACAGGCAGCCTGCTGGACTGACAGACACACAATCAGACAGGCAGCCTGCTAGACTGGCAGACACACAATCAGACAGACAGCCTGCTGGACTGACAGACAGACAATCAGAGAGGCAGCCTGCTGGACTGACAGACCCACAATCAGACAGGCAGCCTGCTAGACTGACAGACAGACAATCAGACAGACAGCCTGCTGGACTGACAGACAGACAATCAGACAGGCAGCCTGCTGGACTGACAGACAGACAATCAGACAGACACCCTGCTAGACTGACAGACACACAATCAGACAGGCAGCCTGCTGGACTGACAGACAGACAATCAGACAGACAGCCTGCTAGACTGACAGACACACAATCAGACAGACACCCTGCTAGACTGACAGACAGACAATCAGACAGACAGCCTGCTGGACTGACAGACAGACAATCAGACAGGCAGCCTGCTGGACTGACAGACAGACAATCAGACAGGCAGCCTGCTGGACTGACAGACACACAATCAGACAGGCAGCCTGCTAGACTGACAGACACACAATCAGACAGACACCCTGCTAGACTGACAGACAGACGATCAGACAGACAGCCTGCTGGACTGACAGACAGACAATCAGACAGGCAGCCTGCTGGACTGACAGACAGACAATCAGACAGGCAGCCTGCTGGACTGACAGACACACAATCAGACAGGCAGCCTGCTGGACTGACAGACCCACAATCAGACAGGCAGCCTGCTGGACTGGCAGACACACAATCAGACAGACAGCCTGCTGGACTGACAGACAGACAATCAGAGAGGCAGCCTGCTGGACTGACAAACCCACAATCAGACAGGCAGCCTGCTGGACTGGCAGACACACAATCAGACAGACAGCCTGCTGGACTGACAGACAGACAATCAGACAGGCAGCCTGCTGGACTGACAGACACACAATCAGACAGGCAGCCTGCTGGACTGACAGACCCACAATCAGACAGGCAGCCTGCTGGACTGGCAGACACACAATCAGACAGACAGCCTGCTGGACTGACAGACACACAATCAGACAGGCAGCCTGCTGGACTGACAGACACACAATCAGACAGGCAGCCTGCTGGACTGACAGACACACAATCAGACAGGCAGCCTGCTGGACAGTCAAACAGGCTCTTACCTGTAGCCTGCGTGGTTTCAGAGCTAGCGACAGTTGTCATGCTGTCGATAGTGGAGGCGGAGGCATTTGGTCTTTCTTCATTCCCAGGGGTCAGTGTGGGGGGCATGTCTGCAGTGAGCAGTGAGGGGACGCTGGGCGTCGGGGTTCCAGTCGTAAAGTGCCACTGGGAAACTGAGGCTCTTGTTGGCTCGCTGTCTGTGGGTCCTGGGGTGAGCAGCTGGGGAGCTGCAGACGTCTCGTGGAGTCTCAGTCTCTTGCGGGCGGCGCTCATCTGTTTCGAAGAAAGGATCCCCCCTCGGCGCCCCACCTCAGCCAGGATGCGTTTGGGGTTTAAGTCTCCTGGCAGAGCTGTAGGAAATGCGGCCCCCTTTTTGCTGAGCAGGAAATCCCTCTCTGCCAGGACGGACTCCAGCAGCTCCTGAGCATCTCCTGCAACCTCCCCACCGCTGAGAGGCGGCTGCCCTTGCCCCAGAGCCCCCAGCAGGGAGCCCTGAGGGCTGGCCTGTGACGAGGGAGGAGTCTGAGGAGCTTCACCTGGAAGAACATCAAGACTTTCAAATTCCCTCCATTCAAACTCCAGGGATGAGTCATAGCCAACATGTGTCAGCAATGTGAGGAATCTTTGGAGAAGTGCAACTGGCTCTCTAACATACACACACAGGACACAGACTCTCTCACACACACAGGACACAGGACACAGGCTCTCTCTCACACACACACACACACAGGACACAGGCTCTCTCTCTCACACACACACAGGACACAGGCTCTCTCACACACACACACAGGACACAGGCTCTCTCTCTCACACACAGACAGGACACAGGCTCTCTCTCTCACACACACACAGGACACAGGCTCTCTCTCACACACACACACAGGACACAGGCTCTCTCTCTCACACACACACAGGACACAGGCTCTCTCTCACACACACACAGGACACAGGCTCTCTCTCTCACACACACACACAGGACACAGGCTCTCTCACACACACACACACACAGGACACAGGCTCTCTCTCTCACACACACAGGACACAGGCTCTCTCTCTCACACACACACAGGACACAGGCTCTCTCTCACACACACACACAGGACACAGACTCTCTCTCACACACACACACACAGGACACAGGCTCTCTCTCTCACACACACAGGACACAGGCTCTCTCTCACACACACACACAGGACACAGGCTCTCTCTCTCACACACACAGGACACAGGCTCTCTCACACACACACACAGGACACAGGCTCTCTCTCACACACACACACAGGACACAGACTCTCTCTCTCACACACACACACACAGGACACAGGCTCTCTCTCTCTCACACACACACACACAGGACACAGGCTCTCTCTCACACACACACACAGGACACAGGCTCTCTCTCTCACACACACAGGACACAGGCTCTCTCTCTCACACACACACACAGGAAACAGACTCTCTCTCTCACACACACACAGGACACAGGCTCTCTCACACACACACACAGGACACAGGCTCTCTCTCTCTCACACACACAGGACACAGGCTCTCTCTCTCTCACACACACACAGGACACAGGCTCTCTCTCACACACACACACACAGGACACAGACTCTCTCTCATACACACACACACAGGACACAGGCTCTCTCTCTCACACACACAGGACACAGGCTCTCTCTCACACACACACACAGGACACAGGCTCTCTCACACACACACACAGGACACAGGCTCTCTCTCTCTCACACACACACACACAGGACACAGACTCTCTCTCTCACACACACACAGGACACAGGCTCTCTCACACACACACACAGGACACAGGCTCTCTCTCACACACACACACAGGACACAGGCTCTCTCTCTCACACACACAGGACACAGGCTCTCTCTCACACACACAGGACACAGGCTCTCTCTCACACACACACAGGACACAGACTCTCTCACACACACACACACACAGGACACAGGCTCTCTCTCTCACACACACACAGGACACAGGCTCTCTCTCTCACACACACACACACAGGACACAGGCTCTCTCACACACACACACACAGGACACAGACTCTCTCTCACACACACACAGGACACAGGCTCTCTCTCACACACACACACACAGGACACAGGCTCTCTCACACACACACACAGGACACAGGCTCTCTCTCTCACACACACACAGGACACATGCTCTCTCTCTCACACACACACACACAGGACACAGGCTCTCTCTCTCACACACACACAGGACACAGGCTCTCTCACACACACACACAGGACACAGGCTCTCTCTCACACACACACACAGGACACAGGCTCTCTCTCTCACACACACACAGGACACAGGCTCTCTCAATTCAATTCAATTCAATTCAAGGTGCTTTATTAGCATGACCGATGGGTACAATCAGTGTTGCCAAAGCAAATGAAAGTAATGATATTTACATGAAACAAAACAAAAATAGAAGTAAAATAAAATCTACAGACATATTACAGACATTTACAACAAAGACATATTATAAAATATTGACATATTCTGTAGGCGGCTGGAGCATT
This sequence comes from Atractosteus spatula, assembly GCF_055471065.1. NCBI lineage: Eukaryota > Metazoa > Chordata > Actinopteri > Semionotiformes > Lepisosteidae > Atractosteus > Atractosteus spatula. Next base: position 19,080,944 of record NC_142722.1, on the reverse strand, counting down.
ATTGGGAGACAGACTCACTGTTCCTCAGGCTGTGACAGGAGATCACATACTGGGCTGCCAGTTCAACTGAGTTCCCTCCTCTCTCTCCCAGTAGGATTGGGACCCGTTGTGATTCTGGCAGGTGTGGGAACTCTGGGATTAGATTTCTGAATTTCGGGAAGAATGTTTCTCTAATCCCAGAGTATCTGTCACAGTGCAGTAGGAAGTGCACCTCTGTCTCTATTTCTCCCCGCTGGCAGTGGGAGCACAGCCTGTCCTCTCTGGGCAGCCAGGTCTGCCTGTGTCGCCCAGTTTCTATGGCCAGGTTGTGGTCACTGAGCCTGTACTTCGTCAGGGTCTGTTTCTGTTTGTTATTTTTTATTTTGGTCAAATATTCAGCTAGTGTGTATTGTCTGTTTAAGGTTCTGTAACATTCCAGTTTATGTTGTGTTTGTGTGTGTGTGTCCCAGTGTGTGAGATATTGCTGTTTGATCTGTGCTGTGATGTGGTTGAGTCTGGGTTGTGGTGCTCTAGCAGTGCTGTCCTGGGGCTGGTTAGTGTCGGTGTGGCTCAGGTCGGTGAGCCTCAGGACCAGCTGGCTCAGGGGGCTCTGTTTTGGGCTCAGCTCTTGGCTCAGCAGGGCTTTGTGGTGGTAGGAATTTTGGTCACTGTTTTTTAGGTGTAGCCAATACTTTAATATTCTTTTCTGTATGTTTATCAATAGTGGGTACTGGCCTAATTCGGCCCTGCACCCGTTGTTAGGAGTTTTTCTCTGCACACGGAGGATGTTTCTACAGATCTCTCTCTCACACACACACACACAGGACACAGGCTCTCTCTCTCACACACACACAGGACACAGGCTCTCTCTCACACACACACAGGACACAGGCTCTCTCTCACACACACACAGGACACAGGCTCTCTCTCTCACACACACACACAGGACACAGGCTCTCTCTCTCTCTCACACACACAGGACACAGGCTCTCTCACACACACACACACAGGACACAGACTCTCTCTCACACACACACAGGACACAGACTCTCTCTCTCTCACACACACACAGGACACAGGCTCTCTCTCTCACACACACACACAGGACACAGGCTCTCTCTCACACACACACACACAGGACACAGGCTCTCTCTCTCACACACACACAGGACACAGGCTCTCTCTCACACACACACACAGGACACAGGCTCTCTCTCTCTCACACACACACAGGACACAGGCTCTCTCTCTCACACACACAGGACACAGGCTCTCTCTCACACACACACACAGGACACAGGCTCTCTCACACACACACACACAGGACACAGGCTCTCTCTCTCACACACACAGGACACAGGCTCTCTCTCTCACACACACACAGGACACAGGCTCTCTCTCTCACACACACACACAGGACACAGGCTCTCTCTCACACACACACACAGGACACAGGCTCTCTCTCTCACACACACAGGACACAGGCTCTCTCTCACACACACAGGACACAGACTCTCTCTCTCACACACACACAGGACACAGGCTCTCTCTCTCACACACACACACACAGGACACAGGCTCTCTCTCACACACACACAGGACACAGGCTCTCTCTCTCACACACACAGGACACAGGCTCTCTCTCACACACACACACACAGGACACAGACTCTCTCTCTCACACACACACAGGACACAGGCTCTCTCTCTCACACACACAGGACACAGGCTCTCTCTCACACACACACACACAGGACACAGACTCTCTCTCACACACACACAGGACACAGGCTCTCTCTCTCACACACACACACAGGACACAGGCTCTCTCACACACACACACAGGACACAGGCTCTCTCTCTCACACACACACAGGACACAGGCTCTCTCTCTCTCACACACACACAGGACACAGGCTCTCTCTCTCACACACACAGGACACAGACTCTCTCACACACACACACAGGACACAGGCTCTCTCTCACACACACACACACAGGACACAGGCTCTCTCTCACACACACACACAGGACACAGGCTCTCTCTCACACACACACACAGGACACAGGCTCTCTCTCACACACACACACACAGGACACAGGCTCTCTCACACACACACACAGGACACAGACTCTCTCTCACACACACACACACAGGACACAGACTCTCTCTCACACACACACACAGGACACAGGCTCTCTCTCACACACACACACAGGACACAGGCTCTCTCTCACACACACACACAGGACACAGGCTCTCTCTCTCTCTCACACACACAGGACACAGGCTCTCTCACACACACACACACAGGACACAGACTCTCTCTCACACACACACAGGACACAGACTCTCTCTCTCTCACACACACACAGGACACAGGCTCTCTCTCACACACACACACACAGGACACAGGCTCTCTCTCACACACACACACACAGGACACAGGCTCTCTCACACACACACACACAGGACACAGACTCTCTCTCACACACACACACACAGGACACAGGTTCTCTCTCTCTCTCACACACAGGACACAGGCTCTCTCTCTCTCACACACACACACAGGACACAGGCTCTCTCTCACACACACACACAGGACACAGGCTCTCTCTCTCTCACACACACAGGACACAGGCTCTCTCTCACACACACACACACAGGACACAGGCTCTCTCTCTCTCACACACACACAGGACACAGGCTCTCTCTCTCACACACACACAGGACACAGGCTCTCTCTCACACACACACACAGGACAGGCTCTCTCTCACACACACACACAGGACACAGGCTCTCTCTCACACACACACAGGACACTGGCTCTCTCTCACACACACACAGGACACAGGCTCTCTCTCTCACACACACACAGGACACAGGCTCTCTCACACACACACAGGACACAGGCTCTCTCTCTCACACACACACAGGACAGGCTCTCTCTCACACACACACACAGGACACAGGCTCTCACACACACACACAGGACACAGGCTCTCTCTCTCTCACACACACACAGGACACAGACTCTCTCTCTCTCTCACACACACACAGGACACAGGCTCTCTCTCTCACACACACACAGGACACAGGCTCTCTCTCTCTCACACACACACAGGACACAGGCTCTCTCTCTCACACACACACAGGACACAGGCTCTCTCACACACACACAGGACACAGGCTCTCTCTCTCACACACACACAGGACACAGGCTCTCTCTCTCTCACACACACACAGGACACAGGCTCTCTCTCTCACACACACACACAGGACACAGGCTCTCTCTCACACACACACACAGGACACAGGCTCCCTCTCACACACACACACAGGACACAGACTTTCTCTCACACACACACACAGGACACAGGCTCTCTCTCACACACACACAGGACACAGGCTCTCTCTCTCACACACACACACAGGACACAGACTCTCTCTCTCACACACACACAGGACACAGGCTCTCTCTCTCACACACACACACAGGACACAGGCTCTCTCTCTCACACACACACAGGACACAGGCTCTCTCTCTCTCACACAGACAGGACACAGGCCACACACACGCTGACGTTTTTGGTTCACCCTTCTGCCAGGGGCATCTGATGTGTTCAGAAATGTATTTTTAAATTTAAAACTCAGCATGATAGCACTGTGCTGAACAGCCTGTCTGACAGTGAGCCAACTTGACTGCTGAGAGAGAGGATCAATACACTGGGCTGACAACAGGGCTGGATAAATGACACACAAAGAAAGGCAGCTCTCCGAACACACCACTGCAACCCCCTGAGCCACTGAGTACATTGCAGCCCAGGCCTGTAACACCAAGCCACAGAACACACTGCAGTCCAGCACTGTAACACTGAGCTACTGAGCACACTGCAGCCCAGCACACCGACACTGAGCTACTGAGCACACTGCAGCCCAGCACTGTAACACCGAGCTACTGAGCACACTGCAGCCCAGCACACCGACACTGAGCTACTGAACACACTGCAGCCCAGCACTGTAACACCGAGCTACTGAGCACACTGCAGCCCAGCACACCGACACTGAGCTACTGAGCACACTGCAGACCCGGCTTCTAACACTGAGCCATTGAATTCACTGCAGTCCAGTACACTGAAATTGAAGCTACTGAACACACTGCCTTCCAGGCCTGTAACCCTGTGCTACTGCACGACTGAACACAGTGCAGCAATTTCTCAGCACAAACTTGATGAGTCCCTCACAACAATGTTTCTGGTGAAGCTAGGACTATATTTTCCCGGGACGTGAAGTCAGGGTGTGTGAGTCAAGCAGGGAATGACCAGCAAGATCTCAAATGGGATTTTAAAGTACCATAATATTTGCTCCTACAGAGTGTAGTTGTACTATTTTTCTGCTGGTTCACCCTGTGTGGACTGTGGTCAGCGCTGTCGCAGTGGTACAGAAGTGAACTCTCACTGCACTGTTACGTCAGCAACACTCACTATCCAACATGCAGGGCGACAGCAGTGCAGCAGGACGTGAGCACAGCAGCTCGCTGTCTGCAGACTCAACATGCCCACTTGATAATTGTGTCCATTCTTATGTCAACAAAAAAAAACATTCCTTCAGAAACTGAAAAGCCAAGAGAGATTTTATTCTGCAGTTCTGCAAAACACTGACAAACAGATTTAATCTACAAATAACATCAGTAATATTTTTTGTGGTGAATATAACACAGCATGTTAATGTTATTAGTTTGATTCAGGGAAAATACATTAACCAGATATTCCCACATGACTTAGCTGAAAATGCACCACATGCCATTTAATAACACAATGTTCAGCATTGTACATCTACACTGAATTAAGATTTCATGTTGCATTACATTTCCATTAGTGTCCTATTAATTAATTGATTAAAAATGTGTGAAGGTTTCCTTCTTATCCACTGTCTGACCTTTACTGGTGACGGTTAATTACACTAATTGATGAACATGAGTCCACGCCAGGGGAGAGTGGTCTGGTCAGTTACAAGCCTCAATGATGATGCCAGGCCAGGTCTCCTCAGCCCAGAAAGCACAGAAGATCCCTGCTAGTGCGACAGTGTTTCAGACAGTTCCCTGTCCACAGCACCTGCGAACAGTGATCTTGATTACACACAGCTGAGCTTAATTAGCTGTGTGCCACACATTACGGCTGAGGTGGAAGAAAATTCAGTAACTGAACTGTGTCTCCTCACCCTGAGCCCGATAGTGAAACCGTGTCTCCTCACCCCGAGCCCGATGGTGAAACCGTGTCTCCTCACCCTGAGCCTGTAGGACTCTGTCCTGGGATCAGGCAGGAGGTCTGTGGTGGGTCGCACTGTGTGTGAGAACTTCCTCGCTGTGAAGGCTGTGAATGGGATGGGGGTGTGTGAGTGCCTGCTCGTCTCTGAGTGTCCCTGTATGACTCCACCACTGTCTGTGTCTCCTCCGCGCTGCCACTGATCAGACACTGCGAGAGGCTCTGTACCCTGCAGGGGAGAGACTCTAATTACTGACACCCTGAGGTGGGACAGGAATGAGCTGCAGGAGACTCTCTCACAGGACAGTTTTAATTACCAGATACTGGTTGCTGTAACGTTTATCATAATTGTTAGCTATTAATTTGCAGCAATTGTTCTAATGTAACATTCATCAGCGCATAGCTGGTAAAACTGCTCCAGTGATCTCAGAGAAATGACAGATTTCTCTCTTTCCATTTTGCCTCCAGTGACAGTGGTTGTAAATAAGATGATGAGAACATTCAAAGGGTCACGAGTGAGAGGAGAGTAGCCCACCATGCTAATTCGGGTGCTCCTAACTGATCCTCAGTGCTGGGCGCTTGTTCTACTCACCTGACAAAGCAACACTGACCATGTGGACTCCCCCAGAACTGGTAGGTGACACCTGCTAACTTGGCCTTTCACTGTCTCCAGGTCCCAACCCTCCACCACAGACCACGCCTGGGATACGTCTCCCATCTCCCTCCTCCTGCCCTCTGGAGATTTCCGGGCTCCAGAGCGGGATCAGTATTAACATGAAAAGCTGAAGACGTCTGCCGGACAGACACAGAGCAGGCCAGGTGTCTGAGCCCTGCAGCGACGTGGACATACCGCAGCTCCTGTGCAGATTGAGGAGGAGTGTGGATGCAGGGTGACAGATTGTGTTTGTCGCTTTTGCTCCGTGCCCACACCCCTCCATGTCTTTCCTCCCTCTCTCTGTCTCTTCCCTCCATCCGTGTCCCTGTGTGTGTGTGTGTGTGTGTGTGTGTGTGTGTGTGTGTGTGTGTGCGTGCGCGCGTGTGTGATGGATGCTGTGTCACGCTGACCCAGTTGCTATAAATAAGCGGTCCGAGCAGCAGTGGAGCGGCGCGCCCAGAGGAGACAGCCGCTGCGTGCGGCTGGGGTTCGAAGACACACTGAGCGCGTGGGCGCTGCCGGGCACAGCTCACATGGAATTCTGGTGCCAGTGGAACGCTTCACCTGGGAACGTGTCTGACCTCCCCACAGACCCTGGAAAGTCCTATAAGTCTCAGCCCGGGATCAGGGACAACAATCAAGCCTTCAATCTCAAGAAGTGTGAGAAAAGCAGGCCTGCATCAGAGCTGAGAGGCCGCAGGGCAGGGTGGCATGCTGCTGTTTAACAATGCTGTGTGATCCCCCCAGCCTGCCAGCCTGCAGGAGATGAAGGGCTGTCAGACACAGAAACTGTCTCTCCCTCCGCAGTCTCTCCCCAGAATCTCACTTTGAATTATTGATGGGCTTATCTGAAGTCTGACATGGGGAGAGGGCTCTGTTTCCCCTCTGGAGAGGAAGAAGCAACTGCTAAGCAAACATCTACACACTACTCACATTACACACACTGTATGCACACACTACTCACACACGCACACTACTCACATTACACACACTGTACTCACACACACTCACACACACACACTACTCACAGCACACACACTGTACTCACACACTACTCACATTACACACACTGTACGCACACACTACTCACACACACTCACACACTACTCACACCACACACACTGTACTCACATACTACTCACATTACACACACTGTACGCACCCACTACTCACACACACTCACACACACACACACACACACTACTTACAGCACACACTGTACTCACACACTACTCACATTACACACACTGTACTCACACACTACTCACACACACTTACACACTACTCATATTACACACTATACTCTCACACTACTCACAGCACACACACACTATTCACATTACACACACTGTACTCACAGTACACACTCACACTAGTCACATTACACACACTACTCACATTACACACACTACTCACAGCATACTTACACTACTGACATTACACACACTATACACAAACTACTCAAAGCATACTCACACTGCACACAGTACATTCACACTATACACACAAAACAGATTATTTACACTACACACAGAAAACTCCGATAGAATGTACTGTATAATACTTGTAAACTACACATAAAATCTTCATTGCACATGTACACAGGTACCAAAAGCACATTTTAACAAAGACACACATTTGTGTGTATTTCCAGAGTGTGAATAGAATTAATGCAGTGTCTGAAAAAGGCATCAATCCTTTTGCAGCCTGGAGAACACAGGGGATCACACAACAGCCCTCACCCAAAACACACATTATCATCAAAACCAATTAATCTCAATTAACACAGTTAGCACTAGAGAGAGAGTCATTAGCACTTTTAAGAATCAAGCAGTCAGTCTGGATGAGAGAGAACAGGAGATCAGAAGAGACGGAGCAGAGACAGAGTGGAATTGGTCCCCCTCGCACTGTCTGCTCTCGCCAGACACACACACAACCAGGAGCACAACGTGATGACCACAGGCTGGCCATAGAAAGAGGATACAGACAGACCTATCAGCCCAGAGATCACAGCTATATAACCAGAGAGATGCCAGGAGAGAGAGGTTGAGAGAGCTCTGCTTTCTGCTACACAGGTATACAGACATGTGGGAACTGTTTTTCCCCAGAATGAAAACCTGTCTTATCTCTTACCACTGTCTACCAGACTCCGGACTGATCAGGGTCACTCTGGGAGAGGAGACACAGCCTGAGGGTCAGAGACAGAGCTACTGCTGGACACACACAGGCCAGTCCAGGAACATTCCTGACCTGGCTTTCCTTTTTCTTTCAGTGTAAAAGGTTATTATGCTTGTTAATTATTTTGTACCCAATTCTGGATCAAGGAAGAGAGAAAACAGAGAGTGTGAGGGACAAACTGAGGGAGCACACAGAGTGAGAGAGACACAGGGAGTGAGAGAGACGGACACAGGGAGTGAGAGAGACACAGAGTGAGATGGACACAGGGAGTGAGAGAGACATAGACAGACCGGCTGGATTACTGTATCAAACATCCAGGCACTTACAGCTCACTAAGCTTCTCTGTTTCCATTGTTTTCTGGTCTGTTTACTTTCAGCTGAAGCTGTCATCCTCTTAGCTCCGTGTGATGCTCCTATGCCAGCCCTGAACCTGCCCAGCACTAATCCTGCTGCACTGTGCTCAGGGAAACACTGATCCTCCTGTCATCACTCCTCCAGCCTCGACACACAGCAGCACGGTCCTTCTGCTCACCTCATCTCAAACACAAGGGGAAAAGACACAAAGCTGGAGATTCTTACAGGACTCTTTAAGATTTCAGTCCTGTGTCTGCTGTGCAGATGGATTCAAAATCACATCTTGAGAGCCTCATGTTGCTTTAACTACAGAACTGCATGATGAGCCTAAACCTAACCTGTGCCAGGTCTCAGTGCGCTGTGAACTGGGGTCTCAGTGTCCTGTGAACTGGGGTCTCAGTGTCCTGTGAACTGGGGTCTCAGTGCGCTGTGAACTGGGGTCTCAGTGTCCTGTGAACTGGGGTCTCAGTGTCCTGTGAACTGGGGTCTCAGTGCGCTTTGAACTGGGGTCTCAGTACCCTGTAACACTCATCCTCAGTCTCCTCGGTAAGCGCAGGCTGGAGATCCCTGGAGAAATGGACTGTTTGTTTGCTTACAAGATCTTTAATTGCAAAGGACAGAGCAGCAAAGCGCTCAAAGAGGCAGACACTGGCTCTGCCGCCCTCTCCCTCTCTCTGCTGTTCCTGCTGACCTGATCTCCGCCTCACTCACTCTCCTCGGCTGAAGGGATGAGCTGCACTCTGCACTCTGAATACAAGGCAGGAGAGGCGTGTGTGAATGACTGAAGGCCACAAGCACGGAGGCGATTTTGTTCTGCTGTGCCTAAGTCATTTGGCATTGTTGAAGGTAGAGTGAAGGGAAAGAAGAATGATACACACCACAGACAGACAGAGATGGGGACAGAGGGGAGCATAACCAGAAATCCTCTGTGCTCGACAGCAGACTAGATTAAATGTGTAATTGTCTCGCACTCTGTATCAGACAACATTACAAGACTCTTGATCCTGAGAACATTAAAAGCTCCCCTGTCACCTGGAGAGAGAGGCACTTTCTCTGCAGGAAATGAGGCATCTTGCAGAGCTGCGCCTGGCTCTCTCACAGAATACCCACATGCTCTCTGCCAGATTACCCCCTGGGGCAGCTTTCTTTCAGAACCTGTCACTGAGAGAGCATGACAACCCCGCTGATGGCCAGGCTTGAACAGCCCCGCTTGTCATTAGCACAGGCAGGCAGCCAGAGCCCCACACAACAGGATAGACAGGGGGAGAGAGGTGGAGACAGAGAGAGAAGGAGAGGGAAAGAGAGAGAGGGAGAGAGAGAGAGGTAAACAGGGAGAGGGAAAGAGAGTGTGTCCCAGTGGGACAAGCACCACACAAACTGGAATGCTACAGAATCCTAAACAGACAATACACACTAGCTGAATATCTGATCAGGGTAAGAGACAGCAGAAGAAACAAAGAGACAGCAAAAAGAAACAGACCCTGTTAAAGTACAGGCTCAGTGACCACTATCTGGCCATAGAAACTGGACACAGGCAGACCTGGCTGCCCAGAGAGGACAGGCTGTGCTCCCACTGCCAGCGGGGAGAAGCAGAGGCAGAGAGAGGAAAGGAAAGAGAGAGTGGGATAGATGATAGATAAGACATACCCTGCTACTGAGGAATAAATAGATCATAAATTCTTCTTGATATTGAACATGTTGTGCTCATTCCTCCACAAGCCTGTTTTACAGGTTGTCTATAATATGGCGATCTGGCCAGCAGTGCTGGAGCTGGAGGGAACTGTCCACAGAGCCGTGGTTCTGAAATGCGCTCCGGATTCCGAGCCGTGCTCACAAAGCGTCAGTGTTCAGGCTGGGCGATTAGTGGGATGAGGCTCCTTTTGTTCAGCAGCTCTGCGGCATTCCAACTCCAGCAATGGAGCCAGCAGAAACTTATTAACACGTTAACTGCTTGCCTGCCAGTCAGCTATTCCTCACGTCTTTTAACAAAATTCTCATGGATAACTTAATAACACAACCTCTCCAGACCATCTCCACTTCACCACGATAAGAACGAGCTATTTCAAGATCATAATCCAAGAAAAGGATTTTTACCATGTGCTCCTGCCTCCTCTCTCTCCCCATATTGTTATTTCCACTGTAGTTTCCTCTAATAACTGTCGATTGAATTATGGGATAAATTATACCTTCCCTTGAACCTTTGTCTAAACCCTAACTGCTCACACAGGGAAGCACTTTGAGTTTGAGAGGAAGCGAGAGACACAGAGCAATACTAGAGAAACGCACCAATCTGGCCACACTGGTCCTGTGAGGCTGACATTGTGCACTGTGTTTCAACCAAGCTCTTGGCTGAAGCCTGTCCAGTCTATCCTGGTCAGTGCACTGTCTACTGGGCACACAGTTTGTCCAGTCTCTCCCCTCGTCAGTGTGCAGGTAACCTGTCCAGTCTCTCCTGGTCAGTGGTCAATCAGAGGAGCCTGTCCAGTCTGTCCTGGTCAGTGGTCAGTCTGAGAGGAGCTTGTTCAGTCTCTCCTGATCAGTGGTCAGACTGAGGAGCCTGTCCAGTCTCTCCTGCTCAGTGGTCAGTCAGAGGAGCCTGTCCAGTCTCTCCTGGTCAGGGTGCGGGCTGCCTATCTCAGCAGCAGGCTGCCTGTGAACACATCTCGCCTGCTGTCTCACTGCCTCACTAACCCCCAGGGCTCAGAGCCAGAGGACGTCATTACAGCAATTAGGTGAGAGAAGGGAGAAGTGGGAAATGAATAAAGATATGAGACTAATTTGCCTCAGGGAGACCAAAGCACTTTTCATCTGTGAGAGAGGCAGGGAAGTGCAGAAGGACAGTGGGGTACAGCACCATCAGCAGCCCTCTCTCTGGCCAGCTGCCCTTTGTGTGAGCCTGTGGAAACGAGCCCTGCGAGCTCCACCACTCCTAAGAGCTCAACAAGGAGCAGACAGCAGCACCAGCGCAGACGAGGCAGAGATGAGCCGGTGCTACAGGCAGGTAAGAGAAACATGTTTCCAGGCCTGATGGCTTCTACCAGTGTTCTTTACAGGACACTAACACACTCCCCCCCACCTCTGGCAAGACAGGGGCAACTCCCACAGAACGGTGTCACTGGGGCCACTGACCCCAGTCACTCCACACCAGTGAGACTGACAGCTGCTACTCACAGACTGGACACCTGGGGCCACTGACCCCAGTCACTCCACACCAGTGAGACTGACAGCTGCTACTCACAGACTGGACACCTGGGGCCACTGACCCCAGTCACTCCACACCAGTGAGACTGACAGCTGCTACTCACAGACTGGACACCTGGGGCCACTGACCCCAGTCACTCCACACCAGTGAGACTGTAGGCTGTTACTCAGACAGCAATGGAATCAATAATTAGAACAAATAAAAATAAAAAAGCAAACAGAATGGTAGGATATAGAGTAAAAAATGAAGAATTTATATCAGGAGAAATTGTCTTATAATTGTACAATGTACCAGTAAGATCTCATTTACAGTGCTGTGTAAAATGTCGGCTCTCTGTCCAGGGCCTGTCCTTGTTCTGTGTCGGTCTGCATCACTTCAACTTTACAGAGACCAAAATAACCCCAAGACAAAGCTCAGCAGAGTCTGATCGAGTCAGGAAGGAAAGGCGCCTGCCCAGCCGAGCAGTTCATGCAACGAGAGAAGTCAGTTGTGCAGCTGTGCAGCCTAAACGTGACCTCTGGTCTCGCTGTCTGTCCCACCCATCTCTTTGAGGCCCAGGACAGCTGGACAGAGCCCAGGGAATCCACACAACCCTCCAGAACAGCACAGCCAAGTCACAGAGTCGGCCATTGGACTTCCAGATCACACAGAGGCACACAGGCACGCGATCTGATCACAGATCCACAGGCACACAATCTGATCACAGATCACACAGAGGCACACAGGCTCGCGATCTGATCACAGATCCACAGGCACACAATCTGATCACAGATCACACAGAGGCACACAGGCTCGCGATCTGATCACAGATCACACAGAGGCACACAGGCACGCGATCTGATCACAGATCACACAAAGGCACACAATCTGATCACAGATCACACAGAGGCACACAGGGATGCAATCTGATCACAGATCACACAGAGGCACACAGGCACGCGATCTGATCACAGATCCACAGGCACACAATCTGATCACAGATCACACAGAGGCACACAGGCTCGCGATCCGATCACAGATCACACAGAGGCACACAGGCACGCGATCTGATCACAGATCACACAGAGGCACACAATCTGATCACAGATCACACAGAGGCACACAGGCACGCGATCTGATCACAGATCACACAGAGGCACACAGGCACGCGATCTGATCACAGATCACACAGAGGCACACAGGCACGCGATCTGATCACAGATCACACAGAGGCACACAGGGATGCAATCTGATCACAGATCACACAGAGGCACACAGGCACGCGATCTGATCACAGATCCCACAGAGGCACACAGGGATGCGATCTGATCACAGATCACACAGGCACGTAATCTGATCACAAATCACACAGAGGCACACAGAGGCACGATCTGATCACAAATGAGGCGCACAGATACGCGATCCAATCACAGGTCACAGGTCCACTCAGCTTGTCTCTGCTCTCCTGCTGTCGGACCTGCTGCCCCCGGCCAGCGATATTATGCTGTTGTTGTTCTGGGCAGCCAGGTGTGTGCTCTGTCCTGGTCCTCGTGTGCGTTCACAGCTCGAGGAGCAGACAGTGAGCCTCTCAGACAACAGCACTCTGTCACTGTTGTGATTGGAAATGTTCTGCTAATTGATATTTCTTGGGCAACACAGTAATTTATTGGCCATGCCAATCAAGTTCGTTGAAAATCAATTTGAAACAGCAGCCGAAGGAACCAGATGTGTGAATCCCAGTGTGTTGACCCCTCGTTATCTCCCTGTGATAAAGGGGGAGCTGCCTGTTAGCAGCACACAGTGTCTGCTGACCTGATGACAACTGCGGCCATCGCTTAATGACCTAATTATTCAGCTGTGCGAGCAGGAGCTGATCGAGGGCCGTGTGGGAGCAGCAGGAGAGACTGTAGGATCAGAGCACAGAGCACAGCTGGAGATACAGGCTGTTAACAATCTGAAGTCTGCAGGGAGGAGCTTCAAGTCATTAATTTTCCCTACAGTTCAGGCAGTCCATAATGTAAATGAATTCATCGTCTGCCACATTTAGAAAGACAAAGCATATTTAAGAAACAAAGCCAATCTCATGTTCTATGGATTGTGTATGTTTATTCCACATGGCCTGTAAGAGTCTAGAGCCCTGTGACTGGGCTGTGTCAGTGTGCTGGACTCCACAGGGACTAGAAGAGTCTAGAGCCCTGTGACTGGACTGTGTCAGTGTACTGGACTCCACAGGGACTAGAGGAGTCTAGAGCCTGTGACTGGGCTGTGTCGGTGTCCCGGACTCCAGTGTAAGAGTCTAGAGCTGTATCTGTGTCGGTGTACTGGACTCCAGTGTAAGAGTCTAGAGCTGTATCTGTGTGGGTGTACTGGACTCCAGTGTAAGAGTCTAGAGCTGTATCTGTGTCGGTGTACTGGACTCCAGTGTAAGAGTCTAGAGCTGTATCTGTGTCGGTGTACTGGACTCCAGTGTAAGAGTCTAGAGCTGTATCTGTGTCGGTGTACTGGACTCCAGTGTAAGAGTCTAGAGCTGTATCTGTGTCGGTGTCCCGGACTCCAGTGTAAGAGTCTAGAGCTGTATCTGTGTCGGTGTACTGGACTCCAGTGTAAGAGTCTAGAGCTGTATCTGTGTGGGTGTACTGGACTCCAGTGTAAGAGTCTAGAGCTGTATCTGTGTGGGTGTACTGGACTCCAGTGTAAGAGTCTAGAGCTGTATCTGTGTCGGTGTCCCGGACTCCAGTGTAAGAGTCTAGAGCTGTATCTGTGTCGGTGTACTGGACTCCAGTGTAAGAGTCTAGAGCTGTATCTGTGTCGGTGTACTGGACTCCAGTGTAAGAGTCTAGAGCTGTATCTGTGTCGGTGTCCCGGACTCCAGTGTAAGAGTCTAGAGCTGTATCTGTGTCGGTGTACTGGACTCCAGTGTAAGAGTCTAGAGCTGTATCTGTGTGGGTGTACTGGACTCCAGTGTAAGAGTCTAGAGCTGTATCTGTGTCGGTGTACTGGACTCCAGTGTAAGAGTCTAGAGCTGTATCTGTGTCGGTGTCCCGGACTCCAGTGTAAGAGTCTAGAGCTGTATCTGTGTCGGTGTACTGGACTCCAGTGTAAGAGTCTAGAGCTGTATCTGTGTCGGTGTACTGGACTCCAGTGTAAGAGTCTAGAGCTGTATCTGTGTCGGTGTACTGGACTCCAGTGTAAGAGTCTAGAGCTGTATCTGTGTCGGTGTCCCGGACTCCAGTGTAAGAGTCTAGAGCTGTATCTGTGTCGGTGTCCCGGACTCCAGTGTAAGAGTCTAGAGCTGTATCTGTGTCGGTGTACTGGACTCCAGTGTAAGAGTCTAGAGCTGTATCTGTGTCGGTGTACTGGACTCCAGTGTAAGAGTCTAGAGCTGTATCTGTGTCGGTGTCCCGGACTCCAGTGTAAGAGTCTAGAGCTGTATCTGTGTCGGTGTACTGGACTCCAGTGTAAGAGTCTAGAGCTGTATCTGTGTCGGTGTACTGGACTCCAGTGTAAGAGTCTAGAGCTGTATCTGTGTCGGTGTACTGGACTCCAGTGTAAGAGTCTAGAGCTGTATCTGTGTCGGTGTCCCGGACTCCAGTGTAAGAGTCTAGAGCTGTATCTGTGTCGGTGTCCCGGACTCCAGTGTAAGAGTCTAGAGCTGTATCTGTGTCGGTGTACTGGACTCCAGTGTAAGAGTCTAGAGCTGTATCTGTGTCGGAGCACTCCACTCGTGCTGTAAGCTACTGCAATGTTTTTTTTCTATTATTTGCCTTGGAGGTTTTAGAATACCGATCGTTTTACACAGGTAGTGTAGATAAGAAGAATAAACGTTGCAAATTGAGTTTCAAGAACATCGACGCCTCTAACAGAAGCGCGCGTCACTTCATGCACGTTGTGCAGCTCGTGTTAGACATCTCCCCGCGTGCCGCCGAGCGCCGGCTCGCGCCGCAGTCACAGCGGTCCGTGAAGACCGCAGGCCCGCGCGTGCACATGGACACGGGGCTCCACGCGCTTGCCCTGGCTCGGGGGGACACGCGCGGCGAGGAGGATCCCGGACTGCACGTCGCGCTCAGCCCCGGCCCCCGCGATCAGTCAGAGCGGATCAATAGCTCGGTCCCTCGGGGTGCAGGGGTCCGGGCGCTGTGAGTCAGCGGGGTCTCCGCGCAGCCCCGCCTCTCCCAGCCCGCGGGAGCGGGTCTCCCGGGAGTCGGGGGTTTCTGGCCACTCGCGCACTTCCAGATCGCACAGTCTGGTCACGGAGAGCGGCGCAACTTCGAGTAAACAGGCCCGCGACCCGGCAGAGTGAAGGTGACTCCCCGCCCGTCCGACCCGCCTCTCCCCGCCACAGGCACGCCGGACCAGAACCAGAACCGAGCCGCTTACCTTGGGCCAGCCCGAGTCCCCACAGCAGCCCCAGCCAGAAGACGGCTCTCCGGACCCCGCGCCCGAGCCGACACGGAGCGCGCATGTTCCGGGCCGGGCCGGAGCAGCCCGGTGCCGCCCGAGCCCCTTGGCCGCTGTCTGACGCTGCGGATGCGGGCGACGGGACAGCCGCTCGCCGGGTCGGGTCGCTGCGCTGCGTTTCTTCCATCGCTCGGCTGGACTGAGCGCTGCAGTGCGCGGCTGCCTGCTCCTGCCTCTCTCTCCCTCTCCCTCTCCCTCTCTCTCTCTCCCTCTCTCTCTCTCTCCCTCTCCCTCTCTCTCCCTCTCCCTCTCTCTCCCACACAGACACGCACACCCCCCTCCCTCTCGCTCGCGGAAGCTGAAGCTTTTAAATCTCCACGGCTCGAGGGCCGGTGGGCTGCGTGCTGGTGGGGAGGGAGACCCGCACCGTGTCCACAGAGCTGACCACAGCGGTCAGCCCAGCTGCCCCACTGGCCTGTCCACTGCAGGCCAGTGGTCAGCCCAGTGCAATAGCCGCCCCCTTCCCACCGCTGTCCGGCAGGCAGGTGATCACCCCGGGACCCGATCGGGGTGCTCTTGATAACAGCGCGAGCTGGTCCCCCCAGCTCTCCACGGGCCTGAGATCAGGCGACGATGTGCTCAGCAGTCAGAGTCACTCCAGTGAGTCACTGTCAGGAATGATCACACCAGGAATGCGTCGCCAGTATCCGCAGTCCGGATGTTGTTTTCCAAGAGGACACCTGCGGGAAGAGAGGGAGAAGAGGCTCCCCAGAATGCCCACACACTAGCACAGCCCTGTGCCCTTCTCCCCTCCTCTTCCTCACCCTGCGCCCACAGGGAGCCTGGGGCTCTTTCCCAGGACACAGAGGCTGGACAGGGGATAGTGGACAGCGGACAGCAGACAGGGGATAGTGAACAGCAGACAGTGGATATTGGACAGCAGACAGCAGACAGGGGATAGTGGACAGCGGACAGCAGACAGGGGATAGCGGACAGCAGACAGTGAATATTGGACAGCAGACAGCAAACAGGGGATAGTGGACAGCGGACAGCAGACAGTGGATATTGGACAGCGGACAGCAGACAGTGGATATTGGACAGCGGACAGCAGACAGGGGATAGTGGACAGCAGACAGTGGATATTGGACAGCGGACTTGTTTGAACAGCATCGAGTTGATTTCCTGCCAAGCCCAAGAAGAGCAGACCAGCGAAGAGCTGTGAGGGACGGGCAGAGCAGGGCTCGAGGAGGAGCGGACATGCCTGGCATAGGCGTCTGCGTGTGAGAATCAGGACTCCTCCACCCGGGCGGGAATTCTCCCAGGCTCCCGTTCTCATTATTCCTGGAGCAGCGCAGCATGGAGCAGCGCAGGCAGCTATTTATATCCCTGCCCCCAAGGAGTCTGGGGGAGCGTGCACGTTCCCTTTTCTCTGAGGCCCCGTTGGCGCTAGCAGAGCCGACTGGAGTCTGGACCCCCACAGCGCCAGTCGCTGGGCTGCCCAGCTGGGACGCAGTGGCGCCTCTCTGTCAGGAGCAGGAGCGAAGGGGTTCTGTCAGGGCGACATCACTGCGGGCCAGACGGACCCTCTCCGAGCAGCTAAAACCGCTGTGTGTGCACAAGAGCTGCATACAGGCCTGCCTTTCCTGGCACAGCTCTCCTGACACCCACCCTAACGAATACACACGGGCCTGTCCCTTTAACTGCCTGGAGCAGTGTGGAGAGGCTGCTCACGTGGGCACCTGGTCACATGATGCTGACTTCGTGACACGGAGGCTTGGGCGGGCTTGAGCAGAAGAACAGGTGTCTTGGAAGGGGCATGGAGCCAGTCTGAGCCCCACCGGTCAGTGCCAGAGAACTGGCATGGGCTCAGTCTGCACAACACAGACATCCGTCTCCTGCCCGCTACCCCAGGCCTGGCGCTGGTCTGCTGGAGCTAAAGAAGGACAGAACAGGCCAATCAGCTCATTAATGGACCAGCCTCTCAATCTCTGTCTGTTGTAGCTCCTGCTCGACTGAAATACCCGCTTTGCATACAGGGCAAGACGAGCACAAACAGACGAGTCAAGTCAGAGGGCACACTGCGGGCCTCGTGAGCTTGAAGCCTTGAAGTGTCCTGCAGCAGTAAAGGCTGCATGAAGTGTCAAATGAAAAACAAGTTTCTAAATGACTGGATATAGAAGACTGAAATGAACCCACTTGTACAACAAGACTGCAGAAGCTCTGATTTCCAGGACCCTGCTGAAGAAGAGAAAACACGAACGGAGGCAGCGTGTGGACGGAGAAAAGGAGGCTGTGCAGCACTGGGGCACAACACTTCTAGCACTCTGGGTGTAAGCAAGGAGACACCGCCAGGCACAGAGGAGCAGGGCAGTCTGGGTCAGGTTCGTGTCTGTCAGAGCACCACTCGCCGAGATGGCGCAGCTCTAGTCAGTGATGAGGGATGGAGAGTGTGGGGTGGAAACACAGCCCAGACCCACAGCGGAGTCCGCTGCACCCTGATCTCTGCCGGGCCCAGCCGGGTGGGCAGGATGGGGAGAGGAGGTCTGGGGAGACGTAGACGGGAAGCTGCTGGGAGAGATCAGCGGGCTTCAGCTCTCTCCAGCAGCACAGGGATGAAGCATTGAGGAGAGATCCTGATTCCTTCCAGTAAAGACGATCCAATTAGAACGTCTGCAGCAATTAAAGTGTCTGAGCAATTAGCATATCAGGAGACACAAACAAACAAATAAATTGGAAAGATGTCAAAGGCCTGCACACGTGCTGAATTTAAATCAGGAGTTTAAATACTGTTAAACATGGTGTGCAATTTAGAGAGAAAGTAGGGTGCAGGGGCTTTTTCAGAATGAACAGGGAGTCCTGAGTGTGAACAGGGAGCTGAGTGTGAGCAAGAAGGAGTGAGTGTGAACAGGGAGCAGTGGATGTGAACAAGGAGGAGTGAGTGTGAACAAGCTGCACTGAGTGTGAGCAGTGAGTGTGAACAGGGAGCAGTGTGATATGAAAATGGCAAAATGAGTGTGATCACACTGTACATTCCTGCCATATAGAGCACTGTTGTATACAGATCTGTGTAATTTTAAGCGATCAGTTAATTTCATCTGGCTGTCAGCAGAGAGTTGAGAAGGAGGAGGACAGCAGAAATGTGTCTGCCCATCTGTCAGCAGAGCCTAGCTCTGCAGCGCTGTCTGTCTCCTTCCTCTCCCTCTCTTGGCGCAGAGGTGTCCCAGCCCTGCCCCTCTGCGGTGCGGCGGGGGCACGTGGCGCCGCTCAGCAGCGCCATTTTGTTCTATATTCAGAGCTCTCCAGGCACCCCATGTACAGACACGTGCGCGCTGCCAGAGCAGTAGAGTATGCGTGGGATGAGCCGAGGAGATTCCTGCCTGTGATTCAGCAGGGACTGGGAGACTCTTCCTGATGTCCAGGCCGGCTGTGCCACACGCCCCCCTCCTGCACGCCGCCCCCACACCCCCCGGTCGGGGTGAGAGGGGTATAAATATAGATCAATACCGCTACCGCGCCTCCCCCTGGCAGCTCAACAACCAGACAGCAAAGACAGCTCTGTCTCCTCCGTGCGAGAGGAGGAGGGGGTCGGGAGAGAGGGAGTGTGGGCGAGATGCAGAGATAGACAGACATTGAAAGAGACAGGAACACAGAACGGGAGAGGAGCACAGGTGACAACCAGATGAAGAAACACCGAGAGGAGAGGGACTGATGTGCAGTTGTAGACAGCGATTGGAGAAGCTCATCTCTCTCCATTTCCTCTTGTTATTCCATGTCACAAGTAGGAAACCAGCCAGACCCAGGGCAGCATGTGAAAACACAATCCTACACCATCATCTTGTGTATTAATGTCAAATCACGCACTGAAGCCTGGGGTTTAAATTTGTTCTGATTCTCCTCATAATTACTCTTCTTCAAGTGTGTGTTCAACAGAGCTCTGCTTTCTGCAGAGCTATTAACTCGATCAGTGT
The DNA here is from genome assembly GCF_055471065.1 of Atractosteus spatula. Lineage (NCBI taxonomy): Eukaryota > Metazoa > Chordata > Actinopteri > Semionotiformes > Lepisosteidae > Atractosteus > Atractosteus spatula. Next base: position 19,060,965 of record NC_142722.1, on the reverse strand, counting down.
AGCTGTAGGTCGGCTGTTGCATTGTATATTCAGTAACAGCATGAAGCTCAATTTCTACTTTTTGAGCATCTGTCATAATCTTTACCCGAAGAGAAGGTGCAGCAGAGATCCGAGCTGGAGATCCAGCACTGTGGCTGGGCTGTCACATCAGGAGCTCACAGCCTGGACATCCAGGTCCAGCCCCCGCCCCCACCCTGTCCTCATCAGCACCCCTGGAGCTGCTGCACTGGCAGCTCATTCGCATTTTGCAATTAGCTAATGAGATGCAGATTCCGCAGGCCTGGACAGGCCAGAGGCAAGAGAGGGAGGGGGGAGGGTCCTGGCCCTCTTGTCCAAACAGGGACACAACCGCTTCGCTTCTTTAACGTGGGCAAGGAGAGCACTGCCCCCGCGTAGGACTCCCACCGTGTGTAGAGAGAGAGAGGAGGCAGGCAAGTGAGCTAGAGGGAGGACTGGCCACAGAAACTGGACACAGGCAGACCTGGCTGCCCAGAAGACAACGCCTAGGTTTGTTAAAACAAATGGGAGGCTGAATGACTCCTCTTAAATTCCATTTTTACGACAAGAATGGAGGGGATGAAAAACAGTGGTCAGTGTTATGTACAGTGGTCAGCGTGAAGTGCAGTGGTCAGTGTTATGTACAGTGGTCAGTGTGAAGTGTGAAGAACAAAGAAAAGTTCAGTGTAAAAACAAGTAAAACTCAAAACTCTTTATTTTCTGGATTTGTACATCAACACGTAAGTCTCCTGAAACTACACTGCAGTGCTTCACTTCCTGTGCTTGCAAGCTGCTCTGTCCGTCCACAAGGGGGCGCTGCTGAGCTCGGTGAGGCTCACACTCTTCTTGGGCTACTGGTGAGGACACACAGAGAGAGGGAGAGACAGGACAGTCAGCAGGGGAATGAATGAATAGAGGGTGAGTTTTAAGTGTGTCTGTGACTGCGTGTGTGAGTGTGTCAGGGTGTGAGTGAGTGTGTCAGAGTGTGAGTGAGTGTGTGAGTGTGTCAGGGTGTGAGTCAGTGAGTGTGTGAGTGTGTCAGAGTGTGAGTGAGTGTGTGAGAGTGTCAGGGTGTGAGTGAGTGTGTGAGAGTATCAGGGTGTGAGTGTGTGAGTGAGTGTGTCAGGGTGTGAGTGAGTGTGTGAGAGTGTCAGGGTGTGAGTCAGTGAGTGTGTGAGTGTGTCAGGGTGTGAGTGAGTGTGTGAGAGTATCAGGGTGTGAGTGAGTGTGTGAGTGTGTCAGGGTGTGAGTGAGTGTGTGAGAGTATCAGGGTGTGAGTGTGTGAGTGAGTGTGTCAGGGTGTGAGTGAGTGTGTGAGAGTATCAGGGTGTGAGTCAGTGAGTGTGTGAGTGTGTCAGAGTGTGAGTGAGTGTGTGAGTGTGTCAGGGTGTGAGTGAGTGTGTGAGAGTATCAGGGTGTGAGTGAGTGTGTGAGTGTGTCAGGGTGTGAGTGAGTGTGTGAGAGTATCAGGGTGTGAGTCAGTGAGTGTGTGAGTGTGTGGCTCACCTCAGTCTGCCTCTGCCTTACGCAGGTACTTCATCATCACACTGTTGACGTCGCCCTCGCTGCCCTCTGCCTCCAGGCGCTTGCCCACGGCCTTCTCCCCGCCCTCCAGGGGGCGCTGGGATCCTCCGGAGCTGGAGGAGTCAGACCCAGAGTCATCGGAGCGGGACGGGCCAGCCCTGGAGGGAGGCAGCTCCCCAAAGCGAACGCAGAGCGTGCGTCTGGCCCCCCCGGCCAGGCTGCCAGAGGAGTGGGCTCGGCGGATGGCCGGGAGGATGTCCGGGCTGCTCTCTCCGCCGCCTGTCTCGTCCTCGTCCGGCAGGGGGCCCAGGAGGCGCCTGTTCCGGAACACCAGAGGCTCCGCCCCCAGCGGGGGCAGCTCCTCCCCACCACCTCCCTCCGCCGGCGCCGCCAGGCCCAGCAGCCGCCTCCTGACGGCCAGGGGCGACCGGGGGAGGGCAGGTTCCTCCTCCTCGGGGATCGGGGGGTTGGGGGTGCGGGGCCCCGACGGCAGAGAGGACAGGGAGTCGCAGGAGCCGAACCGGGCCAGCCTCGCCCCCGCCGCCCCCCCCGCCTCAGGCAGGGAGCGCAGGCTGGCCGAGCGCGCCAGGCGGGGGCTGGGGGGCTTGAGGATGCTGGGACGGCTGCCAGGGGCCTGGGACAACCCCTCGTGGGGTTTAGGGTCCCCTTCGCTCCCCGCAGCGCTGTCCCCCAGGGCCGCTCTCCTGCGCAGTAGGGACGCCCCCGTGGTCTGGTAGATGGGCAGCGCTGGGGAGACACTGCGCTCCTCGCCAGCCCGGCTCCTGCGCAGCTCCTCCAGGAACTCGGACAGCGCCAGTGAGCTGGGCGCCCGGCCTGCCCCCTCGCCCTCTCCCCCGCTGCTGCCCGCGTGTCGCCGCAGACTGAGCGCGCTCAGAGTGGAGCCTGCCCGGCTCTCTTCTGCTTCCTGGGGCAAAGAGCTGTGGGGGGCAGAGGTCAAGGATCACAGTGGCAAAGGCCGAGGCTTGTCTTTCCACACATTAATGTTGCAATGTGTCCCATTTGTGTTAACTGTGATCAGTCCTGTTGTGTTAATGATGTGATCTGTGATGTTTGTGTTAATGATGTGATCTGTGCTGCTTGTGTTAATGATGTGATCTGTGATGTTTGTGTTAATGATGTGATCTGTGCTGCTTGTGTTAATGATGTGATCTGTGATGTTTGTGTTAACTGTGATCTGTGATGTTTGTGTTAATGATGTGATCTGTGCTGCTTGTGTTAATGATGTGATCTGTGATGTTTGTGACTGGATTGTGACAGGTAAGTATTGTGACAGTAGTACTTACCGGTAACTGTGGGTGCTCAGGGTGTCAGACAGTCGGCTCATGCTGCCTGCTGTGCTGCCACCATATGGGGAACCCCCCCTGCCTCGGGGTACGCCTAGCCATGAGCGGATTCCATCTCCTACCTCCTCACTTGCCAGGGACCCCAAGCTGGACATGTTGTCCCTGAAGCACAGCAACATACAGTCACTGCACAGCACAGCACTGCAGCACAATCACAACACTGCACACAGCAGTGCAGCACAGAACACTGCACACAGCACAGTCGGTGCACTGCACTGGAACACATTGATGATAATGTGGCACACAATCACTGCACTGAACACAAAACTTCAGCAAAGACGTCACTGCACTGCACACAGCAATGCAGCAGAGAGTCACTGTATTGCACAACCCTGAAAGCACTGATAATACAGTCATCGCATGCCATCGTGAAAGCGGATAGTCTTCTACTGTAAGTGGGTAAAAGCAGAGTAAAGTAAACCAGTGGTAAGGCATAAAAAAAATGTGGGAGAGTGAGACAAATCGGAGTAAATGCAGTTAGATATGGTGTAACCATATAGAAACTGTGAAAATGCATTCGCTTCCCTACAGTAAGTTTTAATAATAGAGCAGCAAAATCACATAACTGCATTCCTCGTGAATCTTCAGTGCAGCACTACAACATTCACACTGTGACTCTTCTGTGTTCACACTGTAAACTCCCGAGATCCAGATTGTAATTCCACTGTATTCACTTTAATTCCACTGCATTTACACTATAATCAATGCTTTATCTCCAGAGCTCGCTGCACATTGCAGAGCCCGGCTGGGACAGTTACCACAGGCCAGTGCCCCGGTCACTTCAGACACAACTACAGGGCATGAACAGCTCTCCCTGCTCCCAGCTCTTTGCTACACAAGCTACTCGGGGTTCATTGTCACAGGCAGGTTTGCTGCAGCAAACAGCCTGACCTTATATAGCTTATATTGACGCCTGCAAAAGCCATAAAGACAAACGTATCAGCTGTAACTCACAGCTGCAGTGTAATACTGTGAGGGATCCCCCTGGGGGCTGGTGTTGTATTTGCAGATCTGCTTGTCTTGTAGCAGATTCTGTGCCAATTAGCCTCCTCACTCTCAGAAAGAGGTTTCCCTTTTCACTGCAGGCAAAGAGTAGGGAGCCCTTAACGGGTATCTGGCCCTGGGATGGAGCCGGAGGGAGTTCCTGTGGCTGATCCTCTCCAGCAGGTGCTTGTGCAAGCAGCACACCACAGCCCCGGCTCAGGAAAGACACACACACACACCGCAGCGCCGTGCAGAGTCTTACACATCTCTCTTTCTCCCAGTGGAGTCCACCGTGGTGTGCACACTGGACGGAGAGAGAGAAATTGAGTCCCACGGGAAGGACAGACAGACACGAGGATGAGCAGTGTGTTAGAGTGTAGCGCCGTGTCAGTTTGTCAGTGAGGGTGTGAGAGGGGGAGTGTAGTAGAGTGAGAGGTGTGCTGCGTGGCCGTTGTGCTCTGAACCCTCCCTGACCTCTCAGAATCACTCTCATCACTGGACTCCTCCTCCAGGGCTGCCTGCAGATCTGCGATGCGCCTGATCGATGTCTCCAGATCAGCTTGTAATGTCTGCCTGACTGCAGTCAGCTCCTCCACCTGCATCTCCTGCGCAGATAGACATGAGGACAGAGAGACCATCAGCTCAAACCTGCAGCTTCAATGTCCTTCCTACTACCTGTAGCCCGCTCTGCCTCCTTCCCTTTCCTCCCTCCCTCTGTCTCAGCTCTAACCTCCAGCCCACACTGCCTCCATCCCTCCCTCTGTCTCAGCTCTAACCTCCAGCCCACACTGCCTCCTTCACTGTGTGATTAATGCCCCATTGTCTACTCCAAGGTCACTACTAACACAAATACCAATAGAGCCTGTTCACATCACCATGACAACCATCTCGCCCCCAGTCCCTGGAGCTGGTAACCTGGACTTTCCCACGACAGAGTAAAGGAGGAGAGTGGTGTGGGTTCTCCTTTTTGTCTCTATTTTCTTCACATGTTTTTATTCCACCATCTCTCTCTCTCTCTGTTACCTCTGCTCCACTCTGTTACACCCCTCTCTCTCTCTGCTCCACTCTGTTACACCCCCTCTCTCTCTGCTCCACTCTGTTACACCCCCCTCTCTCTCTGCTCCACTCTGTTACACCCCTCTCTCTCTGCTCCACTCTGTTACACCCCTCTCTTTGCTCCTCTCTGTTACACCTCTCTCTCTCTCTCTCTGCTCCACTCTGTTACACTACACCCCTCTCTCTCTGCCCCTCTCTGTTACACCCCTCTCTCTAATTCTCTTTGTTACACCCCTCTCTCTCTGCCCCTCTCTGTAACACCCGTCTCTCTCTCTGTCCCTTTCTGTTACACCCCTCTCTCTCTGTGTGTGTTCCTCTCTGTCTCTCCCTGAGCTGCTCAGTCAGGAAAGTGTGGGTTGACAGGTGTTCCTGACGCTGCACTAATTACACACCACAGGCAGTCAGTCAGAGAGCGAGAGAGCACCTGCTGAACTGCTGACACCCAGGAGAAATGACTGAAATGCTGATGGATGCAGGAAAAGGCAGAGCTGTGACCCCCAGTCTTCAGGACAGATGTCGCACACACTCAATTTATGTTTAAATACTGGCATCACACATAGTGGTTGTAGGACCATGAAACATACTGACACACAGTACCATATCGATCTTGAATCAAATTGAAATTGTTCCTTTTCATTGCTAGTACATTGTCTTCACTTGCTCAGGCATGATTCTAAAGGAATATGTAATCTTAAAATAAGCCAGGGTTACAGTATAACTTTGCAGCAGTGTTAAAGAATGTTTAACACTAAACGGTGCAGTGTTGCAGTGTATTGTGTCTCCCCACTGAAACAGGACTAGGAAGTCCTATTCTTTTAGTGTTACATTATATTCTGTCCCCCTGGTGTGGCAGTTTTTTGTGTCCCCTCTGCGATGGTGCTACCAGCTCAATCCGGCGACGGCTGCTCTCCAGCTCTCTCTGCGCCAGCTCCTCCAGCTCCACGCGCATCTCAGCGAGTCTCTGCTGGTAATAGCGCGAGCTCTCCTTCTCCCTCGCCTCTGAGTCCGCGGCCTGCTCCAGCTCCTCTCCCAGCCTCACCACGCTGTCCCTCAGCCGCAGCACCAGCGCCTGGACAGGAAGACACACTGAGAGACAGGTCCAGGACCCCGAGACGGGCTCGCACAATGACTCCCACTCAGACTGACCTCAAACCTCTTGATCTGGCCCCTCTGGAACTCCAGCTTGTTCTCCAGGTCGGTGACCAGGGCCTCCTGTCGGCTCACAATGCTGCGCTCCACCATGGATCTCTCTAGGTGCTGAATCCGGCTCTCGCTGAGCTCCAGCTGGGGGTAGGGACAGGGGGGAAGAGCCTCACTAGAGTCTCCTGCCTCAGTGCGGTCTGAGTCTCCTCCGTAGAGTCAATTTCTCTGCCTCTCAACCTCACCTTTTCCTGCAGGCTCTGTCGTTCCTTCTTGACCTCTTCCAGCTCTGCCTGCAGGTCCCGGATCTGAACGATGTCACTGGAGGACTGAAGGGGAGAGGAAACCTGACTGTCTCTTTGTGTGTGTCTGTTTGTCACACTGTACCTGTAAGACTCACATTGGGCGTGTGCAATTGAGCTTGTCTGTGCATCAGAGAGCTCAGGCCTTACCTGTGTGAATGGGTCCAGGTGTGTGTCAGGATCTCAGGTGTCTTACCTGTGCTATGAGAGTCTTGTGTTTCTTCATCAGCTCGTTTAGGTCATCCTGGTCTTCCTCCAGTCGCTTCAGCAGGTCAGACTTCTCATGCTGTAGCTGGACCAGCTGATTTTCAACCTGAGACAGAGGCAGGAGAGAAGGAGAGACAGAGGGAGGAGAAAGAGTGAGGAGAGAGGGAGAGGAAGAGACAGGGTTTAGAGAGGGAAAGGGATATGGACAGAGAGGGAGAGAGGGGAGGATAGTACTGGGGTAAGGAGGGGCTCAGAGATCCTATTGTAAGACTCCTGAGGAATCTCAGTGGATCCTGGAGCTGATTCCTGGTCTGATGCAGTCTCTGTATGGATCAGGAAAGTTGCAGGAGCAGTGTGGGGATGTGCGCAGAGCCCCCTCTAGGAACAGACTCAGCAATGGCAGACACACCTGCAGGGTTTATAAAGGAAGAACAGGCCCACCACTCCCCCCTTTACTGCCACTCCTCTCTTCCTCCCTGCCTGTCTGCCTCCTCACCAGGCTCTTGTGGCAACAGATGTTCTCCAGCTCCAGCTGTGCATTCTCCAGCTCTGCAGCCAGAGTCCTCTGGAGGCTCAGGGCCTCTGCACATCTGGCCTCACTCTCCTCCAGCTGGGACAGAGAGTGGAGAGTGGCAGAGTGGGAGACGGGAGAGATGTGGGACACAGAGAGGGGTGAAGGGGTGGAGAGGTGATGGAGACAAGGGAGAGATGGGAGAGAGACAGAAGAAGAAAGTGTTAGACATGGCACAAAAGTTTTGTTTACAGCATCCATTGGCAATCCTGCTGGGCATCAGTGAGAGGTGGCTTTGTGAGAGAGCCACCTTCTTGGCTCAAATCTCAGGCCCAGTAGTGTGACACTGAGCCAATATGGCCTCCTATTAATTGATAAAAGCTGCAAAATGAAGCACAGCTGGTCTGAATGAGTAAGTGACACTCAGAGGGAGTGAAATTAAATAGGACAAGGCCTCTGCTGCATCCCTCATGTCATGTGATCCCTGTTGTGTGCTCAGTGGCGGGGTGTGTCTGCAGCAGTGTGTGTGATCAGTGGTCCCAAGTGTGAGAGCAGTGGTGCCAAGTGTGTGATCAGTGGTGCCAAGTGTGAGATCAGTGTTACAGTGTGTCTGTGAGATCAGTGGTGCAATGTGTGTGTGTGTGTGTGATCAGTGGTGCCAAGTGTGTGATCAGTGTTGCAGTGTGTCTGTGAGATCAGTGGTGCAGTGTGTGTGTGTGATCAGTGGTACCAAGTGTGTGATCAGTGGTGACAAGTGTGTGATCAGTGTTGCAGTGTGTCTGTGTGATCAGTGTTGCAGTGTGTCTGTGAGATCACTGGTGCGATGTGTGTGTGTGTGATCAGCGGTGCAGTGTGTGTGATCAGTGGTGCAATATGTGTGTGTGTGAGATCAGCGGTGCAGTGTGTGTAAGATTAGTGGTGCAGTGTGTGTGTGTGAGATTAGCAGTGCAGTGTGTCTGTGAGATCAGTGGTGCGGTGTGTGTGATCAGTGGTGCAGTGTGTGTGTGTAAGATCGGCAGTGCAATGTGTGTGTGAGATCAGTGGTGCAGTGTGTGTGTGTGAGATTAGCAGTGCAGTGTGTCTGTGAGATCAGTGGTGCGGTGTGTGTGTGAGATCAGTGGTGCAGTGTGTGTGTGTGAGATTAGCAGTGCAGTGTGTCTGTGAGATCAGTGGTGCGGTGTGTGTGATCAGTGGTGCAGTGTGTGTGTGTAAGATCGGCAGTGCAATGTGTGTGTGAGATCAGTGGTGCAGTGTGTGTGTGTGAGATTAGCAGTGCAGTGTGTCTGTGAGATCAGTGGTGCGGTGTGTGTGTGAGATCAGTGGTGCAGTGTGTGTGTGTGAGATTAGCAGTGCAGTGTGTCTGTGAGATCAGTGGTGTGGTGTGTGTGATCAGTGGTGCAGTGTGTGTGTGAGATCAGTGGTGCAGTGTGTGTGTGTGAGATTAGCAGTGCAGCGTGTCTGTGAGATCAGTGGTGCGGTGTGTGTGTGTCTGTGAGATCAGTGGTACAGTGTGTGTGTGTCTGTGAGATCAGTGGTGTGGTGTGTGTGATCAGTGGTGCAGTGTGTGTGTGAGATCAGTGGTGCAGTGTGTGTGTGAGATTAGCAGTGCAGTGTGTCTGTGAGATCAGTGGTGCGGTGTGTGTGTGTCTGTGAGATCAGTGCGAAGTACCTGGCAGTGCAGTCGGTCCAGCTCTTGTCTGCTTGCTCCCTGCCCAGGTGAGTCCAGGGTGGACAGCAGCAGCTGGGCGTCGCTGAGCAGGGCATGGGTGCGCTTGAGGTCGCGCCGCAAGCGCTTCTCCACGTCAAAATCACGGTGTCCAATCTGAGAGGGACATGCGTTACTGCAGTCAATGCCCAACCAGCACATCCCAGTTCTGCTTAGTGCAACCCAAGTGAGCCCAGTTCAATACCTGTTCACACAGTGTGGCAATCAGCCCCTCCAGGTCATGTTTCTCATGGACGACCAACTGCTTCTGCTCGTACTCCTGCTCCAGCTGCATCTCCAGCTGCCTGAGCTGCGCAGACAGACGACAGACAGTGGGAGTCAGTTCACGTTCCTCATCCCACTCACTCACCCCCACATCTCTCTTCTCCACTCTCCGCTCTCCATACTCGTCTCTGTGATGACTTCTGCACATCATCCAGCTCCTCCTCTTTGTCCTCCAGCTCCTTTTGGTGAATCTGTTTCATTCTCTCCATCTCCATTTCATAGCGCCGCTGCGTCTGTATCGGAAGAGGGTGAGAAATGTCTGTGTTGCAGCTGTTAGTGCAGGAAGTCGATCTCAGCTGCTCCTGCTGCTGTCTCTGTGCTGATGAGCCTGTGTGTGGACTAGTGGACTAACAGCACCTGCTCCTGCTGCTGTCTCTGTGCCGATCAGCCTGTGTGTGGACTAGTGGACTAACAGCACCTGCTCCTGCTGCTGTCTCTGTGCTGATGAGCCTGTGTGTGGACAAGTGGACTAACAGCACCTGCTCCTGCTGCTGTCTCTGTGCTGATGAGCCTGTGTGTGGACTAGTGGACTAACAGCACCTGCTCCTGCTGCTGTCTCTGTGCTGATGAGCCTGTGTGTGGACTAGTGGACTAACAGCACCTGCTGCTGTCTCTGTGCTGATCAGCCTGTGTGTGGACTAGTAGACTAACAGTACCTGCTGCTGTCTCTGTGCTGATCAGCCTGTGTGTGGACAAGTGGACTAACAGTACCTGCTCCTGCTGCTGGATGGTTGTCTTGTGTCGGCTGATCTCCAGCTCCAGCTCTGTGTTGCGAGTATCCAGCTCCCTCAGCTGTCTCTTCAGAGTGGCAGCCGAGTCAGGCGATAGGGTTTGTGGGGAGGAGAGGTCTGCAATCTGGGCACTGAGCTCCATCTTCTCCTTTTCCAAACGACTCACTGCTGCCTGTGACTCCTGACACAATGTAAAGAGAGCTGTTTGACTGTCCTGACACAGCGCACAGTGCAGAGAGAGCTGACTGACTGTCCTGACACAGCGCACAGTGCTAAGAGAGGTAACTCACCTGGAGGCTGTGCTGTGTGGTAAAGAGCTCCCCCTGCAGGGCAGTGGTCTCCAAAGTGCCCCTCTCCTGCAGGGTCCTCTCGTTAGCAGCCTCCTCCAGTGCCTGGGCCAGTTCTGCATCAAACCTGCACATGTAATAGAAAGTCAATGAAAACACAGTATCTGAAGCATTGGACAGTGGCAGTGAGAGGAGACAGTGGCAGTGAGAGGAGACAGCAGCAGTGAGAGGAGACAGTGGCAGTGAGAGGAGACAGTGGCAGTGAGAGGAGACAGCAGCAGTGAGAGGAGACAGTGGCAGTGAGAGGAGTGAGAGGAGACAGCGGCAGTGAGAGGAGACAGCGGCAGTGAGAGGAGTGAGAGGAGACAGCGGCAGTGAGAGGAGACAGCGGCAGTGAGAGAAGACAGTGGCAGTGAGAGGAGACAGCAGCAGTGAGAGGAGACAGTGGCAGTGAGAGGAGTGAGAGGAGACAGCAGCAGTGAGAGGAGACAGTGGCAGTGAGAGGAGTGAGAGGAGACAGCGGCAGTGAGAGGAGACAGCGGCAGTGAGAGGAGTGAGAGGAGACAGCGGCAGTGAGAGGAGACAGCGGCAGTGAGAGAAGACAGTGGCAGTGAGAGGAGACAGCAGCAGTGAGAGGAGACAGTGGCAGTGAGAGGAGTGAGAGGAGACAGCGGCAGTGAGAGGAGACAGCGGCAGTGAGAGGAGTGAGAGGAGACAGCGGCAGTGAGAGGAGACAGTGGCAGTGAGAGGAGACAGTGGCAGTGAGAGGAGTGAGAGGAGACAGTGGCAGTGAGAGGAGACAGTGGCAGTGAGAGGAGTGAGAGGAGACAGCGGCAGTGAGAGGAGACAGTGGCAGTGAGAGGAGTGAGAGGAGACAGCAGCAGTGAGAGGAGACACAGCAGACCTCCTCTGTTTTCTCTCCAGCTCGTGACTGCGTGTCTGCAGGCTGTCAATCAGCACACGGGCGTCCTGGAGGTCAGAGGTCACGTGCCGGCACCTCCGTCGCAGGGTGGCCGCACTGCGCTTCGACTCCTCACACTGGGTCTGGAGCTCAGCCAGCTGGGCAGCAGGGGGCACAGAGAGCAGAGAGAAAGTGTCTCAGTGTCGGTGCAGCACAGGCACCACGGCTCTAGAGAATCGGAGCTCAGGGGAGTCGGGGAGTCGGGGCTCAGGGGAGTCAGGGGTACTGTACCTTCGCCTCCAGCTGCCGCCGCGCCCCCAGCTCGCTCTCCAGGCGCTCCTCGCTCTGCCCCAGCCGCTTGCGCAGGAACTCGATCTCCGTCTGGGCACAGTCATACCGCAGCTGCCACTCGCTCTCTGGGTCACAGGGCAAAGGGCAAAGGTCAGCAGCAGCACAGCCTGTGCCCTGTGTGTGTCAGTCTGTGCCCTGTGTGTGTGTCAGTCTGAGCCCTGTGTGTGTCAGTCTGTGACCTGTGTGTGTCAGTCTGAGCCCTGTGTGTGTCAGTCTGTGCCCTGTGTCTCTGTCTGCACCCTCTTTCTCAGTCTGTACCCTATGTCTCTGACTGTACCCTGTGTCTCTGACTGTATCCTGTGTTTCTGCACCATCTGTCTCAGTCTATGCTCTGTTGTTGTGTCAGTCTGTCCTATTTCTGTGTCAGTCTGAGCCCTGAGCGTGTCAGTCTCTGTCCTGGCTATGGTACCGCTGGCTGGGCTGCCTGTTGTCTCCAGCTTGTGTGTGTTGACCTCCTGCTTCGCCTCCACCAACTTCTTCTCCACCTCCTCCAGACAGACCTGTACCTGCTGCAGCCGCCCCTGAGACAAAGACACTGGGCGTTACGGCAACAGGCAAGTAACAGTTTCACACTGTTACAGTTTCAGTGACAATTTGTTGTAGCAGTGTGTACAGTGAGAGTGTGTGTACAGTGAGAGTGTGTGAACAGTGACAGTGTGTGTACAGTGAGAGTGTGTGTACAGTGAGAGTGTGTGAACAGTGACAGTGTGTGTACAGTGAGAGTGTGAACAGTGACAGTGTGTGAACAGTGAGAGTGTGAACAGTGAGAGTGTGTGAACAGTGACAGTGTGTGTACAGTGAAAGTGTGAACAGTGAGAGTGTGTGAACAGTGACAGTGTGTGTACAGTGACAGTGTGTGAACAGTGAGAGTGTGTGAACAGTGACAGTGTGTGTACAGTGAGAGTGTGAACAGTGACAGTGTGTGAACAGTGAGAGTGTGAACAGTGAGAGTGTGTGAACAGTGACAGTGTGAACAGTGACAGTGTGTGTACAGTGAAAGTGTGAACAGTGAGAGTATGTGAACAGTGAGAGTGTGTGAACAGTGACAGTGTGAACAGTGACAGTGTGTGTACAGTGACAGTGTGTGAACAGTGAGAGTGTGTGAACAGTGACAGTGTGTGTACAGTGAGAGTGTGTGAACAGTGAGAGTGTGTGAACAGTGACAGTGTGTGTACAGTGAAAGTGTGAACAGTGACAGTGTGTGAACAGTGAGAGTGTGTGAACAGTGACATTGTGTGTACAGTGAGAGTGTGAACAGTGACAGTGTGTGAACAGTGACAGTGTGAACAGTGAGAGTGTGTGAACAGTGAGAGTGTGTGTACAGTGAAAGTGTGAACAGTGACAGTGTGTGAACAGTGAGAGTGTGTGTACAGTGACAGTGTGTGTACAGTGAGAGTGTGAACAGTGAGAGTGTGAACAGTGACAGTGTGTGAACAGTGACAGTGTGTGTACAGTGAGAGTGTGAACAGTGAGAGTGTGTACAGTGACAGTGTGTAAACAGTGAAAGTGTGAACAGTGACTGTGTGAACAGTGACAGTGTGTGTACAGTGAGAGTGTGAACAGTGAGAGTGTGTACAGTGACAGTGTGTGAACAGTGACAGTGTGTGTACAGTGAGAGTGTGTGTACAGTGAGAGTGTGAACAGTGACAGTGTGTGAACAGTGACAGTGTGTGTACAGTGAGAGTGTGTGAACAGTGACAGTGTGTGTACAGTGAGAGTGTGTGTACAGTGAGAGTGTGAACAGTGACAGTGTGTGAACAGTGACAGTGTGTGTACAGTGAGAGTGTGTGAACAGTGACAGTGTGTGAACAGTGAGAGTGTGAACAGTAACAGTGTGTGTACAGTGACAGTGTGTGAACAGTGAGTGTGTGAACAGTGACAGTGTGTGTACAGTGACAGTGTGTGAACAGTGAGAGTGTGAACAGTAACAGTGTGTGTACAGTGACAGTGTGTGAACAGTGAGAGTGTGTACAGTGACAGTGTGTGTACAGTGAGAGTGTGTACAGTGAGAGTGTGTGAACAGTGACAGTGTGTGAACAGTGAGAGTGTGTGTACAGTGACAGTGTGTGAACAGTGACAGTGTGTGTACAGTAAAAGTGTGAACAGTGACAGTGTGTGTACAGTGAGAGTGTGAACAGTGAGAGTGTGTACAGTGACAGTGTGTAAACAGTGACAGTGTGTGTACAGTGACTGTGTGAACAGTGACAGTGTGTGAACAGTGACAGTGTGTGTACAGTGAGAGTGTGAACAGTGAGAGTGTGTACAGTGACAGTGTGTGAACAGTGACAGTGTGTGTACAGTGAAAGTGTGAACAGTGAGAGTGTGTGAACAGTGACAGTGTGTGTACAGTGAGAGTGTGAACAGTAACAGTGTGTGTACAGTGACAGTGTGTGAACAGTGAGAGTGTGAACAGTGACAGTGTGTGTACAGTGAGAGTGTGAACAGTAACAGTGTGTGTACAGTGACAGTGTGTGTACAGTGAGAGTGTGAACAGTAACAGTGTGTGTACAGTGACAGTGTGTGAACAGTGAGAGTGTGAACAGTGACAGTGTGTGTACAGTGAGAGTGTGTGAACAGTGAGTGTGTGTACAGTGACAGTGTGAACAGTGACAGTGTGTGTACAGTGACAGTGTGTGAACAGTGAGAGTGTGAACAGTGACAGTGTGTGTACAGTGACAGTGTGTGAACAGTGAGAGTGTGTACAGTGACAGTGTGTGTACAGTGAGAGTGTGAACAGTGACAGTGTGTGAACAGTGACAGTGTGTGTACAGTGAGAGTGTGTGAACAGTGAGAGTGTGAACAGTGACAGTGTGTGTACAGTGAGTGAACAGTGAGAGTGTGAACAGTGACAGTGTGTACAGTGACAGTGTGATCCATGTCTATGGACAGTGTGGATAATCACAGAGTGTGGACAGTGAATGTGGACAGTGAGTATGGACAGCTTGAACAGTGAGTGTGGACAGTGCAGACAGTGACAGTGTGAACAGTCAGTTTGGACAGTGTGAGCACTAAGTACTGTCCAGTCCTCCTGACCTGCAGCTCCTTGTTCTCTCGGGCCAGTCTCAGTCTCTCAGCTCTCTCGCTGTCCAGAGCCTGGCACAGGGCATCGCCACGGAAACGCTCGTCGGTCAGCTCTGAGGTCAGGGCAGTGACCTAGGGGAGAGTCGATCCCAACTCTTAGCCTCACCTCAAATCAGTGCACGGGGAGTCTGAGTGGCGTCCTGGCACAGTGGGTACCTTGGTCTCCAGAGAGTCAGCACTCTGTCTCAGATCATTCCTCTCCTTGTCGGATTTCTCCAGCCTTCGTCTCAGGGCGCAGAGCTCGTCCTGGACATGCAGACAGACAGAGACAGATACCCCCATGGGGCCATTGTGCTCAGGAGCAACCACTGTGGGATCATGTCCACGTGTTCACAGTTTGTAACCACATGGAAGACAGGTGCTGGAGTCATTACTATTACTGTCATGTGTCAGACAGGAAGTACCTCCTTGGCTCTGTATCTCTGATCATCAATGTTGACGTCCAGCAGGGGGCGCACTTGGCCCAGAAGCCGCCACCAGGCCCAGTCGCGCACTGCGGACAGGACACGCATGTTCCTCTGGATGCAGCGCACAGCCATCTCCTGAACCTGAGTGCGACAGAGCCATGCAGGCACAAACGGGTACAATGTTAGCTAACGAGGTGATTGAAAACATTTTATGGGTCTGGGCAGGAAGAGGACAAAGTTTGGGTTAGAGGTAAAACAGGTAAAACAGCCATTTAAGGAGAGGGGTCGATGTGAGGTCAGAGGCCAGAGGTCAGAGTTGACTTACTTTCATGCGTCGGTATCGCTGTCTGGCCAAGTGACCCTGGCAGGCCGCCTGCAGGAGAACCAGCCAACCAGAGACCAGTTTCTCCCGCTGCTGCTCCAGGGAGGCCAGAATGCCCCTCTTCATGAACACCTGCACCAGGGAAAGAAGGAGATGAGAGGGCAGACGGGGGGAGGATCAAGGAGGCAGGATGGACACAGAGGGAGGGAGGCATTAGTTATCTACATGCTCTTCTGCAAGACTGATTCTCTAGTTTCTCTCAGTCAGACCAGCTCACCTGGCTGAGTCCTATAACAATGCTTCTCTTCTCCAGGTCCAGGTCCACCAGTAACTCCTCCACTGCCTGGACAGAGAGAGCAGGGCAAGAGAGACAGAGGCAATCTTCATGTGCAGAGAAAACACCAAACAACGTGTGCGGGGCGGTATTAGGCAAATACCCACTGCTAAGAAATATGAAGAAGAGAGCAATACAATACTGGCCACACCTTCAAATCAGTGACCAGAACTCCTAACACCACAAGGCCCTGCTGAGCCCAGAGCTGAGCCCAGAGAAGAGCCCCTCAGCCAGCTGGTCCTGAAGCTCACTGACACCAACCAGCACAGCTACAGCAACACAAATCACAATCAACCCAACCACAGCACAAGATAAACAACATTACCTCACCCGCTGGAACACACACACAAACACAACACAAACTGGAATACTACAGAACACTAAACAGACAATACACACTAGCTGATTATCTGCCCTTGAAAGAAACAGCAAGAACAAACAGAGCCTGACAAAGCACAGTGACTACAGCCTGGCCAGAGAAACTGGACACAGGCAGACCTGGCTTTCCAGAGAGGACAGGCTCAGTGACCACAGCCTGGCCATAGAAGCTGGACACAGGCAGACCTGGCTACCCAGAGAGGACAGGCTGTGCTCCCACTGCCAGCGGGGAGAAACAGAGACAGAGATGCACTTCCTACTGCACTGTGAGAAATACTCAGGGATTAGACAACAGTGGTCTTCGATACAACTGCGTCTATACTGGGGCCTGGTGCCCAAACTGCTGCTCCACAATGCCCCCTGATGTCTAAGACTGATGATATTTTTTTACATTCTTGCTTACCAACCTTCCTCTCGTCCGGAGTGATGAAGACAGAGCCGTACCTCTTCATCACCTGAGGAGAGAGAGCCTGGAAACGGCAGCGGAAGTCGCAGAGGGACATGTGGTCAGGATAGCCTGGAGAGAGAAGGGGGGAGCAGACAGTGGGGCTCAGAAGGGAGCATCCACAGTCTGGGGGTCCCAGAGGAATGCCATCTGACAGTGAGGGTCAGATGGGAGCACTTATGGTTTGGGGACCCTGAGTAGGAGCACTTGCAGATAGTGGGGCTCAGATGGGAGCGCCCACAGTCTGGGGTCCTAGACAGGAAAGCCTGCAGCTGATAACTGGTGCTGTTGCCCAAAGGCAGGGTCTGTCCTGCAGGTCAGGCCCTGGGAGCGCTGGGAAACCGGTGCTGTTGGGTCTGTCCTGCAGGTCAGGCCCTGGGAGCGCTGGGAAACCGGTGCTGTTGGGTCTGTCCTGCAGGTCAGGCCCTGGGAGCGCTGGGAAACCGGTGCTGTTGGGTCTGTCCTGCAGGTCAGGCTCTGGGAGCGCTGGGAAACCGGTGCTGTTGGGTCTGTCCTGCAGGTCAGGCCCTGGGAGCGCTGGGAAACCGGTGCTGTTGGGTCTGTCCTGCAGGTCAGGCTCTGGGAGCGCTGGGAAACCGGTGCTGTTGGGTCTGTCCTGCAGGTCAGGCCCTGGGAGCGCTGGGAAACCGGTGCTGTTGGGTCTGTCCTGCAGGTCAGGCCCTGGGAGCGCTGGGAAACCGGTGCTGTTGGGTCTGTCCTGCAGGTCAGGCCCTGGGAGCGCTGGGAAACCGGTGCTGTTGGGTCTGTCCTGCAGGTCAGGCCCTGGGAGTGCTGGGAAACCGGTGCTGTTGGGTCTGTCCTGCAGGTCAGGCCCTGGGAGCGCTGGGAAACCGGTGCTGTTGGGTCTGTCCTGCAGGTCAGGCCCTGGGAGAGCTGGGAAACGGGCTCACCGGCACGGTGCAGCTGCAGGCTGTGCAGCGTGTGTGTGGAGTGCAGCTGTGTCCGCAGGGCTGGCACGTCGAACGTCCCCCTAGCGCCCCCCTGCCCCCGCGGCACCACGCAGTGCAGGAACGTGGGACGGGAGCGCCGCAGCAGGTTGATCAGGGCATCCTGGGGAGAAAGAGAGAGCAAGTCAGCCTGGGTCTCTGCACTGTGACCCCACTCTGCCCAGACCTGCGTCAGCCTGGGTCTGTGCACTGTGACCCCACTCTGCCCAGAACTGCGTCAGTCTGGGTCTCTGCACTGTGACCCCACTCTGCCCAGACCTGCGTCAGCCTGGGTCTCTGCACTGTGACCCCACTCTGCCCAGACCTGCGTCAGTCTGGGTCCCTGCACTGTGACCCCGCTCTGCCCAGACCTGCGTCTGCCCCGCGACCCCACTGCCCAGACTGGTGTTAGGGTCCCAGCAACTACCATCCACTTCACCTCCACATTGTAACAACATTAAAATGCAAAATAAATAGCAATAGTGCATCACTTACTCACACTGTCAACATGAACGGCAACATCAATTCATTCAAATGCAATGGTTTTAAGGACTATTAGGACCAAGTCTACAATACTACAGTATAAAAGGACAACCCAAGGAAAAGGACAGCAGCAGAGAAGCCGTGCTTCTTTATAGTTCAATATAAAGACCAGCAGGCCGCCTCCATGGGTACAGTCAGTCTGGGCGCCCGTCTTCAGTGCCCATGTCTGTCGCACTCACTGCCTGCAGTTTGATAGTGACACAGGCCGATCGTCCTCTCAGGGCTGCCTGCCCCCCGCTGAAGGTCTTCCTGACGATGCCAGCTCTCTGCAGTGACCGCTGGGACCCCCCCTCCACACCCCCCAGTCCCCGGCAGAAAGGGGGGACAGCAGACCGGGGGGCAAAAAGGCTGCGCACCACTTGCCTGAGGGAGACAGTGTGGATTACAAATGTATGTACACATTGCACTGATTGTATAGCTTTGGCAACACTGTAATTTAACAGTCATGCCAATGAAGCTGTTTGAATTTGAATTTGACAGAGACAGTCATGGACACACACACCCATTGCAACACTGCCGACTCCAGACGTTCAACACAGACAGACACAGACAGACCCGGAGAGAGAGGAGAGAGAGGGAGAGAGGGGGTGAGGGAGAAGGAGAGGAGACAGAAGCAAGCTCACAGGCTGGAATGCTGCAGCAGGGTGCTGGCATTGGCTGCAGATGGGTTGGCCTGGACCAGACTGAACCAGCCGCTCAGGTCATACCGGACCGGGTCGCCGCCAAGCTGGTGGGCAACCTCACACTGCAGGGGCTGCTCACATGGCCGCACTGGGAGAGGGCAGGAGGGGTGGAGAGACAGAGGCAGGGAGGGGAGAACAGAGAGATGGCTGAGTTTCGGGATCTGTCCCAGAAAGAGACTTCCCGGTTGACAGGCAGGCGGACAGACCTGTGTCTCCAAAGTAAGAGCAGACTCTCTCCAGCACTGCCGCCTCACTGGAGCCCGGAGTCAGGACCTCCTCGTCCAGCACCCACAGCAGCCCCTGGGGAGCGCCGTTGGCCGAGCGCACCTGGGGGTGGGAGAGGGCATGAGCATCGCGCCAGCGGAGGCGGAGGGGCGTGCAGAGAGAGGAGCGGGCGAGCAGGAGTCACCTGCAGGGTGGGCTGGTCGAAGAGGCACACCACCTGAGCTGGGCTCGTCTCCGGGGGCTCGAACAGCACACTCACTCCTTCCTGGGGGTGCAGGCACAACAGCTAAGTCACTTTTAAGTAGCTGACATTTGCAGCCCTATTGTTCTTACCAGCATTGTGAAAAACATTGCACCTCCTCTAACTGCTGTCAGACGTGCAGTACTGTTCCTGTGGCCCGCTCCGGCCCGTATCTGTGTGTCGGACCTGCAGTGCTGTGCCTGGCCTGCTCCAGCCCGTATCTGTGTGTCGGACCTGCAGTGCTGTGCCTGGCCCGCTCCAGCCCGTATCTGTGTGTCGGACCTGCAGTGCTGTGCCTGGCCTGCTCCAGCCCGTATCTGTGTGTCGGACCTGCAGTGCTGTGCCTGGCCTGCTCCAGCCCGTATCTGCATGTCTGACCTGCAGTGCTGTGCCTGGCCCGCTCCAGCCCGTATCTGTGTGTCGGACCTGCAGTGCTGTGCCTGGCCTGCTCCAGCCCGTATCTGCATGTCTGACCTGCAGTACTGTGCCTGGCCTGCTCCAGCCCGGGGCTCTGACCTGCTGGTACCGCTGCAGCGTGCTGGAGAAGGTGTGCTGGTAGCAGAGGTCCAGCAGGCGCTCCTGGACGTAGTTGTGGCAGAGCTCTGCGAAGCCAGCCGCCCTCTCTTCATCCCCGTGCCGAGGGTTCTGGAAACCTGGGGTGTCCACCAGCATGACTGATCCCAGCGTCAGCTGCTGGGAGGACAGTGACCTGTGTGCAGGAGAGGCCCAGGCTTGAAATATGGCCTACATGCCTGCTGTGCACAGACACACAACCACATGTACACACACACCCCAGGTACCTGTTGATGAGAGAGACCACGGTGCTGAAAAGCTCCTCGTACAGCCCCACTGCCATCCCCTCCACACACTGCACTGCTGTGAGCCTGGGACCTGAAACACACACAGCCCACTGCGTCACACAGCGCCCTCGACACCGCTGAGCAGCGGCTCCTAATCCTGTGCAGTGTGTGTGCCTCACAGGCAAACAGTCAGACAGCTGACAACACTGACAGACACGTAGACAGACACACACAGGCCAACAGACCATCGGTGCTGCGGTCGCAGTCCTGGCCTGGCCGCTCTCTGGCGCCCCCGGTGGCCTGCTGGAGTAGGTGCAGCAGGTGGTGCTTGAAGACGGCGGTGGACAGCTCCTCCCCCTCACAGCCCAGCACGGCGGCCGCGCGCTGCGCACTGTCGAACTGCAGGAACTGCCGCCTGCCCACTGAGGGAGTGAGAGAGAGAGGGGTTCACAGCTTTCGGCAGAGTTGAGAACTCCATGCAACAGAGAGCAATTTACTGATTAAATTAATTTCACACTCCTGCTGATCATTTCATTAACAAGCAGTTAATGACTCCCACACTTACTAGCTGTGCACTCTCAGGGGTACACAGACGCCCCTTTTACTTCTCCATACAGCAACACTCTGATAGCTGTCTAACACTGAATGATCTACACTGACCAACACAATGTATAACACACACTGACTGATCTACACTGACCAACACAATGTATAACACACTGACAGATTTTCACTGACCAACACGTCGTGTAACACACACTGACAGACACATTGACCGATGTTCTGATGACTGACAGCACCCCATCTTCTCATTTTGGTTTAGTCCCACCTTTGCAAGCCCCCGCTGCTCCCAAGTGGTATATCCCAGCGAGCACGTGCCAGATTGCTCGCTGCTCATTGTCTGATAATCCCAGCGTTCCCAAGGCAGCCTGCAACTTCCCAAAGGCCACTGCGGCTTTCTGCTTCTCCTCCACCTGAGCGAGAGACTTCCTTCATGTCAACTTTGATTTCAATATACAAGTCTCTCAACATCAAAACCTCCACGTTTCTGCTAGTGACATTTCGCTGGGTGTAACAGGAGAGAGAGCATGAGCAGGTAAAAGAGACGGAGGCATTCAGGCCATCCATGTCAGTGACCAGTGAGGCTGAGGACACATCTGGAGTTCCAGTGCTGATCCAGCGGTTCACCTCTGCAGACTAATTAAGAACTTGTTACCAATCTGGCCATTACTTACCTTCTTCACTGAAGTGATGCCAAACAGGTTGTCTTCAGCCATCTGGTGCAAGTGTAGCTCAGTCCTGCAAGAGAGAGCGAGACAGAGAGAGAGGGAGAGAAATACAGTAAGCAAGAGAGGAATAGAGAGACTCAGTGACCACAGACTGGCCATAGAAACTGGACACAGGTAGACCTGGCTGCCCAGAGAGGACAGGCTGTGCTCCCACTGCCAGTGGGGAGAAACAGACAGAGGTGCGCTTCCTACTGCACTGTGAGAAATACTCTGGGATTAGAGAAACATTCTTCCCCAAATTTATAGATCTAATCTCAGAATTCCCACACCTGACAGAACCAAAACAGCTCCCAATCCTACTGGAAGAGGGGGGGGGGGAACTCAGTTGAACTGGCAACCCAGTAATTGATCTCCTGTCACAGCCTGAGGAACAGTGAGCCTGTCTCTCAATAATGTTGCATGTTGTATATAAATGTCCTATGATGTAAATGTACAGTATATGTTGTATTGACTCTAGTTGCTTTTGCAGCCCTGAGTCAGTACTGAATTGCAGGTATTTGCTGCCCTCTGATGTTGACAGGAGGACACTGCCACTACAGCCCTGATGATTGCTGCTGAACTCGTACGATATTTCTTTCCCTCTTCAGTTTCTTTCTGCAGACTCCTGCTCTCCCTGTCTCTCTGTCACTCCTCCTTTTCCCAGGGTTCCTCTTCCTCTATCTCTCTCCTCGTACCTCAGCTCCGGGCTCAGTCCCGCCAGCAGCTGCTTGAAGACGTGGAAGGTGTCTTCTCCCTCTGGCCTCCGGGTCACTCTCCAGCGCTCCAGCAGCATGGTCTGAGAGGGGCAGAGGAGATGCTGAGTAGAGGCTCCCTGCTCCGGCTGAGAGAACCAGCCTGCCAGACTGGCATGCTCAGAGACAGACAGGCAGCGAGCAGCCAGCTGAGACGGGTACCTGCACGTGAGCAGCAGACACTCGCCCCGCGTGGTTGAAGTCCAGTGACAGCACCATGGAGAAGCGGGAGGAGGAATCGCAGTGCCGTGTTTTCACACAGCCAAATGCCCGGAGCACCGTCAGCGCGGCCTTCAGCTTTTCCACTGCTCACACACAGACGAAACACTGAAAAACTGTCACACCCACAGCCCTGAGTCAGTACTGTCACACACACTGCCCTGAGTCAGTACCGTCACACACACTGACCTGAGTCAGTACCGTCAAACATACTGCCCTGAGTCAGTACTGTCACACACACTGCCCTGAGTCAGTACCGTCACACACACTGACCTGAGCCAGTACTGTCACATCCACTGACCTGAGCCAGTACTGTCACACCCAATGCCCTGAGTCAGTAATGTCACTCCCACTGCCCTGAGTCAGTACTGTCACAAACACTGCCCTGAGTCAGTACCGTCACACACACTGACCTGAGTCAGTACCGTCAAACATACTACCCTGAGTCCGTACAGTCACACCCCTTGCCCTGAGTCAGTACTGTCACACACACTGCCCTGTCAGTACCATCACACACACTGACCTGAGCCAGTACTGTCACATCCACTGACCTGAGCCAGTACCGTCACACATACTGCCCTGAGTCAGTACTGTCACACCCAATGCCCTGAGTCAGTAATGTCACTCCCACTGCCCTGAGTCCGTACAGTCACACCCCTTGCCCTGAGTCAGTACTGTCACACACACTGCCCTGAGTCAGTACCGTCACACACACTGCCCTGGGTCAGTACTGCAACAGTTGCTGTACTGGAATAGACACTGCACTGAGTTAATAGTATGATTTAGAATTATTAATTCTAATTAAATATTACCCCCTTCCTCAGGTCCCCCTCTCCCTCAGCATACACCGTCTTCTCTCCAGCATCATTTTCTCCCAGTTCTCCCCTGTCTCTCACGCAGCCTCCTGCCATTCTCGTACCCGTGACAATGTTGCCCGCTGTACCAGCGTGTCGTATCAGCTCCTCTGCCACATCCTGGCAGCCAGTGGTTTTGCCCGCTCCGCTGCGGCCCAGGCTCACCAGGGTCTGGTCCTTCCTCTGCCGGAGCATGGCGCCATACAGACGCTGAGCCAGCAGGCGTGACAGCGAGGGGGCGGGGTCTGGCCGCCGCAACTTTGACGCCTGATGCACAGAGGGCAGGGAAGGGTGAGTGGTGCAGGAGAGAGGGGTCAGAGGGGTGAGTGGTGCAGGAGAGAGGGGTCAGGGGGGTGAGTGGTGCAGGAGAGAGGGGTCAGAGGGGGGTGAGTGGTGCAGGAGAGAGGGGTCAGAGGGGGGTGAGTGGTGCAGGAGAGAGGGGTCAGAGGGGTGAGTGGTGCAGGAGAGAGGGGTCAGAGGGGGGTGAGTGGTGCAGGAGAGAGGGGTCAGAGGGGTGAGTGGTGCAGGAGAGAGGGGTCAGAGGGGTGATTGGTGCAGGAGAGAGGGGTCAGAGGGGTGAGTGGTGCAGGAGAGAGGGGTCAGAGGGGGGTGAGTGGTGAAGGAGAGAGGGGTCAGAGGGGTGAGTGGTGCAGGAGAGAGGGGTCAGAGGGGTGAGTGGTGCAGGAGAGAGGGGTCAGAGGGGTGAGTGGTGCAGGAGAGAGGGGTCAGAGGGGGGTGAGTGGTGCAGGAGAGAGGGGTCAGAGGGGTGATTGGTGCAGGAGAGAGGGGTCAGAGGGGTGAGTGGTGCAGGAGAGAGGGGTCAGAGGGGTGAGTGGTGCAGGAGAGAGGGGTCAGGGGGGTGAGTGGTGCAGGAGAGAGAGGTCAGAGGGGTGAGTGGTGCAGGAGAGAGGGGTCAGAGGGGTGATTGGTGCAGGAGAGAGAGGTCAGAGGGGTGAGTGGTGCAGGAGAGAGGGGTCAGAGGGGTGAGTGGTGCAGGAGAGAGGGGTCAGAGGGGTGATTGGTGCAGGAGAGAGGGGTCAGAGGGGGGTGAGTGGTGCAGGAGAGAGGGGTCAGAGGGGTGATTGGTGCAGGAGAGAGGGGTCAGAGGGGTGAGTGGTGCAGGAGAGAGGGGTCAGAGGGGTGATTGGTGCAGGAGAGAGGGGTCAGAGGGGTGAGTGGTGCAGGAGAGAGGGGTCAGGGGGTGAGTGGTGCAGGAGAGAGGGGTCAGAGGGGTGAGTGGTGCAGGAGAGAGGGGTCAGAGGGGTGAGTGGTGCAGGAGAGAGGGGTCAGAGGGGTGATTGGTGCAGGAGAGAGGGGTCAGAGGGGGGTGAGTGGTGCAGAAGAGAGGGGTCAGAGGGGTGAGTGGTGCAGGAGAGAGGGGTCAGAGGGGTGAGTGGTGCAGGAGAGAGGGGTCAGAGGGGTGAGTGGTGCAGGAGAGGGAGCAGCGCAGAGGCGGGTGTGTGGGAGGAGCCTCACCTTGCCTGGTGTGGGGGGCGGTATGGGGGGCGGAGGGCGCAGGGCAATCATGTTGGGCCCGGCCAGGGTGAGGTGCTGCTGGGCCAGGCTGCGTGTGATCAGCGTGTGCAGCACGCTGGACTCGTTCACACACTGCAGCATGCTCAGGTCCTCCGCCAGGGCCTGCTCGGGGGGGTTGGCCTGCAGGGACACAGCAGGTGTGAGAGACTGGCAGTAACGGAACAAGAGCAAGGCCGAGTAGCGCAGGTTCTGTCCCGACTCACCTTCTCGATCTCGTCCTCCTGGACATCCAGCACCGACCCATCTGTCTCCAGACGGACCCTCACTCTCCCCTCGGGCAGCTCTGGGGTCCCCACGTCCGGCTTCAGCTGTGTCGCTGCACAAAGATAGGGTCATCACAACCCTGTGCCAGCGCACGGTGCCCTGGGCTCTGATCCACTGCACAACAGCAGGATTTGCACCCGTGCTGCCAGACTCACCTGGAGTGAAGCCGTCTCTGTGCACATGCCACACCTGGCAGGCCTCGTACCACACATCCCTCTGCGGAGAGACAGAGCGAGGGTGAGTGTGGTGCGGCTGTGCCAATCGGCTGGCAGTGTGTGTCTCCTTCTCTCACCTGCTCCGTGGTGCTGCTCTCGGCTGTCTGCCCCTCAGGCTCCTGTCTCTCGGTCTCTGCTCCTTTCTGCACCTGCTCTCCCTCTTTCTCCTTCAGCTCCTTGTCTGCCTGTCTGTCCTCCTTCGCTTTCATGGCGATGGCCTCTTCCTGTTTACCATGGGCAGTGTCCTGCTCTTCTGATTGGCTCTTCTGGGGCTGGGCAGACCAAGGCTCCGCTCCTTGTCCTCCCAGCTTTGGTGACATCATCCTCCTGGCTGATTTCTTGGTGCCTGTGGCAGCCTGGTGCTGCCCATCCTCGTCACAGTGGACACCGTTGACCAGCAGGGATGACCAGCTGCTCATCTCTCGCTCTGTGGGGGGGATCTCTTCTGGAGGGGGCAGGAAGGGAAGGACTAGGTTTTCGCTGAGCTTGCTGGGCTGGACCAAACCAGAACAGATCCAGTATTACCGGCTCGTGTAGAACATATGTGCAACCTTGCATAGATGGGTTGGTGTGTTTCATTATGTTTATATATATAAACTGTATATATAGATTATATAACATATATAATGTACAATTCAGATTATAATATACAATCCACAGTATGTATTATAATGTTCATGAAATCTATATAATTAAAGCTCAATAATTAAATTAATTGTAATTAAAGCAACAGCTGTGAGACACACTGTGAAGGAGCTCTGTGCTCTGTGATTTGTCCAATCAGTAACAATAATTAATTTTAATTATTTCATTCAGTTCAATAGCTAACAGCTGATGCAATAAGAAGGGAGATCCTGGAATCCCAGCAGCTGTGGGTCCCCCCCTCACGCCCCCTGCTGGCCGTCTCCTCTCACCGCCTTCTCCTCCCGTGACGCACAAGCTGGGGGCTCCGGCTCCTTCCTCTTGGCCTCCTGCTCCGTCTCGCGGACGAGCTGCCGGATGAATCCGCCAGGAGCAGCGGAGAGCGGTGGGGGTGGCTCAGCAGGCACTGGTCTCCTCTTCTCCTCCTGAATCTGAATCCAACAGAGACACGGGCCAGTCAGTCAGACTCACAGAGACAGACTGAGACACTGACTGAGACACAGACTGAGACACTGAGACAGAGAGACACTGAGACACTGAGACACTGGCACACTGAGACACAGAGAGACACTGACTGAGACACTGAGACACTGACTGAGACACAGACTGAGACACAGACTGAGACAGAGAGACACTGAGACACTGGCACACTGAGACACAGAGAGACACTGACTGAGACACTGAGACACAGACTGAGACACTGAGAGAAACTAAGACACTGACTGGGACACTGACACATGAGAGAGAGACACACTAATGAATTGAGACAGACATGCAGGGAAGCCAGACTGGATTTAACACTCGAACATGGCTGAGAGATGAACAGCTGCACAGATCTCCAGGTCCAGCACTGACAGACAAGCTCAGCATGACTCTCAGCATCAGGCACATGCGGGTCTGCTGGAGGTGTGTCTGTCCCTGGCTCCCTGGCACCCTGGCACTGCCCTCTCAAGAGGACCTAGGTGTCTGTGTGTTGCTGTCCACACTTCGTGAGCCCATAGAGATGAGGCGTGGGGCCCAGAGTGATGGAGAAGCTGGTTGGGGAACAGCTGTGTGATGAGGGATGGCAAAGGTGATCAGAGACAGATGGGGAAACAGTGGACAGTGAGGCTGGGGGCCAGCTGGACTCTGGCAGGGCCTGTGTTCACGAGCTACACCACCTGCTGCTTCTCTTAAACTGAAATAATTCACACACAGGTGAACAGAGAACTATACTGACGGATGTATCCCCACTCTTTTACGTATTTAACAGGTCAGTTCACATGAGGGCCAGTCACTGATGGAGTGGAGCCAAATGCTGTGACAGTGGACTTCCCAACAGGGATGTGGATCTGCGTGCTGCCTGGCCCAGGCAGGGGACAGAGCTGGACACACAGCACACCCCAGCATGCAGGTACGAGTGAGAGTGAGTGAGTGTGTCAGCGGAAGGCCTTTCAGGGGACAGCTCACTCCTCAGTGTCTCTCAGAGGCTGCAGGCTGAAACACTGTCCATGCAGAGGTCTCACATTCACAACCTCTCACACACTCACTCACACACACGCTCAATTTCACACACTCTCACTCTGTCTGTCTGTCTACGCTGAGCTCTCACACCGCTGAACAACACTGCACCCATCTACACAGCCCTGCACACAGCTACACAACCATGCACAGCACTACACCTCCCTTCTGTTCCCAGAGGGCCAAGCGAGACGACAGCTCCATGGCTGTCTGAGCAGTTGCAAGGGTCAGAGGTCAGCCAGGGGTGAGGGGTCTTGCCAAGCGACAGTGTTGAGAACCAGGGGGTTGTGGGGGTCTGGAATGAGGTAGTGACAGGGAGAGAGACAGGTATAGATACTGAGAGAGGAGGAGTGTGCTTCTACTTGAGGACCTCTTCCTCCGTGTCTGCAGAACAAAGCTCTGAAATGACCGATCTACTAATCTAGTACTCATGGATTCTCAGCAGTCCCTGAACTGGGCTGATGGGGGCGCTGCAGGAGAAGCTCCAGCATGAGCAATGGGTTCCAGGCCTGGCTGTAACACAGGTGCCCAGGAGTCTGAGAGGCGTCCCTGCATAGTGAGCGCTGATGAGGAATGAGAATGATGATGAACAGTAAAAAAACACAGACAAGAACACCAGCGATCTGCACTGCAGAGAGAAACAACATCACACTGCTGCAAACCACAGGTGTACTGAGCCACCACTTCTCCTATACAGAACCAGACATTCCACCAATCTGTATCACAGGACTGTAGTGCAGTATTCTAGTACAGCACAGTGTAGTACAGTCGCAAAGAGATCACTGCACAGCCTCACAGTACTGTAGTACAGTATTCTAGTACAGCACAGTGTAGTACAGTCACACAGAGATCACAGCACAGCCTCACAGGACTGTAGTGCAGTATTCTAGTACAGCACAGTGTAGTACAGTCACACAGAGATCACTGCACAGCCTCACAGTACTGTAGTGCAGTATTCTAGTACAGAACAGTGTAGCACAGTCACACAGAGATCACAGCACAGCCTCACAGTACTGTAGTGCAGTATTCTAGTACAGAACAGTGTAGTACAGTCACACGGAGATCACAGCACAGCCTCACAGTACTGTAGTGCAGTATTCTAGTACAGAACAGTGTAGTACAGTCACACGGAGATCACAGCACAGCCTCACAGTACTGTAGTGCAGTATTCTAGTACAGAACAGTGTAGTACAGTCACACGGAGATCACAGCACAGCCTCACAGGACTGTAGTGCAGTATTCTTGTACAGTACAACATGGTACAGAAACACGCATCAGAAATCACCACTCTGCCTCACCACAGTCTAGTGCTACAATGCAGTATAATTGAAGAACAGTGAAGTACAGGATCAGTGCACTGCTCTGTGCTACTACAGCACTGTACCGGGGTATTGTTGTGGTTCGGTACATTATAATGTACATGTTTACACACTTGACATCACTGTGCTGCCTCAGTGCCCTGAAACCTTTCAGCAGCCACTGTTCGATTCACAATCACTGGTATAACTCACAGTTTGAAAAGCTGCATATTGGACTGTGTGTTTAGTATCACTGAATTATTCTTATAAATAATTATTTGTTTTAACTGGACTGTGTTTAATAATTACAATGCCTTCTACTGCTTCTTTCGCAGCTCCACAGCTGGGTCTTGGCCCTGTACAATACAGCCACAGAACTTGCTTCTATTTCTTCTGCAGGAATAACAGGACTGTCCCGTTACAAACTGGCTACTCATCCCGAATTCTCAAATATCAAGAAAACTGACCTGAGACACAGCTGATGGTTTGGAGTGTTAAAAAATGATCACTTAGTCAATAAAGCAATATAATGAACTCCAGTTTCCTTCAAAGTAGAAATCAGTTCTCAAAAATAAGAAATGATGACTGGAGAAACACTTCGCAAGAGTCTAAAAATAACCAGACAGAAGGCCACACAGGCTCCCTGGCCTCAGTAATGGCCAGAGAGCCACTAGGAACAGCCCCGACTCCGGCTCTCAGCCTGGCTGGGAAGACTCATACCAAAACACCTTACCTGCTCAGAACCGACAGGACCGAGGGACAGTAAGTGAGGAATCCCTGTCTTCTTCTCCTCTGTCCTTCACAGAGTTTGTCCAGACAGCTCCCAGGGCCGAAGGAGGACAGGCAGACACACTCTCACACGCGCAGAGCTGGTATCTCTGGCAGCTGAGTTAACACAAGGCTGAGCTATTAATACCGGCGGGCTCAGCCCTGGACAGGACAGCCCAGTTTGGAAACAGGACAGCAACTGAGTGTCCGCTGGGGAGAGGCGAGTGGGGGAGAGGGAGGGAGAGATAAGGAGAGGCAGAGAGGGAGAGAGGGGACTGAACTGCACACCAGTAAGCAGAGAGAGGGGGAAGACAGAGAGACAGATGTGTGATTTCTATCTGCTTGGGCAACACTGTAATTCAGCAGTCAGGCCAATTAAGCTCTTTGTATCTGAATCCCAATCTGAACTTGGCACAGGTAGGAGGGCACAGGAAGAGAGCACTGGATGGTAGAGGCAGAGGAGGGGGGATTCAGGTGGAGAGGGGGCGCAGTGTTGTGCTTTGGAGTGTGATGCTCTCTGCTCTCAGCAGCAGGGCTGCACATCAAACACTTGAGGACTCTGAAGTCTGATTCACCTTAAACATGCAGTGTGAGGCACCAGTCACTTAAGGAAGAGCGTGGCTCAGCAGCCTGAGCTCTGCAGGAGAGGGGCCTGTCTGGATCAGCCGGGCAGGGGGCCTTGATCAAGGATAAGGTTCTATAAATCACACGACCTCAATGGGTAAAGACTGTGGTGTCTGACCTGGAGTGAGGCAGACAGACAGCAGGTCGAGAAGACTGGACTAGGCCACCCTACCAAGACTCAGCTTGAGACTGTGCAGAGACACCTGGCTATAAATACCCTCTACGCACATCACCAGCCCTCCAATCAGAGAGCACCAACGGCACTCCTCACGTTCCGACCCTAGCAACAGTCTCCAGGCCTGGCTGTCAGCTGCCAGAGCTGAGACTGACAGGCCCAGCTGGGAGAGGGGCGGGACTTCCAGGGGAAGTCAACAGATAAACAACAGACCCTGACTGGGTAGCACAGCCTCAGTGACCACAGCCTGGACATAGAAACTGGACTCAGACTGGTCACCCAGGCAGCACAGAGAGGACAGCCTCAGTGACCACAGCCTGGACATAGAAACTGGACACGGGCAGGCCTGGCTGCACACTGTATTATTATTGAGAGGCGGATGTGTTGCAGGAGGTGTTGGGCTCAGCAGCTTCATGCTGTGGTCTTCACAGACCTGAGGGACAGAGGGTCTCACTGCACAGCCTTCATCCTCGAGAGAGGAGTTCTGGGCCTCTCCACTCTCTGGGGACACCTGCTCAGGGATTTTTTGGGGGGACTGCAGGTTTTGCGGTCTTGTGGCTGTTTTCCTACACCTTGTGGATAGTAAAGACTCTCTCTCATCTGGTGTGCGTCTCCTGTATTTGCCCCTTATTTTCAGGGCAGTCCTGTTTCTGAGCTGGGCACTCAAAAGCTCCTCAGCAAATTTCTACACCAGCCTTGGGCTCGTCATCTGCAACACAGGTGCGAGTTGAACTGCAGGAGATTCACACTGGGGTACGACAGACACTGTCGTGAGACGAGGGAATGTGCTCTTATAGTGCTCTGGTCGTCCTGAACTGCAGCCTCTACTTCTGTCACAGTCTATAAACGCCAGCTGCGCCCTACTGCTCCTCTTTAGATCCCAGTTCTTTCATTTGTGAGAAGTAGGACTCTGGCCGGGCTGGTGTATTCTAGATGTACATCACAAGGGGGCGCTCTTCTTCAACTCAGATCTGATGAACTCGGAATCGAGTTAACGGTGTGAAGCAACAACATTAAGCTGTTTTAATGTTATCTGCAAACACCAGCAACATTTTAAAATATGCAAATCTGATAAATCCAAGATTATTTTCTGTTAGCTGTAGGTCTGTACAACTGTTTTCAGCCACTATTGCAGATGCACTAGTTTTTGTTTGAATGAGACAGGGTTTTTCAGGGGGCCCTGATTGGCCAGAGTACTTTTTAAACGGACCTGTGGGCCCCCCATTGGTCCATAAAAACGTTGAATAATTGGTGACCCAATGATTGGTTAAATGCAATGGGTTCGCAGTTCAAATCTATTTTGGCGGATGCATCGGGTGATCTCTCCTGCAAGTGTACGGTCAATGTGAGATTAAAAAGACCCCCAGATTGACTGGTTATTTCACGTTTTCTGAGCCGGACCCCGATCCTGAGTTTACGGCTAACGGTGCGACCAGTGCTACAGCGAGCTCTGGCCTGGGCGCGGTCTACGTCCACGCCGCTCATGAGGACGAGCAGCTCCCGCAACGAGGTCAGAGGCAGAGCCGTCCGAAACGGCACCACCATCTCCAACGAGCCGTGTCCGAGCCGCCGCCATGCTGTTGCACCTGCAGCCGCGGAGCCAGCAGAGGCCGCAACAGCAGCTCCCGCTTCCTACAGCTCGGACCCAGCCTGCTGGGGTGAAGTAGGTGGACAGAGGCGGGCATACTGGGATAAACTGGGCCCGGAATCGTGAGAAAACCAAGCCGGATGCCGCAGCATTGGAAAGACAACATAAACGTCAAAAAAGTATTTCTCCAAAACCCTCTTCAAAAGAAAACTCGGAAATGGCGAATGTGTGTCAAGAGAATGGCTGCTATATTCCCCTTCGAAAGGTGCAGTGTTTTGCTTCGCTTGTGAATTATTTGGGGGCGGCGATGATCAGTCCGGACTGACCGCAGGCTCTAGTGACCGGGTCAACACCGCCGCACGCCTGGCTGGACACGGGGTGTCGGAGAGCCGTGGGAAGGCTGTGGTCGCTGCGCTGATAATGGCCTAATCGATTCAGAACTAACGACAGTTTGACAGTGAATATGAGTATTGGAATAATGTCTTGAAGCGGCTGGTTGCAGTGGTGAAGGTTTTAGCAGAGCGAGGGCTGCCATTTAGGGGCGCAGCGACAACGGGAACTTCACGGGTGTCCTCGAAGTTATCAGCAAGTTTGATCCCTTCTTGAAAGCCCATATAGAAAAATGTCTAATCGTCGAATCAGTCAACAGACTCAAATCCGTCAGTGCACTGCAGTGGACTTGCACGAGTGGGGAGTGTCCCGCTGCTCTTGAAATAAGGCGCTCGGACGGGGAGCTCACTGGTCTTGCTGTTGTGTGTCGTCGGTTTCAAAGCGTGCGCACGATTTCTGTTGTCAGCTCGCAGATGGGCTGTGAATCTGATTTATTGGTTGTGTTGCTGTACTTGCGTTACAGGCTATTGTAGTGTGCGTGTATTTGGGCTCCCTGTGTACGTGTGTTACCTGCGTTACATTCCGTTTGAACCGGCGGTAGCAGCTCTTACTCCGAATACGTCCCTGAATTATCACAGTATTTTCTCTCGCTTTTTTCTGGTAATGGGATTGGAGGGCTACACAACGTGTAGCCTAGGGGCCTCTGACCACCTTAATCCGCCAGTGGCTGTGCGCGTTTTTTCTTATTCGATAAATATACATTTTAGATGCTTTTGAGCAACGAAAAAAATGTCCGAGCCCCGAGAAGAATGGTTGAATGAAACGCATGCGTACTTCAGAGACGCATAGTTTTCCGAGGGGTACTAAATGGGATACACCACCAGGATCAGGTTTCGTCCGTCCTCCTCGACACTTGCTGAGCCGCCGGGAGAGACACTGACGTGGCAGAGATCCCGGACGCATCCTGCAGCTCGTCTGTGTGCGTCATCGAGGCACCCCGACTGGGACTCGGGGTTCAGCAGACGGTCCTCCCGCTAATCCGCGCCCGTGTCCGGCGAGCAGCTGCCCGGCCGGTGTCCCGGCTCGCCTCCCGGCCCTGTCCGCACAGCCTCCGGGCGAAGATGTGGGTGCTGCTCTTGGTCGGGCTCGTCCAGTGCCTTTCGGCTTACGACGTGGATCTGAAGAAATTAGAGGGGCTGGCAAAGGCAAAGGTGGAGGTAAGACGACTTCGCCATAGTTAAGGGAAGTACCTGAAACGAGCGCTTGTCTGGGCTTTTTAAGACGTGTACGACGTGCCAGTGGCTGGCGGGGCTCATTGCGAATAAAACACCTTGTGCGCTGCGTCTCAAAAGAAACACGATAACCGCTCACTTTCTTTACCTTGCATCCGTGGTACACCTGAGGGCCAGACCACAACGGACCGCGTCCACGCCAGACCTCCCTTCTCGGCGATGACGGAAATAGTCATCGTACCAGACTTAAAAGCGGTCACGACATTCAACTTTATGGAATGCTAATTTTGATTGACGGATTTTTACAATCTTGATGTCTGTCTCATAGTTCTTAGCCGTAATTTACCGTAAGGGTGTCGTTGTTCATGTAGCTTAGAGATTTTATCTTTTGTGCGTTGTAAAGCAAAACGTTTAGATCAAGCCCGTTGAAAGAGAATTGACCGAACTAAATTGTGCGACTTTAGTCTTAAAAGGGAGATTTAAAGGAGTCTTACTTAACATTGTGACTTTACAGTAAGGTTATTTGCAAGACACAGTTTAACTCCAGCGCCTGCAGCTGTAAGACTTTCACTGCAAGTCCGTGTTTTTAGGAGAATGGGGCACAAAGACGGGCACATTTACATCTAAACACACACTGTATACCCGCTGTCTGCGGGGGTGTGACGTGGCAGAAAAGGCCAGATAATCAAGTATAGACTTTACATATTCATGAGGTCTCTCCCAGTAGCATTTTAAACACATGGGTGCTCAGTAATGGCAGCTTTCATGAGCTGCACCTTAAAGTGTTGTGGTTTAACATCTGTTTCAGAGCTTTCACATTAGAAATGGTGTCTGATGATTCAACTTGTTTGAACATATAGCTTCATTTACTTTAAAAAATAATTAAATGATTTTGCTATAAACATGCATGGATTCATACCGTTCTTCTGTTTGTCAGGCTCAGACACCAGGAAAGGATGAGTGTGATGAGAAACGTGACGTGCATTCAGCTGTGATGTCAGCTGCTAGCAGCAACGCTCCCTTTGACAGCTATAGCACAGTCTGGTAGAGAAAACGGAACTAATTGCAGAATACCCTTCGCCCTTTCTCACCAGTCTCCTTTCATTACAGACCTGTGGGGGATGACAGCTGAACAGGCTCAGGGAGGTACGTGCCTGTGAACACCGTCGAGATCGCTCCACCCCAGTCTGTGCAATGTTGAGAATGAGTTGTGCTGCCAATTGCCAATAAATTGCTAACCTTTTGAAGACTATTGAAACAATATGCATTAAGGAATTCTGGAAATTAAGTCTTTGCTTTTTTTCTTCTGTGCAGGTGAAGGCCTTTGTGACACAGGATATCCCTCTTTAGTATCCTTCCAGAAGAAATATGAGGACTGCCTCTGGGCTAATAGATGAATGGAGCTTGTAAGATGACA
The DNA here is from genome assembly GCF_055471065.1 of Atractosteus spatula. Lineage (NCBI taxonomy): Eukaryota > Metazoa > Chordata > Actinopteri > Semionotiformes > Lepisosteidae > Atractosteus > Atractosteus spatula. The sequence goes on along the minus strand of NC_142722.1, from coordinate 19,026,532 downwards.
GTGAGCCAGAGATTGGGTCTTACAGTAGAGTTACCAAAGACTGTGCCCTGCAAATTACACTTCAGTTTTAATGAAACATGAACTGGATTATGAAATTAAAAACCCTACTATCGCCTTCTATCACAATGGATTGCATTGTTTCAGAAGGGTTCTGTCTCCCTTCAGTGGCAGAGTTTGATGTCGGAAAACATTTCCTTCTAATTGATATCGGAAAACGTTGGACATTGCTTCTAAGTAATGGAATGAAGGTTTCTAAGTGTTTAATGACCTTATGTTATATAAGAATATCATATTAGCATTTTCTAATAAGTATTGCTTTATTCGAAGTATTCGTCTTAATTAATAATAATTATAATTGCTTACACTTATATAGCGCTTTTCTGGACACTCCACTCAAAGCGCTTTACAGGTAATGGGGACTCCCCTCCACCACCACCACCACCAACGTGCAGCCCCACCTGTATGATGCGACGGCAGCCATAGTGCACCAGAACGCTCCCCACACACCAGCTATCAGTGGGGAGGAGAGCAGAGTGATGAAGCCAATTCATAGATGGTCTTCATATTCATTCAAAATTAAAGCCATGCAATATTTTTTCAGAATTTATCCACAACAACATTCCATTACTTAGAATATTAGCAAACCTATACTTTTATTAACACTACTGTTTGAGAAGCAGTCAGTACTACAGGACAGTAAGTGGAAAGAATGTATACATCTAAGCTCAGAGCAAAGCCTAACATTTAAAGGAAAACTGCAATGATATTTTTATATTTAAGGTTTAGAAAGAATTAGTGTTGGTTACATGGGGTGACATTGCAAGCTGGTGAGTGGCTGAGGTTTGGTACCCATCAGAGCTCTGGGACACAGCAGGAGAAGCCCTGTCACACTATGTAGACGTGCTTAAGGGACAGACAGGAGACCAGAATTAGACAGACAAAGGTGGCGAGGTGGGCAGTAGGACGATAGTAGCTCAGACAGGTACTGAGGTTCCAAGCCAGCAGAGGCGTATACTGTAGGTGAGCATGAGGGGTTTGAAGTCGACACGAAACTTGACAGAAGACAGTGCAAGAATAGGAGCAATGTGATCACTTGCACAAGACCTGGTCAGGATTCTGGCTGTGAGTGGGGCAATACAGTAATCAATTCAAGAGAAGACTAAAGTGTTGACCAGATTTCAGTTACAATCCCAGATAACGTAGGGCGTAGTCTGGCGATATGTCCGAGATGGAAGAATTGTGTTTTTACAATATTTTGCTTATGTGGACCAAACATCAAGCATGGATCAAATGTGACCGCCAAATTCTTCAGTTTATTGTGATTCAAATACAGTACCATCCACAGATAAGGATGAGGTTACTGCATTGCCTACACAGCTGATGGGAGGTGCAGAGAAGCATGACTTCAGTCTTGTCGCAGTTTAGATGAAGGAAAGTCAGTCCTTCAGGGTTTTTTTGTCTAGAGATGCAATGAGTGCAGAGACAGCCATTTCAGACTCAGGTTTAGTATGGATGCAGATTTGTAGAATCGATCAATTAGACCATGTGATCTTAATAGCTGATTGAGTAGGAACATGTAAATAGGGGGCCCAGTATTGAGCCCTGAGGAATACCAGACTTAACGACCCAACTTCAGAACTGAGACCCCTGGTGTTGGCAGTCAGTAAGGTAAGAGCAAAGTCACAAACCCCAAACGCAGTCTCAAGACAAGAAGTAAGGTTGGGAAAAGGGCAAAAATTACTTCGATTGTCCAGAGTGTTGTTTGGGTTTTTGTCAGAGGTAACTGCAGCCATTTTAAGGGCTGTTGGTATCACTCCATCGCTTAAGGACTCTTGTATTTAAGTAATGAACATCTATAATTTATATTTACCACAGCACAACATATGTTTTTGTTTTGGATGCCTGATTATTTTTATTATCCCTTCACTCAGCTGGGTGTTGCTGGGTGTTGCTAGGTTGCGTTGATGCGGTGAGCCAGTGATTAAAGGGATAGCCGGCGTCTTGCAGGGCCCAGTTTTCCTTAACAAATGTTTTCAGCCACAACTTGGTGATGAAACACATTCCCGGAGCCGATCCTGAGCTTGTCCTTCTCAACCACTACTATGAAGAACTGGACGTAAGCATTTGATTTTAAAATCTGTCAAAGCAGAAGGAGGTGCTTTGTTCTATAAGTTCCCTTGAGATGTTGAGAATGAAAGATCAGGAGAAATGCAGGACTGCCTGACTGGATGTTGTGGAGTCCACACAACTGAGCTGGGGGAAACAGCAGAAACAGAATCGGAAGTAGAGTTTTTCCCCACATTCAACCCTCAGCAGAACAGCCATTGCTGAAGCTGCTGTAGGGTTGAGATTTGGGTGGCTGTTCACAAAGGTAACAAGCCCTGTTTAGAGGTATTAGAGGTAGAGGTAACTGCAGAATATTACTCTCGCAGTGTGGGCCATGCTTGGAGGTCTGGGCATGATATTACAAGCTGGGTGTATATAAAATTATTTTAGTCATCTCAGTTCACTAATATTCTTTTGGCACTTAAGAGCCTGTGACATTTGTCAGCTTTGCATATTCATCAAGCACATAAATGTACAAATATATGCAGAAACTTCATCTGTGACAGTATACAGTACTTCCATCAGATCATAGGTCTAGACCCAGAGTGACTGAGCCAGCATTGTCTCTTATCGTTGCATACTGCTTCATTTTTACCATTGAGAAGGAAGGACTTTCAGCCCTCTGAACAAAAGACAGATAAGATCACTTCAGCCATTAACACATGCAATTCTAAGGCGGTGACACCATTTGATTTACTCGGAAATCCATGATTTATTTCTACACAAAGCAGTGACGTGGCAAATCACAGAGATGAAAATGTATAGTTGATGGAACTGTGGAGATGACGGAGCAAGAAAAGGCAGAATGTGAGACAAAAGGATTTTCTCACATCAAGTTAAGCATACTACTGAGAATCTGAAAGCGGAGAAGCTGTAAAAATAATGGATGTGCTGTGGGCAAGCATCTAACTCACCCAAGTTATGGCATAGAAATTGACAACCAAACTTCTGATGTTAGCCATGTATTCTGTTCTGAAGCAGAAAAAAGGTACCCAGACGTATACAGCAGGGCTAATGTTTCCAGAAGCCAGTTGACTTACCTGTGATTGGACTGTGGATGCAAACGCAGGGAGAACATACAGACTCCACACAGATAGTGCCCTAGGTCCAGAATTGAACACGGGTCCTCAGCCCTGCGAGGCAGTAATGCTAACCACTGTGCCACCCATAATGAATACTATATAGTTAAGAGTCTGGAACAGAATCTAAAAGAAAACAAACTGACCTCACTGCAGCCTTTACCTTGTTTTCTGCAGAGAAGTGTCTGCAAGGATATTCACACTGGTGTTCAGCCGTGTTTCTAGTACAAAGTTTCAGAATGTTTAATGAGGAACTGGCGTAGTTACAGTATGCAGAGCTGCCGTACATAAAACGGGTATGCTGAAGAGCAGGTCTGCCAACACAGCCCTCAAGTCCTATAGGGTATGCAGGACACGATAGTATTGTACAGTGTATATACAGGTGCTGGCTCCCCGATACTTTCTGGAACTTTTGACTTTTTACTTTTAATAACTGCATTTTAAAGTCCTCTTTTTCTTTACATGATGTTCATATTTTAGTGTATTTCTTAATCTTTAAAAAATTCACTAAAGCATACAAAACGCAAACGACCCATTGTAAGCATTGCCCTAATCCTACAGAGCACCATTAATATTCATGCCTCTAAGAGCCATTTAAATGTCTGTTGTTAAAAACGTGAGTTATTGTTTGATTGTCTTTTACTGCATTTTACTGAGATTTCTTGCGTCTCATTCAGTGTACATTACAGTACCATCATTTTTTTTAAAGGCTATTTGCGGTAGTGCATCATGTTACTTTTATTCAGTCTCAAACTAGAATGCTGTCTGATACACGTAATCTAACTATTTGGCATTAAATATATTGTTAAAAGCTGCGCCTGGTTTATGCTCCTGTAAACCATAACGAAATCTCCTGCTCCCAGCGGATTCCCCTGACTGACATGAGCCGCGCGGAGATCAACGCCCTGCTGGGCTCGCTGGGCTTCTACAAGAAGTCCCAGCCCGAAGAGCCGGTCCCGGAGGAGTTCCGCTTCGCCCCTGCCAAGGACAGTCCCTGGAGCCGGAGCCCTGAGGCCCCTGCCAGCACCGGAGCCCCCCCACCAGCAGACGCGCCCCAGGACACCCCAGGCCCCCGGCAGCCCGAGCAGGTCCCCGAAGAGCACCACTCGGACCTGTAGACCCAAACCCCTGCCAGCGCAGCGCGGAACCGTGCCCTGGGTCGACTGCGCCTCGGCGGTCGTTGCCCAGTCGGTAGGAAACTAAATAGTTGAGATTTTATCTTCATTTGTTCTTATGGACGGGCTCCAAAATTTTGTAGTTGGGCATAATGTTGATCCGTTGCCCCAAAGTGTCATTTTCAGTGTATTCTCAGTGAATATGTTTTCGGGATGTGGACCTGTAGGGACTGTAGTGCGACGGGGGGAGATGCAGTCTGATTGATGCACTGCCACAGTAAACATGTAGTGTTGGCTCAAGTGTTCAGACTTCCCACTCACTGCCATTTAACCGACATGGGGAACAACTTTTTCATATGCTGAAGCAGTTCTTTAAATGTTGCAATAATCACATGAAAGTTTAGTTTAAAGAGTTCAAGTAGCCAAAAAAAGAGCTGTAGCTGCTTCTAGAACAGCCCTCAGACATGAATTTAGGGGAACAAGCTCTCAGGTCTCATGGAGAATCTTTACAGGTCCAAATGACAAAACAAAGATGCTCATCAAAGGCCAAAAGCACCACTGCAGCAGTTGATTGAATCACTACTGGGCAAAATCCAATAAGAGGGACCAATAAAAAAGGCACAGATAGAGCTGGATTACTTACACAGTCCTCATTACACATGAACCACAAAAAAGTCCCAGCTGTCTTAATGTGCAATAAAGAGTGCTAGTCAGATCATTCCACCTTGAGTGGATTTTGAGCAGTTGTCTGACAAAGAATGAAAAGATCGTTGCAAACTGTTTTAGTTCAGAGCATATGTACAGACTTTGACTCCCTGGCATCTCTCCTGGGCTCTTAACCTCTTGCCTGCAGCTGGACAGGATGACGCCCTTTGCTGAAAGTCACCGATAGGCTCAGGGCCGATGTGTGTTCAGGGCAGCAGGGCCTGGAGCACACAAGAGAGATACTGCAGAAGGATTCTGATGTCAATAAAGCCTCACAACTGCTCAACTACCTGCTTCCTCTTTAATTGATACAATTCAGGGCATAGAAGAGGTGTTTCAACCAGCATATGCTTCAACAAGTGGGTTTAATTTTGGATAAAGGTATCACTCAAATTAATAAAAATATAATACTGTGATCTTTTCTACGTTCTCAAAAGGGAAGTGTAAAAAGGAAATGGGGATCAAAAAGCAACATTTTTTAAAAGTTGGTTTATTAACCCAGGTGCTGAACAGAAACTCGTTACGAGAGTGGAATGCCATTTTTTGTGCTGGGGGATTTGGCGTAAGCGGACAGCAGGGGAGTGAGGATGGGCAGGTGTTCTCTGACCATAGCCCCCCAGCTCGGCCCAATCCTGCCCCTCTGGATTCACATTCCAGGATACACCAGGGGTGCAATCGTGCATGGCCAAAAAAAATCAATACTTAAATTCAATAGTAAACAAATATCCGAGCCATTAAAATTGAGATCTCAAATCAATAGGTGTACAGCTGAAGGTCCTGAGGTAGGGACACTACCCCTCAGTGGCTGTGCAGCACTTTAACACTTGCAGGTATCGTGGCCAAAGGTACCTTATCACCACTTTGGCAACCGAGATTAGAGAACAGCTGGAATGAAATATATACGTTAGCTTTCAAAATAATCTTACAATCCTCTCATAACAGCTTGATTTCAAGGCTTGTCCTCTCCAAGATGGCAGCAGACCAGCAACACTCAGCTGCCAGTTGGCTGGACCAGCAGTCCTCACTGAAGATCTCTGTTCTGCCAGAGGAGAGATTCTTGTTCCCTTGGCCTCTGCTTCAGAGAAGATCCCTGAGGCACATTCCTTTGCATGCAGGTGCATCTGCAGAGCTGAAGCTCTGACTATATTGAGTAAGAAGTAATTCTAAGGGTCGCTTCACACAGCATGGAAAGGTTTTTTTTCCTGCATGCTTTAACCTGAATTGCCTCAAAAAATCTCTGCTAACAAGTCAATTTCTCAAGTAGGCATTACTGCTGGCTTTTAACAGAAGCAAAATCTTTGAAGGTTTTTTTTGCACTTTAAAGCTAGGAATAAGGAATCATTATCTCCAAAGCTTTCTTGTTGAACTAATCTAGTGTTAGAATGCTTGAAAGCTTATTTCATGGTCAGTCAAGTTGTATCTTACTTAAGAGCATTTCTAACAGTTTTAAATGTATAACTGTAAATTTCACAATAACCACAGTGGAAATTTAAAATAGTTTATTTGTACAACTTAAAAATGAGTGACTACGGAGAGCTGGCTGGGAACAAGCATCTCTTGCCAGTATAACATCATGGAGAGCACCTCGCAGAAAGCCTGAGTTAAGCTGCGATTGCTGCTCTTCAGGCACCAGAGTTCACTTCTACAGTAAATGGGTTTTGCAGCAGTTACAGCACTTTTGCTTAAGGAGTAGACACCAACATCACAAGTTTAAGGACAGGGAAAAAAAGTCTGCTTAGTCATATTTGACAGTACTGTGTTACTGGTCATCCTGATGAGAAAGTCATATTTTTCATTTAAGCTAAAAAGCATTTAGCAACCACTGATTTCAAGCAACAACCAAAAGCAGATCTCTATTAATGTTTAGTTTTGAAGAATTTAAAATACATAGCATTTACTTCAACAGCTAAGTTTCACATGGTGTCAAGTCATAATTTGGGATGAGTAACTAACTTGTTTCGGTTCATACAAAGCCCATTTACAGGTGATTCATTTCAGAAACAACATACAGAGACAGGTCCACAGCTCAAAACAAGACCCAGCCCCTCACTGGACCTCACTGGCTCAGCAGGTGCTCACAGGTGGCAACTCGGCCTGTTTCTTCATCCTTAAACCTCACCGAAATAATTGCTCCTTTTGTCATCAAACATAACAGACCTTTGGGAGGTATGAGGTCAATAAAGGTGCATGACAGCTTTGTAAATGACATTTATCGTTCAAACATCCCCTATTTGGGCTCTGTATTTAACACTGTAAAACAGTCATTCAGCAACTTCAAAGACCAAAACCTGCTCATCCTATCAAAATCATTAGACATTACATTTTGTTTAACACAAACCAGGTATTAAAAGTTGTAAAAAGTGTCAGAATACATCAAAGACAAATAGACAAAACCAAACATTTTACATAATTAAAAATATTTCCCTGCAGAACTGTGCTGCTGGCAGTGTTTAGCAGAAAGCCTGTGGTTGCTGCTCCCAGAGGGAAGCTGACAGGAAAGAGCTGTCACTTCAGTCTGGCCCTGACACCGCCCTTGAGGACCAGAGACAGGACTCGAGGCTCCTCTGTTACCGAGAGCACAGTGACACAAGCACGCCGTCTCCGAGACGAGCACACCACCGAAACGCTGTGCAGTCTGTCACTGTGAGGTGGAGCTCCGTCTCTGGACATGTTCAACTACAACCTCATGCTTCTGAGAAGCTCTGAGTGGATTTTGTATGGCAACTTCAAAAGCTATTCTTTCCTGCTCTGAAGTTCAAAATCAAACCATTTCTGGTAAGGAAACCCTGGGAGGTTCTGAATTTAAGAAAAAAATCCAACTGACCAAAGGGCTTTCTAAACAATTCAATCTAAAATCTCAGGCAAACATTAAATTTCACTGAAATGTTTATTTCAGTTAAAATTATTGTTTACCTATTTTGCTGACACTAGTGCAATATGCTGGTATGGTCTTTTGTTTTCTGGTTTAAGAATTGCAATTTCAAGTTAGAGGGCAGGTGTCCAGGGTCCAGACTGAAGGCAGAAGCATACTGGTTATCACAAAAAAATAACAATACAGATGAAATATACTTTCCATACCAGTGCTTACACATTTATTTAAATAATAAAAAACAATTCAAGTTCATGTGTGTTTAAAAAGCATGCAGTATAGTAAATTATATTACAGCTTCTGTACCGGGACTGGAGTCTGAAGAACACTGATAACTGTCTGTCCCAACCCACTTCCTTCACACAGGTGACATTTTAGACTTTAGTCTCTATTAAAACTTTGTTTCAGCTTACGACTCACTGAAATCATCAGAGGCTCTTACACACGCAGGACATGGTGGAAGGGTCTGTCTTCCGTTTTCACAATAACTTTACCGTCATAAAAAAAGCAGTAAAGCTGTTAAAAGCCCTTGATGTGTGGTCTTGATGCCAACAGCTGTAACAGATCACAGCCGGGCCATTTCACTCAGGCCCGAGTGCAGTCAGTAAAGATCCCCTAGCGTAGACAGTGGCGTTAGGATGTGGGGCAATCACTTAGATCCCTTCTATCACTTAGACCTGAATGACCTATAACGGCACAAAACACAAGCCCAGTTACAGGGCTGGTACAGTCCTGTGCCGCCAGAAACCAGTCCTGCTACTAAAGTGATAGAACTGGTGTGATCCCGAGCCGCTCTGGAGGCACTGCGGTTAGACTGAAGACGGCGTGGAAATCCTCAGGGATGGACATCGGGAATTGTGGGGCTTGTAAATCACAGAATCTAAAGTTCAGGCCAAGTGCTGGAACCATCTAACATCCAATATAGCACCAACAGCCCGTGTAGGGATACCATGAGCACAATGCGGGGTTTAACCATCACCCTTTTACTCTTCATCAGCTCGTGAAAAGTGCATTTCATTGATTTTACCACTAACTAAGTTAAAACAGATACAATGGCTTGTTGTTGGACCTGCTAGATGCAATACAATATCACATGAGCACTAGATCTGCTCAGGCTATTCCTGAATTATAATAAACGCCACTACTTGGGCAAATTATGAATAGCAATCTTTATTTTGGTAATGAAATGCTGCTGTACTTCTGAACTGTCTAAGAAAAACAGAATAAACCAGATCTTGGCCAAACCCCCAGGCCATTTGTTTAACACCATGAAGATTGGAAAAGCCAGACTCTGACTGGACTGGCAACAGATGAAAGATGAAAGTACAGACCTTACGGTTCAGTCAATAAGCAACAGAGCTGACAGGCAGGCCTTGCACAAGGGGCTTCAAAATGGCCGACAGCAGTAAGTTTGAGGAGCAGCGAGGTGCAGAGGGATGAGCCGGGTCCCGGGAAGGCAGAGCGTCCATGTCCTGCAGTTAGAAGTCGGTGTAGCCACGGCAGGCCAGCTCGTACCTGCGCAGGTGATTGAAGAGTGACTGGACGTAGGTGAAGACACACTTAGAGTCTGGCCTCCTGCCCATGATCATCATGTCCTCCACCTCCAGCAGGGGCATACAGTGAGCGAAGCTCCTGCAGGACACAGAGTGGGCAGGACAGCCCCGTCGGGAGACGGAGAGAGAGACAGAAAGTGCAGTTAATGAGGGGGAAAAAGATGCTCTCCTGCCTGGGGCAGTTGTACCTGCACCACAGCCTCTCGCAAAGAAGAGACTCACGGATTTTAGAAGTTTCATACAAACAGCACAGTGTGATAAAAAAAGAGAACCCCTCCCTATTATAGTTGTAGCACAAGTTTCTCAATTAAGGTTAAAAATAAATCTTATCTTATAACGGGAGTTGTATATATTGCTTGGGCCTTTCCTCTGTATTTTTCTTATATGCTGCAGATGTTATTTTCTAGTTTGACTTTCCAGAATCTAAAAGTTTGTCTAAAAGTTTTTTACATAATTATTTCCAACAACTCACTACTTTAGCACACACAGGTAGTCAGAAATTTAGCATCACATCGAAAAAGACAGCAGTCTGATTAATGTACCTGCAGGATAGAGTTTTATTAAGTGGAGAAGAATATGAAAGGAGACACACTGAGCTCCTAGAAAGGTGTAAGTGAAAAGTGTCACTAGCTAAACATGACCACTTCTTGCACAATCCAGTTTTTCAAATCTTCCCAGTACAGTACTGCATCATGACCAAGGCAAAGTCTAGCTGCTCTCTGGCCACCTCAGATTTTCAGATCAGTGATCCAAGTGTTCAGGCCTTGTGAGTCATTAAACTGGCACTGTGTATTTAAGAGCAGAGCTAGAGGATAAAAACCATAATTAAACTCGGATAGTATGTAGGTCCCCCAAGCTAAGTCCTGTCAATACATAGTCTGACCACTGGAGGGAGACACAGTACAGGAGGATACGACAGTGACAGCTAATGAAGGAGAATTTTTATTGGGACATCCCGAGCTCCAAATAAGGTATAATAAAGAATATGGATATAACTAAAATATGTGCTTGTTAACTGTGCATGACGTACTGCACTGCTCAGTAACCAGATTACCTGGTCTGTCAGTTTTCAGTGAATTCTGTGGATCATGAAGGCTTTCTTAGCAAGGGATGCATTGTTAGTGCCCAGAATTGATTCTTGATAAGTGGTGTTAACTTTAGATTGCACTGATGTCAGATAAGGACCAATAAATCTTCTGTGTTTATAGGATATGCTATGGATTTTGTTTCTTGATATTTGGCTGTGAGTTTGTGTATTAACTTTTACTATTACCATATATTTCTTTTTGGCTCGGAAGTTAAGATACAGGTGTCCAGTTAAGATTAACTATACATATTAACAGCACATAGGACCTTGATGGACTCTGCTTTGTTTGAATATCTGAAACTCTTTTCTTTGAAAATTATCCAATGTGTAGACATGACACTTATCTAAAGTTTCTTCTTAATAAAGATGTTTAGGTTTGAATTTTAATACTACAGAGTAGAAGAGTACAACAAAAGAGGTGCGTTCAAAGGTGGAGGTACTGAAAACTGTTCTCCAAGGGTTAGCTGGGCTGCACTGTGCGGCAGTAATGATGATACAATATGCCCCTCATTGGAAATGAGCAGCGCAGTGCAGAGATTTGAATGCATCTCAGTACAGCTTCACATCAAACTATACAGATGAGAAAATAAGCTTCCTAGCTACTTACCACTTCATAAAGAAGAACTGTTCCTGGTTAAAAGTACACAACTCCTTATAAAGACTTGATCTTCACATTTAAAGACTAATCACTGCTCTCCCTGGCTGGAATCCCAGCTCTTAAAAAGGCAATGTTTACACATCTCTTGCAGGGAAACAGTTCTGGTGGATTGGGGCCAGCAGCCAGATGAGCACAGCTGAGTTCTATCCAAAAAGCTTTGCACTAATTACAGAGCAAACAGAGCCTGGTGCTGCGACTCTGAGCCTCCGAGCACAGCGCCGCCCAGCACTGCGACTGAGCATCCGAGCACAGCTCCGCCTGGTGCTGCGACTCTGAGCCTCCGAGCACAGCGCCGCCCAGCACTGCGACTGAGCATCCGAGCACAGCTCCGCCTGGTGCTGCGACTCTGAGTCTCCGAGCACAGCGCCGCCCAGCACTGCGACTGAGCATCCGAGCACAGCTCCGCCTGGTGCTGCGACTCTGAGTCTCCGAGCACAGCGCCGCCCGGCACGGCGACTGAGCATCCGAGCACAGCTCCGCCTGGTGCTGCGACTCTGAGTCTCCGAGCACAGCTCCGCCCCTGAGTAGTTATGCATACAGGCATATATGTGATGATCGTTGTCCGAGTTTCAGGTAAGCTATGAATTGTAGCTGGATACACAGGGTCTACCCTCTTCTTTCTCTCTAACCAACTCTGCCTAGAGCACTAAGAACCTTATCCTCAGATTGTGTGTGCATTTTCTGATATGGACAAAACAGAAGGATCTATTCAAATATACAATTCTTCATGGTTCACCTTGCCTGTTATGAGAAGTGTTGAAGCACAACATGAGCAAAAATCTTTGAAAGTAACCCAGTAGGCTAAAAAAACCTTAACCTAAAAGAGATAACTGCTCTGACAGGGCAAACAATGTAATTAAATTGTCGCTAAATCCCATTAAAGTGAAAAGTTATAGCAGAAAACTAATACACTGGAGCCAAACTCAACCATGGACCACAAAGCTACATTATTACCAGTGTCGCACACCGGACAGAAGTGTCCCATTAACAGTCTTACATTAGAGTCTAAACCAACTTCGCTCAACCACTTTTTCAGTGGTTTCTACTTAGCTTTCTTGCATATAATGTCTAGATATTGACCAAATATTTAAACAAGGCTTCATTAAGACCTAAATAACCGACATACGGTAACTGAGACACTTTAATTCAAGGTGAAAACTAGTCTAGTCTAGTCGAGCTGAAAATAACATCAATAAAGTCAGCTCGTGTCCTGAGCTGAAATAAACACCCGAAGAGCTCGTGGCCGTCTGAGGGAGCAGGTCACAGCTGCTGTGTCCGATGCCGACGGGACAGAGCCCTACCTGACCACCTTGCATCTTGAAGCTGTGGACAAGAACAGTTAGTGCTCCCCATTCGCAGGGGATGTCCTGGCTGGATCACCCCACACCACCCCCACGACCACCACCACCAGCCGGGCGTCACCCCTGTGGTATCCCGCTCTCACCATTCGTTTGGGGGGGGCGCAACTCTAGGAGGAGTTTTTGGTTTTAACAAGCCCTTTCTGGACGAGGCCTCTGTAGAACTCCTGGACGTACGTGTACACGCACTTCCAATCCGGCTCACGCATCCGAACCATGTCCTCCACGTCCAGGAGCTGCGGACAGTCGGCCAGCTTCCTGCAGCCCGGCCGAGGAGCAGGGAGCAAGAGGAGAGTCACAGGGAAGACAGAGAGAGGACAGGAAGAGGAAGAAGGCAGAGGTGACAAGTGGTCAGGACAGCGGGAACGAAGGGGGGGGGGGAGGGAGAGAAACGGAAAGGGACAAACAGGAGGGCGGTGAGCAGCCAACAGAGAGGTGAAAGAGAGGAGAGACACAAAAAACAAAAACATTACATTCTCTCAGAGACATATCCATGAGTCATCATGCATCATGAACGATTCTGACATGTCAAATGGAACGGCAGGGCGTGTCCATTCATGGTGTGCACCGAGACAGGAGACTGGACAAGAGCTGGACAGAGGACACGAGCAGCAGCGCCAACCGCACAGTCTCACGCCGGACCGCCCTTCGCTCTGTTTGGGCTCCATGAGTGGTGTAAAAATAAAGGCAACAGACATGAACACGCAGGGCTGCTTGGGCAGTGCGGGACCAGCTGACGCGCACCGTTTCAGAAGCGTGGGGAGAGGGGGTGAGAGGAACGGAGGAGGGACGATTCTTGTGATTTGCCTCTGACAGGGAGGTTTCTGATTAATCTTTTTTCCTTTTTTTTAGTTTTGTATACACTGAATTTGTTTTATGTCTTGGCTCACAGCAATGATTCCTGTACTGCACAGCGAGCATGAAGGGCAGACAGGCTCTTCTGACCCAACCAGGCAGTGGAACCGTTCATCCTGATACTCTAGAATACTTTAAATAAAGCCGCAGCGCATGCCTCGCTGACATCACTGCAAGTCTGTGGCTCCAGTATAGTCTCGGGAGTCTGCTCACGTCAACACCACCCCAGTGCAATCATGCAGACACTCGGGGTTTCCTAGAGATGGAACAGAGCCCAGTTTGCTGGAGAAAGTTTCAAGACCACAGGATGGGGAACCTGCGAGAGCAGCTTCCTCAACATGAAGCCATGGACATCACAACTCCTTAATATCACTGAAATAAAATTTAGAGACAAATTCAGTATAATGAAGAATTTCTTCAACAAAGTCCATGCAGACTCCTATCCGACCCCATACTACGACATCTTGTACAGAATAATTTTACCAAACCGTGATAACAATGCAAAGTTAGTTCAGTCTCCTTCAGAGGAGTTGTGGGAGTCTGGAACAAGCTACCCAGCCATGCTGTCAAGAAACAGCTGGAGGAGATACTCTGATCAATTAACTATAAATATCACACTGGCTACAGGCGGTGAATGGCCTGCTCTCATTTGGAACTGTTTGGATATCATGTCTTCTCACACCTCTACACTTCAGCTCAAAGCTGTGGCTGGTCATCACCTGGAGATCTGTAGACCGAGCACAAATGTCTGGATGTTGACATGTCCAAACACAACCTTTAGCCTAAATTCCAATTTAGACAGTAAAGTCTAATGCTTGTGAGTAAAAATCTAATATGATAATCACCCTAAGTGGTAACTACCAATAGGGCTTTAGAAAGCATTATTCAATACATGATGTCAGGGTCATCAGAGTCTGTGAGAGGACAATCCTGCAAGAGGCAACAGGTACACATGCAGTAGGGATGCGTGGTGCTCAGGTCATCTATCTCAGTGAAACACTTCAGTAGGTGACTTCGAAGCAGAGGTCAGAGGTCAGGCCATGCTAGCAGCACACAGACCACCCAGGCAACAAACCCTCTACCTGCCATCCCAGAACAGGGTGTTGGGCATAGTGACAATCTCTCTGCATTGTTTCATTTACAGTGAGTCCAAATATATTTCATTGGGAAAACTCTTGTACCAAAGTTCAGAAAACACTGGGCAATATTTAAGATGTACACTCTTTCATCAAATGCCGGGGAGATATCAGCAAAAGCAGAACTAAATGACAAGTCTTAACATTTTTAAAAGTAATTAGTTTTAAGCTATGAAATACTGCAGAGCTAGAGAAGATGACATATGTTTGCAGTAAGCATGCATTAAGGTATGATTGCAACAATAGCTGTTAGGGTACTGAAAGCAGCCTCCCTCTATCGTGACTTCAGCCATCTGAGAACACTACAGTCATGTCTCATCTGCTTGGTGTGGAGAACTGACATTTCCAAATGTTTCCACAACTCTTTATTTTTCCAACAGTATTCATTTTATCACAATTTTTAAACAAAGGAATGAATTAACATAAATACTTCCAAGCCTAAAGCAAGAGAAGAAGTTGAGCTTGGAACAGATTCAAAATATGGCCATTAATATAAGGAGCTCTTTTATTCAAATTCAAGTTGAAATGAATCATTTCTGTGTTGGGCACCAATGGGTCCACGAAGGAGTCAGACAGGGGAGTGGGAGTGTAATCCTCTCCAGAGCTTGGGATCGGGGTGGAAGCAGAGCAGTAGAATGGGTTTGCTGCAGCTGGGAGGGAAGAAGGATTCTGATTCTCAGCTCACGAGAGAGGAAAGCTTGAGGACAGGACGAGGGAGAGAAGGAGGAGACAGAGGAGGGGGGAGAGAGACGAGGTGCGGAGACCAGAAAGGAGCCCTGAGCTCATTCCAACCTCCACACCAGACCGAGCAGGAGGAGATGGCACGGGGGACAGAGCACAGGGCTCTCCGATTAGTAACCTTGCCAACCATCTGAAGGATTAATCTCACAAACGGGCATTTTTAGTACGGGACTTGGGAGGTACACAGCACATTACAAGGGAGGAGTTCACCAAAGCAGCTCTGCAGATAAAAAGGGAGATGGGGGTTAGATTGAGGGTTGCAGCAAAGTCAATGGAGTGCACAGCTCTCACACAGACAGGACATCTTATAGCAGTACTCGTAATAGCACTTTTCCTACAGGACATCCATTTAGGCCTATCTCTGGGATGCTGGAAGGGCAGCTGTAGGCTTATGTTGTGCAGGGTGTACATGAAATGCAAACTGTCAATGTCCAATTAGCATATACTCCCTGGGCTAGGGGCTTTGACACCTTGCTGCACAGCAGGGGTAGGTTTGAGTCCCTCTTTTCATTAATTTTATTTCTTCTTCCCCATCAGATCCAATTTTGAAACAATTTTGTCTTTCAAAATGGAGGAGAGGGGTCAGAGACCAAGCAATGAAGGGAACAATGCCAACATGACATGGAGCTGAAGGAGTAAAACACAGGTGAAATTCAGGAGCTCGATTCTCAGAAATACAGCTGGGATTTTTCTCGTCACTCATCAAATCCTGACAAGTTGAGGCTGTGGAATCTCTTTCCTCCCAAAGCTTGATGTGATGAAAGAGTGAACTCTTAGCAAGTGTATCATCGTGACCCTATGAAGTCCGATATTCTGGAGATCTATCTGAAGCAAACATCCCAAGCTGCTGTTTCTTGCAATACGCCCTTCAGGTTCTTTCTCTACAGACACACCTGAGAAGCAGATGGTTGTAGTTCCCGCCCTGCAGGAGGAGGAAGATGGAAAACCTTCTCAAGTTGCCACCCCACTGCCTTCCTCTATAGACTTTTACCATTGTGCTCAGAAGGAAAGGAAAACTGATGCCATCTTGAGGGGCAAAACTAGGGCTCAGCTTCACCCCTCTGAAGAATCCTTAAACCCACATGGAATGTTCTCATCTTAGATCAAAGACTGGACTTGCGATAGGATACACATTTTGTCCAAAAAGCATGTAAGAACAGCGGCAGCAGTAGCAGCAGCCATCACCTGGTAAACAAGGTGTTAGAAATGAAGAAGAAAACAGGCATTCTGTGATCTTGTCAGTACACTGTTTTTTTGGATAAAGGAATATTTCATTAAAATATTAGGACAATTGTGTCAAAATTCACACATCAGGATTAAACGGTGCAATCTGTACTGTTTTCCATGCTGCTGCTTCTTTGTTTGACACTACAAGAAAGAGGCTGCATGAACGAGCCACAGCACCTACACAAACAAACTAGTGGGAGTCTGGCATCCACAAGGGCAGTTTCCAGTTCCTCCTATATGTTGAACACCGGACAGAAATGCTGGAAGCAGACAGCTCTGTGGACACCTTGTTACTCTTTGTTACTACAGACCAAAGTTTAAAAAACTGAGTAACTGCTTTTGTACAATTATTATCAAAATGAAGAAAACTTGAAAAGCTTTACTAAAACGATGTAGATCTCTTAGCACTGCTGTAAAAAGTCACACCTCCGAGTACATGAAGAGATTCCTTACATCTCTGGAAACCTTAATGAGAAAGGATTAAACACAACTAGGCCAGACTCTTCCAGTCACATCACAAATGTTAACTTCAAGTTCATCATTACAGTGTAAGTGAACTGGAACAATTTTAGCATTTGTTTTCATTCACTTCTGCAGTTTTATCACTCCAAACTATAACCCCGGAAATTCCAACATGTTAAACTCTTACAGCTCCTATCTTTGTCCCTTTAGCCCTCACCCCCACCCACAGGGGGCAGCGCAGACAATCTGTACTCACTCTGCTGAGCTGAAGGCCACCTCAAAGTTGTGCCGCCGGTTCTGGGGGTTGAGGGAGGAGTATTCGAAAGCGTCGGGGAAGAAGTTGTGCACCAGAGCGCAGAACGCCATTCCGTCACTCCAGCTGGACGAGAAGTTCTGGATGTCGACGTGCTGGGAGTGAGACGGGTCACGCTTACCATGGGAGACCGCAAAAACTAGACCGATTCACGTCAAGGGGAGACACTGCCGCCTCTCATCTTTAACCTTTCTTACTGTAGGTTCTTGTCCACGATCGGTTAATTCTGTATTTGGTTATTCGGAGCACATTCATTGTATCTTTAGTAAGATAATTCCTTTAGAATTGTCATTTCACACGTTTAAAGATGTATTAAAGACTCAGGAAAAACCAAGAAATCCTCATTTCCTTTTTTTTTTTTAAAAAAAGAGATAAAAGCAGTGGCTGTTGCTGGTAGGGAAACCTGCCCACGGAGAAGCACACGAGCCCGGTGTTACCTGGCGGGCCGCAGGCGAGCAGGCGCGCCAGTTCACAGGAAGCAGCGGTACTGACCTCATAGCCACGGGTCTTGGCGCGGCACCAGTCCAGCAGCATCTGTTTGATCGAGTTGGCGTTGGGAACCCCGAAACTGGACGACCGCTGCATCTTCACCACCCGGGACACCGCGGGGTTGGCGGGTCTGGTTAGAAGAAAGTCACGTGGTCACAACTCCGACCCGCGACCATGTCCAGCTGCAGCCCCTTTCGTTTTTATATCCGGATGTTCTTTCTCTACTCAATGGCTGACATTTATAATCAATACTGAAGGCTATACTCGAAACCACACGCACAGGTAGAATCTTGCCTCTGCCCCTTTTAAAAATACTGTCTTCTGCAATTACGGTCTATTACTCAGTCAGAAGGTATTTATTATCATTAGTTACTAACTGTAAAAGCTCCTGTCCCCCCACTGGGAGGACCCACTCATCTACTGCACAGCTGCAAACACTACCAGCACAGGCAGCACGGACACCACTGCTAGCCTGCGGGAGCAAAGAGATTCACAGGAGTCGAGGGCCCAGAGCTCAATAGACCCTGAGTGACTTGAATTAACCACTATACCCATTTGGAAGACCCGGCACAGTGAGGTGACCTGAGTTTAAAACAATATCTGCATCACGGGACTCAATCCACCCTCCCACTGAGAGCCTTTACTGCTTCGGAAGCTCAGCACTGACTTGTGGTTTAGGCCTTCAGCTAGCTACAGAAGCAATTCTTTAATACCAGGTGGAAAAGCCAAGGGAACACACCATCCATGTTCCTGAAGCAGATTTACAGAGCTCAAAGATTCAGAAGGCGGCTTGAGGAGACCCACATCCAGCAGGTGCTGCTCTTGCCCTTCTTGCTTCAGGGCTGGGAAACCCCCATAACAAGCAGGATGGCCAGAGAAGGGCGCTATATTAAAGGCATGGATCTGAAACGGACTGTGAAGCTCCAGCAGCTCCGTCTCCCTTTACTCTCTCAGATGTGCCGCTAAGGGCCAGATCGTCTCTACATGAAGAGTCCAGAGGAACAGCCCAGCAAGATTCTTGGATACTAAGCACTCAAATGAGCAGCCTGGCTTGGAGTCGTGACCCGCGGGGACATATTCAAAGCCCACAGTGCAGCCAGCCCCCCCCTGGCCCCTGCTTCCCTCACCCCGCGCTCTCTTTCTCCAGCTTCTCGATCATGGCCTTCCTGGCCTGCGCGGCGGAGGTCTTGGGCAGGGTCTGGGCTCGCATCACCTCCTTGCGCCGCTCCGCCTGCTTCCTCTCCAGGGCCGCCAGCCCCCCGCCGCGGGGCGAGGAGTCGTCCTCGCGGTCGAAAACACTGGGGAGAGCGGGAACAGAGCCAGCTCACATCCTTCTTTATCTCCAGATCGCTCCGAGTGCTCCCCGGTCACTGCAGCCGAAACTGTGCTTCAATTCACCACTGGAATCTTACCTGCCCACTTTCTTGGTTGTGCTGGAGGAGTAGCTGTAGGATTTGGTCTGAACTGTGGTTCCTCCTGGCGGGACAGAGAGGCTGTTACCATCACCTACATCGTACCAGCACACTGTCCTCAACAGGGACGATTCTGCAAGCTCTTCTTGTTAAGATATCTTCTACTATTTTATGGAGACCTCAAATAAAGGATGAATATGTAAACTAGGCAGGTTTGCAGATTATACCAAAACAGGGGTACATTCCCAATGTGCATTTCAGCTGCTTGCTTTGCGCCTCCCCAAACGCCTCACTTGAAGTAACTACTCACTGTCTGATCTCTGGATGTAACTGGCCTCCACTGTGGTGCTGTGGGATGACCTGCTGCCATTATCTACAGAAAGAGGCAGAAAGGGCCCATTAGCACAGCAGAGACAGAAGAGTGGTGCCATCAGGCTCTGAGGAGGCATGGCCACTCACACTAGAGTGGACACCCTGCTTCCAAAACAATGGAACTTTGCCTCCAAAACCTTTTATTCGTTACCTAACCATTTAAGGCAGTTACTACAAAGGAGTGTCAAAAGGAAATGAAAACTCATTGTTTGAGGAACAGTAAAGGTTCATTCTAGGCTGCAGCCTGAAAGAGGCTCCACTGGCATGGCATGAACCTCTACCTCCCCCTCTTAATTAGCCCACGTTTCCCATCGCCAGTGACTGTCGGGACAACTGAGCAGCAGGCCACAGGACACAGCCTCGAGCCGGGCAGCAGCAGGGCGGTCACTGCTACCAGCCAAGAACAGCTGCAGTGTTGTGTGTTACATGGATGACAAGTGATCAGCAGAAAACAGATCTCGGTGTTTTTCTGAGCAAAGTCCTATTTGATACCCAGTGAGACAGGTAAGCGTTACTGAACCTCAGCAAGAGCAAACCAAGTGCTAGACCTGGCAGCTCAACGGCGTTGCAGAGGGGGCAGAGGGAGGCTCATGGTCGCTGTGGGGGATGAGCAGAGTTCAGGCCAGGGGATTACCAGAGTGGGAGAAGCGGTCCGTTTTGGTGAGAGCGCTGACAGTAGAGCCGTCGGACGATTTCTCCGTCTTCTTGAGCACCAGCTCCCCAGAGCTCGTCGGCTTGGGCTTCTTCTCCTCTTGCTTCCTCTGCAGCTCCTGGAGCCGCAGGTCTCGCTCCTTCTCCCGCTGGTCTGGAGGGAGAGAGGGAGCCGAGCGCGTACGAGTGAGCGCCCCCTGATGGCCAGCACGCTGAAGAGCGCTCCACCCATCCCTGACCAAACAGCTGGTTATCCTGACGCGCATGTGACGAACCAGACCCCACCACACTGCAGACAGCTCTTACCATTTCACAGAGAAATTATCAAAACTATAAGGCAAAAAAAGAACATTTCTATACTGAAGTTTGTATGGAACTTTTAAATGTAAAAAACGATCAACGTTTTATAAAATAACATGACAGACGCAGAGATGTCAAATGCAATGAATCCACAAGCATGCAGATCAAACTGCAATCAAACAAGCACTGCGCACACAGCAGCTGGGCAAGCAGGAACACACACACATACACACACAGAGCTCCTGGCACAGGCAGCACAGCAAGGCTACAGAGCACTATGTCACAAAACACCCCACCCTCACAGTGGCCACTCCATTTTAATTAGCACTGATATGGATATCCTAATGCAGTTTGCTTCATTCTGTTTCAAACAGAACAGTAAAAGCTTAAAAAACCCAATACTGTCCTGGTTTGTGAAGAAGCATTATTCTTCCAGAGCAACTGCAGGTGCAGGTACTCAGGTACAGCCTCTGAATCATCTTCCTTCGTACAGACAAACCTAAAGGTGCCCTGGTGACATCCCTCCATTTCATTCCATCAAAAATTAAGCTCCAGAATACGATTAAACAAACGGTACTGGATATCAATAGCAAGAGGGAAATGAGTGAGCGTTAACACTACAAGACGTCTGCCCCCTCAGAGAAGCAGCCCACCCAGGCCGACACAGTGGATGTTAACCAGAGGTGAATCCAATGGGATATTTTGGGGAACGTTGGACAAGTAGAACTCCCCCCCACCTCCACAGTACAGGATCTGGGGGCAACCCTGTATCCCTGTCTGCAGGCAAACACTAACCACACACAGACAGGTGAGGCTGTGCCCTCTCCAGCACAGGGCTCATCCTCAAACATTCTTCCTCAGTGACTAGGCCTCACATCGAGCCAGGTACTTCACTCAAACTGCCCTAGTGAAATGCACAGCTGTGCAAAAGGTTACACATCTATGTCCCTTTGGATAAAAGCATCTGCCAAATTAATAATAACCTTAAAATTCACCTACCCCCAGTGCTCACTGGCATAACTCAAGTTTGTTTAAATAAACCTTTGGTACAGTCTGGGGTTTCTCTGAAGCTCCTGTGCAGCGACAGTATACATAAAATAACCCCACCTCACAATTAACTCATATACTGCCGAACATCATCTAAGAGGACCATATTCATGAAAGCAGTTTCTACCACAGCATATTCAAACAGGGAGTTAAGAAGAAACATCTTAAGAGAAATCTGCGCCACTTTCCAAGTTCAAAGGACAAGAGTAGATGTGCGGTAGTGGCACTGACTGCTCGATGAATATGGCCACAGTGCCTCAGACTGGCAGCAACACAGAGCAACACAGCTCACGGCCTCATACCTGGCTCCTCCTGGCCGAGTCCAAGCAGGACCTCTGCAGGTTGAGAGGGATGTGGAAACAGAGGAAGAAAGATAAGTTGAGGAGAGAGAGAGAGGAAGGATGCCCAGGTCATGAGAGTGACACACTGGCACCACCAGGAGGCACTAGGACTCAGCCATGGGGAATGGGAGCTGCAGACATCAGGGGAGCACAGAAGTAATCAAGGGCTGCACGGAGAACGGCACAGGGCTTGCAGGGAGACTTAGATGATGGAGAAGAAGTTATTCAGATGAACACGCTGGAAGTCCCTCAATATAGCAGCCATAACCTCTGGCAACAAGGAATCTGTTTCTGGGAAAGCTAATGAGCTAAACCCACTTCAATGAAGAATCATTTACACCAGCTGAAAATTGAAGTTTCACCCACAATCTTCACTGATAATTGTTTTCCTAAGGATAACTCGGCCACATGCGCTTGCAATCCAGTAGAGGAAAGCATCTGAAAAAGAGGGAAATCCACTAATATCTCCAAAAAGCACACCTTTCTTTTCTAAATAATTAAGCAGGAACAGACTCCCTGGGCCGCAGTCGCCCAGCGGGAGAGCGGTGCGCTCGTGTGCAGCTCATGACTTGCCTCTTTTCTTCTTGCGCAGCTCCCTCATCGCCGCCCTGATAAGCTTCCGCTCCTCGAAGTCCGTTGCCTCGTCCAGCTGCCAGAAGACAGCAGAGATGTCACCAGCAGCTCAGGCAATTGCAGCAGTCCAGTCCCCAGTCCCCAGTCCCTCTCCTCCCAGTCCTTTGGTCTTCGTGCATTTAACCAAGTTTAATTCTAAATAAAATCTCCTCAAAGAAATCAGAACCTCCTGGTGTTTTACAGCTCAGTGCTGTCTGCTCCACTTACATCAGCGGTGCACCGGACACAGAACATACCCATTCCTCTCTCTCCTCTTTCACCCATCACTTTATCAAGGATTTCCATGCAAGACTTCTAACAGTCTCCTCTGGACACAAGCAAACCCCATTTAGCTTGTTCAAATGAAAATAAAAGAAACAACATTTCAGAACTGGCATCAATCTCCGTTCTGATTCTCAGTGAATCAGAGTCTCCATGTCTTTACAGCACGGCGACACTGCTCACTGCAGGAGCCGCTGGCTCGGGTCCCTTGAGCATACCATCTTGTCCAGGACCACCTCGTCGTCCACAGCGGCCAGGTCTTCCGGGGTGAGTGTCCCCGGCTTGTCCGCCCCCTTCCCCCTGGGCTCCTCGGAGCCGTTGGGCACGGCGGTGGCCTCGCTGGGGGCCGCCTCCGAGGGCTGGAGGGCTGCAGGCGACTCCGTCTCCATCTGGTGGAGGAAACGAGGAAGGAGAATGAAGAGCTCTACGCCTTTGCTATATTTGTCCATCTTATTATGTACATAGCGCACATCACACACAGCATGCGTGTCTGTACAACCAGATTGGGCATATTTACAAGGGCTCTAAGCTGTGATGGAAATGAGAGTGATGAGAGACAGACCAGTACAACAGAAAAGCCAGCACACACACGAGCTTTGAATATATACAAATCTTTCCACTTACATGTGACAGGCCGTGCTATTTTTGTACCCCTGCACAGCTTACACCTCAGTGTTAAATCTCTCTTATAAAGGATATTGTGCTTGTGATTGTCCAGGAAGGCTCAGAGCTTACTGCACTCACCACTGATTCAGAGGGGAGACAACAGGCGCTGTCACACCTCTCCTCGCAGACACGGCTTTATTCACACCTGACAGCGGAAATCAACACTAAGCACTGTCACCTGCCATCTCTTGTAGGGCCCTGGTCAGCACTCCCTCTCTCACATCCAGTGCTGGCCCCCCACCCACAGGTAAGCTCGGAGGTCTCGCACGCCCAGGTTTCCAGATTGCGGATGGGTTAAATGACTCAAGACTGCTTGCTGACATTTGGAGAAGAGTCATATGAGGCAGAACTGCACAGTTGTGTTCAACAGGAGATACACAATGACTATGGCCTTTACAGTGAAATGGACACGTGAATGTTCTAGGATTCAAAAGGCTGGAGGCCATCAGTCCCCCACTCGCTGCCCTAGGATGAAGTAAAACAAAGTGTTTGGCTACAAGCAGATTTGCCCATTGGAAGTATCCCATTTCCCAGCCCTCGGTAAAGGAAGCCCCACGCCTTTAACTGCAAGTATTCCCAGTCTACTGATGGAAAAACGTACACTCGGAGTGTACTGTATTCAATGAAACTGTGCAGATGCTGTAGAATCTTGCACATTCTCATGAATGCAATGTAAAGCTTCGGCTGCACTAGACTCTGGTGCTCATACAGGGCAGACAACAGGAGATACAGCTCTTGCACCCAACGCCGCGGGTGCTAATGGCCAATTCCCTGCAAGCAGGCAGACGGAGCCAGGGCCAAGCACAGCAAGAGGCTGCTGACTGCAGTGGAACCCATGCAGTGTGCCAGCAATCTGACACCTAGTCAAACTGCACACAATAATAAAGACATTTAAAGCACCCATTGTTTCTGAATTCCCTGGGTTCAGTTCCTGGGCTGCTGTCTGTGTGGAGCTTGCATGTTCTCCCTGTGTTTGTGTGGGTTTCCTCAGGGTGTTCCAGTTTCTACCCACAGTCTAAAGAACACACTGGTAGATCAAATGACCTCTGTAATATGGGCCCTGGTGAGAGAGTAAGCATGTCTGTCTGTGCCTCCTGAGATGGACTGGTGTCCCATCCATGGTGTACCCCGCCTTATATCTGCTGCTTGCTGGGATAGACTCCAGTCCCCACATGACCCTATACTGGACAGAACAGTTAAAAAATGTATGAACAGATGGGTATGCGTGGAGGGGATAGTTCACCCTTGTTCAACAAATTGCTGTACTTGAAAAGGCGTGATGAGAGAGAGAGGCTTGCTGAGTCTGACTTCAAGCAAAGCACCTAGGGCTTTGGACCAGGACAGTAGTATCGCAGGACAGAGTCGGGCTTTGAGAAACGACAAGTGGTCTTAAAATTACAGTGAGGGAAAAACATTTAAGTTGTACCGGGGAAGTTGAAAACGATGCATTCCATTACAATATGTGAGAAAAGAAAGCCACACAAACTCTATCAATGGCCAAATCTACAGAGAACAACAAATTTGATCATCTTACATTTTCTGTCCTATTTATGTTATTTACGTGGAATGAACATCTAAAAACACACCACACATTCTTCAGAGGTATCCGGTAGGTAGAACTATGTATTGTATTCGGCATCTGGAGCGAAGACAAAGCTAAAAGAGCCTGTTGAAGTGGAAACGGACTTCCCCAGATACCTCTTTTGCCCAGCGGGTAACAGTACAGCAGATGACAAGTTAAAAGCATATAATGAACAGCTTTAGTTGTGAAACCCAAAGACTGCTGACTTCTAGTTTCCTATGTATGATGAAGGGGTATGAAACTGAAATGTGATGAACTTTCCTGGTTTTCCGGGAAAGAGCTCAAAGTAACTCTGTGCTTCGTGCACTGTGTGCTGTGGAGACCCACCATGAAGGTCTGGGGCAAAAGCCCATTTCTCCACAAGGGAAGACAGGAGAGTGGAAACCAGTGCTGCAGTTTCAATAAGATACCTGGGCTGCTGCGGGGGGCCCAGTCCTGGAGAGAGGAAAGAGGCAAGCGAAGGCAGCAGTGTGACCCGAGAGGCACCTGGGGGCCTCTTTTCTAGGCCCATTGCGGGGCCAGAGCTGCACTGACAGGCTGTGTGAGCTGCCAGCTGAGCTGTACATAAGCGAGCCGCGGTCAGTCAGGCTAGTGAGTGTTGGACCACACTGCTTTAAACAAATCGCCCAACCAAAGCAAGGAGCTTGTAAACACCTGTCAAGGGTTTGAGGAACCTTTT
Organism: Atractosteus spatula; assembly: GCF_055471065.1. NCBI lineage: Eukaryota > Metazoa > Chordata > Actinopteri > Semionotiformes > Lepisosteidae > Atractosteus > Atractosteus spatula. The sequence continues at coordinate 19,000,835 of NC_142722.1, read as the reverse complement.
CAGGCAGAAATACATCTTGCAAAAAAAAAAAGAATACTGATTAGCTTGGACTTGGATCTGAACCAAATCCAACAATAAAGCAAACAGCTGAGAAAGTTGATTCCTTGCTTTTCAGTTTACAGTTCATCTGTCAGAGAATCAATTCAAGATGAGTGTTTTGCTGTGTGGGGTTAGAGAACAAATCACCATAATGATTTAGAGTTGATGAGCACTTTATAAACTTTAGAGTTAAACAATTATGGATTAAATCAATCAAATGGATGCATGAAAGCAGAGGTTGCATAACTGTCTATAACCCAAAGTCAATATAAAACACAGAACTGTACAGGCACAGACAGCTCTCCAGACACAAGAGCCAATCTGCAGCAGAAACATTGCTGCTTAGGCTTCAACCCCAGCACCATGTAGGGGCATATAAAAATACTCAACCAAAGGAGTTGACCTAACACTCCTGCCGTGCATCACATACTGTAGCACGCGCTGTGACCTAAATACGTAGTGCTCATGCTCTTTGATGTCGAAAGGCAGCCGCCTTCACCTGTATTCAACACGTTCTCTAATGCTGGAATATTCTTGTCTTTGACCTTCTGCCACGCAGTTCTCGTTATGAGGACTCCTGGCAGTACCCCCTCAGTTTCAGAAAACACCTGGGCTTAGTAGCTGACCCGTCTGCTCTTGATGGCAGTATCACCCTGATGTCCTGCTCAGTTGTAAGTAATTACAATGATCCACTGTGACAAACAAGCTCTTTAATTGCAATTAAAAAAACAGATGGTAACTTGGACTGAAGCTGCAACTGTAATAAACCTTTAATTACCCTGCCTGGTAGCATTAAAGCCTACGTAAGATGACCCCAACTGCAGGGTAAGTGTGAAGCCATGAAAGACAGACACTGGGTTGGAGGCAGCTACACAGTAGACTATCTACAACTAAAAATTAGTTTGGAAAACAGACATACTGGCGACAGGAGAGCAAGATGTTAAAACAGGTTAGTCAGAGACACATCGCTGCACTGAACATGCTTGTCAAACGTTAAGAACAGCCACTGGTCCCCCAAATTTCAAAGACCTCTTCTGTGTCATTACTCAAAAACTATGGAGCCTTGCCTCTGTGGCAATAAGAGCTAAATGATCCCTCTTGAAAGTTAGCCTGATGTTACCGAATAAGAACTCCAAGGAAAATACAAACACACACAAGGCAGAAACAGCAAGATGCCCGCCGATGAGCAGTGGTGTGGCTGCACCACAGAGGAGCACTCTCCTTCCCTGCAGGCATAAAGACTGACGGCAGGCGAAGAGGTGGGTTTAAGACCTCAGGAGTTTAATTAGAAAAGCTTCATCAGCCTCCACTGACCTACTTGTTCTCCAGGGGCAGGCTGGCCAGAGCTCAGAGGACTCTACCCAAGATGACCGCGGCTCTCAGGAGCAGCGCCACCAAACCCAACCACAGCTGCGCTACAGCACGCCCTTGCACTCCTCGCCACAGCGCTGACCCAGTCCAGCAAGCCCTCTCCAACAAAACAACCCAGAACAGCCTGGGGCAGGGCCTGAGGGGCCAGCAGGCTGGGAGAGGGAGAGCTCTAACCAGAAGGTGACCGACTCGTGTGAAGTGCACGGGGAGAAAGACAGCAGCTGATTTAGTGTACTGAAATATCACATTGCTGACATTAACGGGCAGCTGTTAGACATTGCAAAGGTTATCATCAGTGATGCGATCAACTTCATACCAGCTCAGTAATGGTTGAGAAGAAAGTGCAAAATCTCCTAAAACAGTTTGATAAGAAGTTAGCAATGGTAACTCCAAACAGCATAATGCCTGCTTCACTCTCGGCAAACCGTGAAATCATACTGAGCAAAGTGATTTATATAAAAGATCAAAGCTATAAAAAAAATACGTAAGAAGTCAGAACTGGGGGACCATATTCCTGCCACAGAGAAGGGGTTTTACACTTTCACATTTTAGAAAATGTGAAAAAACGTGCCCACAGCTGCTCCACAAAGACAGCTTCCCTAAGAGACCATTTAACGTGGCGGAATCTGGGAGGCTGGGAGCTCCACCACTGCACTTTTAGAAACCTGTCCTGAGAGTCATGGGGGGTTGGTGGGTGTGTGTGTGTGGGTCAGAGAGAATGAGAGCACAGAAAACAAGGGGCAAGAACTCGTGATCTGGGAGGGAATGGCAGAGAGGAATTTCTGATGAAGGCAGGGGTTATCTGCAGTTCTACAAAGGGGGACTTCAGTGTGCTCAAAGCTTTTCCAGAGGAGAAACAGGCAGGTTTAAACCAGGCAATCAGAGGACCGAACTAACCTGCTGAAAACACCACTCAAGGCAAAGGAGAGAGAGATCAATACAAGAAACTTTCAAAATTCCTGGCTTTGCAGAAATAAAAAGCATTTTAAAAAGTCTAAACAGGTACAGGGAAATGAACAAGCAATGAAAAAGGCACGTGTAAATTTCAATGCATTTTCTGAAAGTACTAGCCCTGTTCTTTTTTTGTTTTCAAGCCGTAGAGAAAGGAGTGTGTCAAGCAGTTTGGTATTTGACATGCAAGATAGAGGCCACACTACAAGACTGTGCAGGAATTGAACATGAACCAGCCTCCTTCCTATTGCTGAATTCCTTACAGCTTTCCCAGGATGGGTTGGGATGGAGCTCTTCGGAAAGAGAGAGCACATCATGAGACCAGATGAGAAGAGAGGTCATAAAGAGAGGAGGCGACCAGCCTATTTTGTAATATTTCATTGCATATTAATGCAGGAGCTGCATGAAGGGGTGCCTTGGAGCGCCCCCGAGGCGCACGGTCCCCGCACTCAGGCAGCGAGCGCCTCCGAGCCATGCAGGGGAAGCACCGCACTTACCACGCCGCTGCCGCTGTGAGAGAGCGCAGCCCCAGAGCAGGAGAGGCGGCGGATGGCGAACGCGGGGGGGTGGGCGATGGTGGAGGGCAGGCCCAGGAGCTGCGCCAGTGCCTCCATCCGGCAGGCGAGCCTCTCCTGCTGCGCACGCAGCTGCAGGTTCTCCTCGCGCAGTTCACTGATGGCAGCAGCCAGGGGGCACACCTGAGCAGCCATCTCCTCCAGCTGGGCGTCCACTCGCTTCCCACAGGCCTGGAGGTCCCTGTGGATCCTGCTCACTGCGTAGCGCAGCGTCAGCTCGAACCCACAGCCTCCCCCACCCTCCACTTCCTCCTCGAAGCCCCCGCTGCCCGCCGCTGAGGAGCTCAGGAAGTCCCAACTGACACCCGGCATGGCTCCTCCAGACAGTCTCAAAGCCCGGGCAAGAAGCTGCACCTCGGGCTTCTATTGCAGCAGTGCTTTGGTGCAAAGCTGGATCAGAAGCAGGCTGCTTTGGAAGCCCGGTCCAGGGCACGCACTTTCACAGCTATGCCTCAGTGTCTTTAAAGACTCCAAACGCGTTCCCCCTCCCTTGCTCTCGTTCCTTCTCTTTATATCCCTCACAAGCCTTCCCTCTTCATTCGCCAGGGGTCTGCCCAATTGCAAAGGGGACTCCTGTTGCCAAGGACGTTCTCGTCACCCCCATTGCTGCCACCCACCAACATCTGCATGAATCTAAAGGCTTGCTATTATTCGGGAGCAGGGGTTGGTGAAAGGGTGGGGGTTCTGGCTGGAACGATTCAGGCTTCCTATATTTAGAGCAGTCCTGCCCTTCACGCCTCCAGTGGAACGCAGTCCGGGCTCGGAGGGAGAGTGAAAGGTGGCCCAGTTTTCTGAGCACCCTGTCACACGATTTGTCGTGGAGAGTAGAAACCTACCAGATACACAAGCGAAAACAGAGCGACAGGTATGTGGATAGCTGAAGGATCCTGAAGGGTTAATGCAACGGGTGAACTGTACATCAGCATAACTTTCTTGTGAACCACGATGTAGCTTTAAGTCTGTTGTATCCAAAGTATTTCTGATTATTGGAAAAACTAAATTGCCAAGTTTCTTCTGCGACTGAAAAATGCTGCGCAGTTAAACCCTTGGCTGGGCCGTGTCATTAGCAGACTATGACCTCTGTGACCTTGAATTGTCAGTGTTAGTATTGTGTAAGTATGGTCAGTATCACTCCATCTACTCTGCTTTGAGCAGCCTAGCCTGTTCAGTTTAAATTCAATGTTGTACAGTAATTAAAATCTGTCCCACATGTTAAAGAAATACCCAAAGAACTGAAGTTGAAAAGGTTTTTAAAATTGTTTCAATAAACTGCAAAAAAACACTTGATAAAGAATGAAATACGTTTGCCTAAACCCCACATAAAACGGCTTCTACTTCAGCAGTGCTGTGGAGACAGGAGTGACCCCCATCTCCAAAGGTACGCGTCTGTTCTGGACTAGACTGCGGCTTTACTGACAGCTGTGGGGGGTTTCAAATCAAGATCAGGAAAAGGAAAAACGAAATGGTCATTCAAGGCTAAAAATAGAAATGGAAAAATACTGAAGCAAAGGTTCTTAGAAAGCACATCACTGACCTGCACAGCTGCCATGCTGAGAGGTGATGGGGAGTACTCCCCAGGAAGGAAGATCAAACTAATCTCTCTACTCTCTGTGTGAAGGATACTGTGCTCTTCACTTTGCCTAAAAATAGACTGTGGACAGACTGGGCTGCGTTTGCTAACAGGTGTTGCCACCAGTGTGTGCAATGAAAGAGGAACAATGCTATCAACAGCGACTCAGTCACAACATCATTAATAAGTCATTCCTTAGACAATCAGAGGCCTGAGGGATCTACTCCTTACTGACATTTCAGATGTCCATCAAGTACGATGTAAAGAGCATTAGAGCAGGTAGGCTGATTTTGGCTGCATATACCTTTAAGAAATCGTTGAGCTGCAGCCTTCCTGTGTTCAGCTTCCTTATGTATTGTTGACCTTCAACTTTGCCTCAATCAATTTCTAAACACCTGCAGTCCATATCACACCTTTCAAGTACAACACATCCAGTACAGCTGCAGCAAATTCCTGACAATCGCCAGTTTAGTATAGAGAATTACAGAAGTCAAGCATATTTTTACAGTTTTTTTAACTTAATTTCTATGTGGCTTACAGTACATGACTCTTATTGCTCATGCTGTTAAAAAACCCTTTTGCGTGCCAGTAATGGCATCCATGCCGTACTGTGCTGAAGACCTTTTAACCTTCTGGTATCTTTATAAGGAATTATTCGGGTTTCTCTCATTACCTCCCAATAGCACAGCATTTTCTGTGAACAGTGTGGGGGTCCAGAACCAAGCATATTATTTACACTGTTTTGTTAAAAATGTTGTTATAATATAGCTTTATGATTTCCCTCTTCCGTGGAAACTGAACGCGTTTTAGAACATATCCACCTTCACTCATTCTAGTATGGAGCTGATCCATATGCCCAGAGTCATGCCAAGAGTCACACGGCTCCCTGCCCGTTTGAAAACACTCAAGAAGGAAATGGCAGAAGAAAGGAATGTAAAAAGTGGTGCAAATGTTTCACAACAATAAAAGTGACAAATGAGCCGGCTGACATTTCGCACAACAAAGGCATTTGCACTACACCATAACATATTACAGATTGCCAAGGATTTAGGAACTAGGGTGCATCTTGAAATAGCAGGCCTAGTCTAGCTTTATTGAGGAAAAGTAGGTCAGCACCAGCCAGGTGGTGCCACAATGTCGTGTCCGTCTGGGTTGAGAGGTACTGCGTCAACTTCGCGAGACCAGGAAGTTAACCGTGGACAGCACACAGCTCATAAGCTATCAAATCCGACGGCTTCAATCATTCCACCCACCCAGCTGTTTCTAGCTGCTCCTTCCAATTTAGGGTGGTGGGGAGCCCATTTTGCCAAACAATGAGGCAAGGCTGAGCGAGCTGAACTGGACACCAGACCATCGCAGGACACACAGACATGCACACACTCACACCAGGGCCCAAGTCACCCACTAGCATGTCTTTGGACCATGGGAGGAAATCAGAGCACCTGGAGGAAACCCACATAAACAGCACCCCAGGTCTGGAATCGAACCTAGGGCCCCAGCACTGAGGCAGCAATACTGACAACTGCACCACCATGCTGCCCTCTTTTTAATACAGGATGAAGCATCCTACCTAATCAAGTCATTTTCTCAGCATACCCAATTATCACACACCTCATACCCCAAGTATATTCTGGGAAAAGGAGGATGCATCTCTTCAATGTGTGGATCAACATTTAGATGGAAATAGTTTTTTAATAAACTAAAAACTGAAACTAAACTTAATACCCATAAAAGGTAGGAATTTTATGTAGGAATTAAGTGGTTAAAACCACTAAAAACCAGGTTGACAACATAGAAACTTGTCACTCTTGCACAGATCTGAATGAACAAGCTGACAGCCTTCCTGAGAATATGAATCAGCTTTTCCTTCAGTAAACCCAATGGCTTTTTCAAACCCTTTTCTAAAGCTTTTCTAAAAAGGGCACTTTGGTTCATCTTTATAACTGCTATACAGTGCTTAATTCCTAACTAAGCTCCAATACAGCACCAGGCAATACACAGTATAGCTGCACGTGTTGAAATGTCACACAACACCTTGATTAAAATTACTCGCTACCTTGTCTGACGGAATATTTCACATTCAAGACTGACAATCCCAAACACACCCACACCTGTCTACAGAGTGAAAAAAATCCTACAGTCCTAATGACATCATTCCCTGAGACTTTCCAGGGACAGGACCTCGGAGAGACAAAGCCAACTTTCAGAGTGAAGAACAGAGGAAACAATGAAACTGTCTCTCCCCATATTAACACCAATCATCCATCCACACATCTCACAGTAGAACATAGCCCTGTCTCTTATGTGAAGCACACTAAGACTCACTGTAATGAGACGTGCTGTCTAAATGAAATGTTATTTACCATTAGCAACCTCAAACAGCTTTAGAGTCCCTGCAGGGATGGTAATGCAGCCTTGATTTATTCCAAGAGGCAAGCATAGCTGCCGAGCAGCAGTGAGATTACATTTCACACACTAACCTTAGCCTGGGAGTCTTCTAATGTCCAGGTGACAGATCTCAGAAACTCCCTGATATTGCCTTGTCTGGCTCGGAAAGCTACTCTGCCTGCAGGCTGAAGCAGCAAGAGCTTTACATTTCACAACGGCCAAGATCCCTTTCCCACCCAGCAATCCTAACTAGAGCAAGACAGTTTAATTCCTTCCCACCCCCACCGCCTCACCACAGACGCGGCATTAGTTTAATTAACTAGCCTCCTAATCCGTTAACGAGATTAAATTACAGCCCAAGTAAAAAAAAAGCAAAAGCTAGAAGCAGTGCTCGCTGTTGGGGCTCTCACGTGGGTGTGGTTCAGAAAGTTCGGGAGGCCACACGGAGCCGAGATCAGGATGAGCCGCAGACCTCTGTCCTGTGAACCCGTTTCACATCGACACTCTTACATGGGCTTGCAACTGAAATGGGGCAAAAGGCAACTTGGAAGAACCAGAAAAAGACGCTGAAGTCGTGCTCATAACCGCGGTTCTGAAATCGTGCCCACGGTCCAAAGCAGGGTGATCATCATCGGAGAGGGGGTACTAACGCACTGTCAGGTGCTTCAAGGAACTGACTGAGCCAAAGTCCCTGGAGTCTCTTGACTGAGACAGCAACGTTTTTTTTCCCCAATATTTATGTTCCCAGAGCCGTCCGCATGTCAGTTGCGAGCCTGTCAGGTGGAGTGCAGGGCTGCTTTCGGAGAAGGAAGTGCAGGGCATGCACAAGGGAAGACCAACCTCCACACGTCGCACTCACAGCTGGACTTCTGCAGACTGTACAACAGAGGGATGGGCGTTGCACTCAATGAAATGGGAATTAAAGAGCTGAAGAGTTCGAAAGTTCAAGGCAAGTCCAAGTGGAGGAACAGTGACCTGATGTATTAGATTCGTCTGGATGAGACCGTGTAAAAACTCCCCACTCTGCAGAGTGAAATAAGATTTATTCTCTTCATCATTTTTCGTATCACAATTTTGAGATTAGTGCTTTATGCCAAAAGCAGAAAAACTGCCAGAAGCAGAACTAACACATTCTAGACCAGATGTTCGGAAGAGCAGCACAGGGGAGAGCGGACCCAGAGCGGACCCAACCAGCCGGCTCCAGAGCCGCAGCTCTGTCTGAAAGGAGACCGGCCGCCGAGATTACCGTGCTAGATTACCATGTTAGAGAGGGAAAGAAAAGGCTGAGAGGAATCGAACTGGAAAAACAGGTGGTAATGGAGCAGAAAAATACACGCTGCTGGGATGATGAAGCAGCCGTTTATTTTCCCAATCTTCCTTTTGCTCCTTGTATGGAGTCGCAAGGGTCGGGAGATTATCAATCAGTTTTTAATTGCATCTCTTTTCAGCACCAGCGAGCTGGAAGCGAACCGCCGGACGGCCTGAGGGCGGGCACACTCTGGGTTTCCCGGGGGCAGCAGTGCAGCCGCCTCCCTCTCCTCGCATTACCCTACAAGGACAGAGGCCGCCAGGCTCCATCCCTCGCTTCCAGCTCTGCCCTCGGCCCCGAAGGATCCCGACGCCACGCAGCTGCATGGCGAATAACGAGCAAACGCACGTGTTCGCGGCTGTCCGACCGAACACAAGGCTGAACACGATCCCAGATGTCTCGGGTTTGGCATTACAGCGGAGCGACTACCCCCGAGCTACCCTGAGGGCAGATGAATGCAGAGCCTGCTCCCCTGTGCGACGCAGCTGCCAGCTGCGGACAAGTAAATGAGGATCAGACGGCTGAAGGCAGTAGTTTGGGGAAGTAAATGTGCGGAAAAGCTCCCGTTGTGGTACAGGGCCGCCTCCTCAAAAGAAGAGACCTTTAACAAGATCCTGGCAGAAGGTTAACAAAAAAACAAACGCACCCCTGCACTGGCACCCCTCCACTGGCTTCCTGCTCAATTCAGGCTTGATTGTAAAGTCCTGTTCATGGTGTATAAAGCTCTCTGCTCGCGCAGCAGACAGCGATGAAGCCTGTGTCCCCAGCATGCAGCCCGGCTCAGGAGCCTGGAGGTGCAGAGGAACCACCAGTGGCCAGGCGTCTCCTTTCAAGCCTCTGTGTGCAGTGGAGCGGCCAGCACCCTCTTGTGGTTTTTCAAATCACATTCTCAAACCTCGACTTTCAGAACACTGAATAATTCCTAAAGATCGTTCGTTCGCATTGAACACATGTACTTTGATTTCACTTATGTATAGTTTCTATTTACATGTTCTCCATTCAGTGCAGCAACCTTTTCTCATCCTTGGACTTGGCTGCTACTATGAGAATTTGATTGACTGATGGGGAACAATGTTCTTTGCAGTGAATAAAATAGGATGTCCAAATTCTGGTCTTCAGAATTCCCAAACCCGCTAGTTCAGGTAAAAACCAACCTTCTCACTTAAAGATTTTGAATTAATAAACTGCTTTACTTAAAAAGTTTTAAACCATCTGAAGTAAAAGATTATAAATCAATTACAAAATGTAAAAGTTGGAAACTAACCCTCGACATCTTTAAAGCAAATAAAAATAAATAAGATTTAAGCTTATTAGGTTCCTTTAGGTTTCCATTATGCTGGGAGCTCAGCTAGAACAAAGAGCAGGACTGGAAGACCTCACGTGTGTGGATTTTTACACGGGGGCCATGCTGCTGCAATGTCACGCGACAGCACACACAAGGAGCAGGGTCGAGCCTCACCTTGCTGACTCCGCTGGAGATCTTGAAGGGTGCGGCTCTCAGGCCCAGGGTCAGCTCTGTGAAGAGGAAGCAGGAGAAAGAGGTCAGGCTAGAGAGGGATCAGGAAACCAGCCTGCATGGCTCATCAGATAGAAAAGACTTCCTCCAGCCTTCTTTAAGCTTGTCATTAAAACAGGAGACGTAAAACCATTACAAGGTCATTTAAAACACAAATGATTACTTCTGCTGACTAGCTTTGTCACAGGAAATATGTTGAGGAGTTCCACAAAAAACTGTACTTTTTCCCCACCTGGTACTAAAACTGAGAAATACCGCAAAAAATCTTTCTTAAAGTATCAAAAATGTTCATCGCATTCCTTAAATGACAAAATGATTTTTAAAATACAGACATGTTTGGCATTTTTTTCTTATACGCAAACAAAAAGTCACTGCCGTGTCTCCAGCACAAAGGGTTTTGCCTTTATCATCAGCCAAAGCAAAACCTCTGATGGGATCAAGCGGCCTGCCAGGAGCGCAGGCCCTGGCAAACGAGCAATAGGCATCAAGAAAACCGTACGCTTTCAAACCTTCACATAAAACTGCAGAGCAGTAAGCAGCTGACCAGGCTGGACTTGTAACTGGAAGGCTATGGGTTCCAATCTCAGAGAGACATTTAGATTTTTAGGAGATATTTGACAGAGTGCCTCATGAAAGATTCATTCATAAAAAGCAATTCTGTATCCAGTACATACAAGAAAGCCCTCAAACATCTCTGAGTTGAAGCAGATCTGTAAGGAACAATGGGCCAGAATTCCCCCCAGGCGATGAGAAAGTGATCGACTCTTACAGCGAACGTTTCAGTTCAGGTTATTGCTGCTGAAGGGACGCCATTAATTACTGAATCAAACGGGAGGGGCTTAATTTCGCACACAAAGACATTGAATACTGGCTATTATTATTTTCTTAATAATTACAAAGAATTTTTGTGTGAATTATTTGTCAAATGTCAAATGTGTTATTTTTATCTACTATTAAGACTAGGTGAAGGTAAAGTGTCTAAAAATGTTAAATCATAAAATCTTAAGGGGGGTGTATTTAGTGTCAGAAGTAAGGAACTCCAATCCTTGTTTGCCGAGTTCCTACAGGTTTTAGAGGCAGCTTTCAGGAAAACTATATACTATAGACAGAAAGTGGGAGACACTGAACAAAGAAGCTGCTTATGAGCCAGCATGCTTAGGTAGATAAGGTACAGTACAGTATGTTCAGCTTCAAGACAATGAGGGGAAGAGATAAAAAGGAAAACAATGCTAAGACAGATAAAAGTTTAGAATTTAAACCAAAGGCTAAATTTTTACAATATAAACACCTCATTCAGAATATCGTGTGCAATTTGTGTTACGTTGCAGAAGTGTTACAATGCATTTATCCAGAGAAGAACCATCAGATACACTCCAGGGCTTGCAGGAATGCCCTACACTGACAAGCTGGAGAAAATGAACCTTTTCAGTACCGAACAGAGACGACTATGAGGGGACAAGATCCAAGTATGGACAAAGTCAACAGCGCGGGCGACTTCTGAGCGAACACTGAAACACAAAGCAAGGAACACCTGGAACTTATAGGAACACGCATGGAAAATCAAGAACAGGAAGCACGTTGTGGAAGTGTGGCCTGTGACACCCTGGGTTCCTTCAAGAAATCGATGGATGAGATACTTGGATCAATGAGCTTACAGCACCCAAACAAACAACCTTCTCTCGTTTGTAACCTATGTTCTAATGAACCCCATTGGACTGGAGTCCCAAAGAGCGCAGCAGAGATCCACACGGGCTGGACTGTGCTGTGCACTACTACCACACAGTAACAGGACAGCCTGGCCCACAGTCTGCTGCAGGATAAGAGCAGAAACACTGAAAACCTCTTCTGTTCCACATATGGTGAGAAAAAGTGGTTTGTGCCAACAGGTCAGAGGGTCCTTTTTTAATAGAACTTCGGCTGTTCTTGATTAAGTAAACTGTTTGGCTTGGAAGCCCTTCAAACTGTAAAACCCACTCCTGTTGTTTTAACAGCCCAGCAGCTGGATGAATCTGTGGTTTAAAGAGACAGTCGAGTGACCAGAGCTAATCCTCTGACTTGTCTGCAGCTTTGCAGGACCTTCCAATAATAAGCCTGAGCTGGTCAGTGCCAGGGAGAGTCCCTGAAGGAAAATGCGACGCAGTACACGCGCTGAAGGGCACCCCATTCACTGCATCCACACCGTTTACCACGGCCCTGCAGTGACAGTAGACGGTCAACAACTGTAAGTGTGTTAAGATACCACCCTGCATCACAGCTTTTAAACCGTCACGGGCAAACTGTCAAAACTGAGAGTGAATGTTGACTTCTCTTCCCTCTCCTTTCCTTTACAGCAGCTGCTGTTGTAAACCTCAGAGAGGCATTCCTCCCCAGGTACAGGGGAGACCTTCAAGTTTCCAAGAATCAACAAGCAGGGCTTTCCTCAAGCATGGAAAGAGAATTGATTCTGTCCATGTCTTGCGGCATTCGGATCTACTGTAGGAGCAGCATCAAGCAGAGCTGTTTTAACAGTGATCCTATGAAAAGTGCAACAGATGATTTATGCAGCGAATCCTCCCACACTCCAGTCAAGTCTTGGTTTAATAGATGTGACCATACAAGGACAATTTTGTACTTAGTCAAGACAATAATTTGGCTTTAGTTTATTACCAGTGCTTTGTAAAAACATTCTGACTCAATCTCATGCCACAACCTGCTGCACTGCCTAGCTTTACATAACGTCATAAATGAGCCAACTTTAGATCACTAAAAGAATCATGAGATGAGTCTTCGTTCAGCTCACCATGATGGCTTCACAGGAGAAAGCTCAAATGATACATTTTTCACCAGTTCCTGTGCCTTCTATCCTACTATGATCTCTGGCAACACAGATCAAGTATGCAGGTACTTTCCAAAGCAGAAAGACAGGGAAACTACCGCACACACAGAACCAGTAAGTCTTCAATGGACTGTTGGAAACACACCAGCTACAGGTTCTTATTCTGATCCTGAAAGACCCACTTTTCTTGGTTTTGTTCCAGCTGATCTGCCAATACAGATCCTTTCAATTGAACGTCTTCCTTGATTAGACTTTTTAAAACTTTTTCAGTCTTTAGCCTCTGCTTTAAGCATGTTATTGCAATGGAATTTTGCAAACAGAACTCAAGCCACGTTCTTCTCAAACCTCCTTATTAAATTTGTTACCTTTCTTCTGCCAAACAACTCTTCATTAGCAGCCAAATATGGGTGTGCAGACACAGGTGGGAATTACACATACTGCTCCAGAAGTGATTGTTCTGTAGATGGCCAATTACTCACATTCCACACACAGTAAGAAAGGCAGGTATGAAACATTTGTTGATATGAAACAGCTTGAGAGTTGATTCTAATTATTAACCCCATGCAATTTCAGCTACAACTGATCTAATAAATCAACTTCCTCAAACGATTAAGAGTTCAGTTAGAATGAAAACCAGAAGAGACGGGTATCTCCATGACCTGGGGCCATTCCAGGCTCTGGTCACATCACAAGCTGACCGCCACCCGAGAAGAGCTGGAGTTCAAGCAACGTGCCGCCTGCCTGCATGCGAGTACTGTAGTGATGTCAGTGAGAGACGCTCAGCTCCCTTTCCAGCCAGGCGCTGTTGAGCTTCCCAAGTGTAAAACCAGAATCACCTTTAAGGAAATTACTCTGGGGTACTTAGTGCTGCAAAATCATTTAACATCCTGTATACCAGAACGCAAACAAGACAACAGACATCATTAAGGCAGTGCACTTCTAACTAAGAATTCTGGTCAAGCAAAAAGACGTCCCTAGGAAAGACGCTGTTCAGATACCAGGTGTTTCCGGCAGTGTCTTTCCTGCCTGCTTCTTTGCTCTGGAATTGTACAGATTAGCAGTGGAGGAGAGATGACAGCCAATGACCCCCTCCTCTCCACAGAGCGAGCACACTGCAGTTCGCCTTTGGAGAGTCGGCACACCAAACTGTTATAGAGGCATCCAGAATACTATCAGTAATGACTATCGGTAAACACTGAATACATGTACCCACTCTGGAGAGAAAGGAACGAGACAGGCAAGTGAAAAACAAGGGAACAAGCTCTTATACAAGTTGTGGAGCCTGCATAACGTTCTGGGAGCTGAAGCTGAAGCCAAGTGAAGTAGGGTACTTCTGAAACCAAACAGAACAGACACAGGTCAATATCTAAACAAGCAAAAACAATTAACAGGCATCAACTGGCAGTGGATTAACAGAAGACACATGGTCTATACAGAATCTTACAGAGACAGCTTTTGGAACAGCAAGGAATTTATTGTGTATTGTCAAAGGACGTGATAACTAGAGTGTCATACGCTAGGATTCAGAGCGCCATCAGCACCAGAACACACCTGCAATCAACGGCACGCAGAACAAGAGCTGATGGACCAAGAGACAGCTGATGGGAGGCCTTGGGTCTGAAGGAATCTTGCGTCCGACAAGCCCCCGTCACTACTGCACAAGCTCAACAGATGAGGCTGGAGGACCCAGCCCCTGCCCGGCGGTCACATTCTCACCTGCTCTGGAGACAGAGGACCCCTCTCGCTGCACTGCAGAGGAGTGGGACGTGGTGCCACAGAGCTCACGCCAACACAGGTCCTACATGCAGCCATTCCTCCGAAACATGTCGCTCCCTTTGCAAAAACGCTCTGGAACACTCTTTTGCTACATTAATTACAACTAAGAAGCCCTTCAAGCCGATTTTGTAAGTGGGAAAGAATTCGGTCGCTTCTCAAACAGGAGAAGCAGAAAGCAGCCCATTGTGCTGAAGCGCGCTCCCCCGGCCGCCACCTCATTGTCTTCACAATCCGACTCCTCCCAGCTGTTTACAGTTTGGATGTTCTTTGACTTTTAATGAAGCCCGCTGACTCCTGGAATAAGCGCCTGCTTGTGCTCCTTCGGTCTCCGCGCATTCCTCGCTGCGCTGGTGCGGAGCCGTGGCATTCGCCGCCCACGGGCGCAGTTTACAGTTCCCCAGAAACACGACCGACTCCGCTCTTCTGGGCTCTGAACGCCGGCCCACCGTGTGCTGGGAACAGGAGGTGGAACCTCTGGGACACAGCTCTGCCACAGGAGCTCATCGGCTCGCCTCAATTACTACTCTTTCCTCTAACCCCCTTCACGAAACACACATCTGCACACACCTCTGCTCTTCAGGACCAGCAAAACACTAAGACAGCAATTTATAAAGCAAACCCTGCCAAGATATCCGTTCAGAACTTTGCTTTCTATTACAACACTCACTGTTATAATATAATAATGTTGTAAAAAAGTGTTCTTTCCCCGAGGAAGGAGGAAAGTCAGGCCATTCAGATATTCTTACTATGGTTCATCATGTTGTGCTTTATGTTTAAGAAAAAAAGCATAACAGGAATATTGTGTTTTTTTACCCAGGGAATTAGTTTCCAAGCGTTTTTTTTCCATTCAGGAGAAAAAATGCAGCCCTTACAAGCCAACACAGGAGACATGAAAGTGTTTCAGGATACGACATGTAGAGGCTCCACTTTTAGGCAAGACTTCAAGGGCTCTGCTCACCAGGACCCTCCCGCTGGTGTGAAGGTGACATTTTAAAAAGCACTGAATACACACGCGCTGAACATATTTGGGTTAATCCACTTACTGATGTCTGTAGAAAACATCTTTAAAAGCACTTATTCACATGTCAATGAATACATTAATGCAATACTTATGTGACAGGAGGTATTATTTTACTCAGTCTTCTGCATATTTCACTACTCGCACGTGATATATGTGATCACCAATACTAACCAAGGTGGCACAGCTTTCCAAATCAAGGCTATGCAGGGGACAATATTAAAAACCATGTACTGTACATGCCACTCAATCACAATCACAGAAATTATACATTCCAAACTTTGCATAGCTATGCAGGAACCTGTTGGCATAACAGCAACCTGTTTACTCTACAGCTCATAATTCATAGTGAACATTATTGTGCTGATGGAACCTGCACATTCCATGTAAAACCAGGGTGAGGTGACACCTCTCACTAACTTACTCTAATAGGACTCCAATACTAAAAGAATAATAAATAAGCAATAGTTCATTTTATGTGAAATCTGTTTAAGAAAGTAGTGAGGAATATTTTCCAGAGGCTTTTTGGGAATGAACTGGTCTGGTTCATACTTTTTTAAAAAATCCTTCATAAAATAAACATTTCAGCTTGTTTACCTTTGTGCGTGAGAATGTGATGAAGGATCACCATCTAACAGAGAAGCAAGACAGTTTCCTAAGCAATCCAGAAGAGGTTTTACAAACAGATGAGCCACTCGGGACCCGGCTCTGCACCCCGGTGTGACAGTCGCCTACCTGCCCGCTGGCCCATGGGGCTCCTCGTCACCCGGGCGCCGCTGCCGGAGCCTGAGGGGTGCCCGTTCTTGATCTCGATGGTGAGCAGGGTCTTCATGTCGGGGTCCTGTGCCTGGCAGGGGGCAGGAGCGCTGGGGGTGGGACTCTCAGGTGCCGCCCTCGGGGTGCTGTGCTGGTCTGAGCTGGCCGAGCCGGGTCTCAGCTTTTCATCCCTCGATGACGTGACCTCGGAGGCCTGGGATTGGCTGCTCTCGAGCTCCGAGGGGGAGGGCGCTCCAGGACCCGGCGCGTCAGCTGGCAGCCCCCGCCGTCTCCCAGCCCCGCTTCGGGACAGAGCAGCGGAGCTCCCGCAGGAGGACGCAGAGCTCGCACCGGAGCGCCCGGCTTTCTCCTGGGAAGAGGTAGGACCCGACGCGTTTCTCCCATTCCTCTCCCTTCCTCTGGGTTCCCTCTCCACCCTGGAGGGCTTGCGGAGGCAGTGGTCTTCAAAGAGGCTGGTCACCTTCGACACCGGCGTTTGCACGCGATAGCCTGGCACGGCCCCATTGCGGACAGCTGCCCTCTTCTGCCCCGAGAGGCTGGCCTCCGGCTCGGTGAACCTCTTCACCCGGTCGCGCACCGAGCTGGACCTGCTGAAGGCAGAGGCAGGCTCCTTCCTCCCGGCAGTGCGCTCTGCTGCTGCGACAGGGCAGAGACACCGCTCAGCTTCAGCTCGAACCAGCCCCCCAGCAGCCCTCGCCCACTCCTGCTCCTGCTCTGCTCTCCCACCCCCGGCTCGCACAGCGAGCAACTTGTTTTCTATGCTTTTTCATAGTCCAGATGTGACTATTTACTCTTGTCTAGCTCTGATGTTCTGTTAAGCTTTTCCTGGATTTTCCTTCCCCCTCTGACCCGACTAAAAAAACCTTCTTTTCCACTGATTTCCTCCCATTACATTTGCGTTAAGAAAAAAAACTCGCCTTTAATTTAACATCAAGTCATCTCAAGCATTTTAAGATAAACATTTGTTTTACAGATACTTTACTGCTATGTTGCAAAGGAACATTAAAGCAGTTCCTTTTAAGGTCAAAGGACATGCATACATTTTTCTTTTAAAGCTCATAACAACCAGTGCCTACAACTCTTCTGTGTGCTACTATTAACTCCACACCAGATCTCAACACTGCACAAGGGTGGAGTAAATACACAACACGGCACTGTGTAGCCACTGCACTACTAAGAAAAACTGAGATGGAGAGAAAGATCTATGTCATAGGTCACTTCATTTTGAAATTTATTATTCTACAGAGAACTGTTTTTACTCAGAGCTGAAATTATTTTACACTAAAAGAGCCATCATGCGTCTCCCCATAATTTCACATTTGCTGTATGCCTTATGGGAATGCTTTTCATTACTACTGGCTGCTTCTTTTACATTTCACTTACTGAAATGTAGTTCATTAGCAAATCCTGCAAAACTAAAAGCTTCGGCAAGGACATACTGACATTTACTCTCCAGTAAACAATGCTGTTGTTGTGCTCTACTTTTTAAAGCTCTTTTAACTACAATGGCAAAGTTTCTGCATCTTATGATTAATTTCATTCCAGATCTGAGAACTGCATTAAAGTTAAAGTTTTGCACATCTGACAGTCTGTGCAGTGATGTCAGCGAGATCGTGAGCGCGTGATAATATCGTTTAAGTGTGGCTTCCTCGCTAAGAGACTGTGGGGCTACAGTCCACCTACAGTTCTCAAGCATGGTAGGGCTGTCGAGTCCTGTTTCTGGTGTGCCGATGTGTCAAAACACCAAAGTTAGGTGACAGATGGCCATACACCACAGGGACGCAGTGGAAATAACGGACAGGATTTTAAAGTTGCCCTAAACAACAAATGTGCTAGACCTTGCAGCTTCAGAACCGAGAGCAGCAAACGTGTAACAAAGATCAGCTGATCACTCTTCCTGTCACCGTTTGGATAGGGGGAAATCAGTGTAACTCATTTGATTCGTCAGTTAGCTTAATTTCCAATAAGAATTACCAGATGGTATTTTAGTATTTGATTGACATGAATGAATTTCTTTCAGTTTAAGGCCACCCATCCTATCCCAGAGGAGCCTCCAGAGCCCTGTGCTCACTACACCGGCCAAGACACTTCCTCTCCAGAGCTGCCAAGACCACGCTTACACACCGATACAAATCCATCATAAAGCTAATCTAAGTCACACAGGGCATTGTGTAACCTTTCTTAAAAAAATCAACAAGGGCTTATTTCTTCAACAGAAAATCCCATGAAGAGCATGGCGTGAGGGGCATGATCCAAAGTCAGTTAAATAAGACCACAGGAATACGTTGCTCCCAGTTTTCTAGAAGAGTGCGGAGCTGCGAGGTAACCTCACACACCGCTCCAGAGGGAACAGTGCGTGTATGGTCCTAACCAGTGCTTACTTTAAGTTACTGTGCCAGAAGAGCTCTCCTCACACACGGGCGGGTGAGAACACTGAGCCTGAGAGCTCAGGACAGCCCACGGAGGCACACAGGGGAGGAGGGAAAAGGTGTGCAGAGGCCTCTCTGCCTTAAGGAGGCAAAAAATGTACATCGGTTCTGAGGGACTGTCTCGTGTTTCTAACCTCTCCTGGGAGACGGAGGAAGGCAGACAGCACAGAGGACGTCTGTAGATCCATCCTCACGGAAATCGGGCAAGCGCGCAGGCTCCTGCCCCTATAAGGTCTCGTTTTTGCTCCGAGCAGAGACAGAAATAACTGGAAAAGCAATCAGCGCTGTGGAAGAGACAGCCCCCAAACCTCTGCAGCAGGACAGTGACCACTACCCAGTCCACTCGCTCCCACACAGCTGCTCACTGTACAGCGCTCGACTGCTCGCCCGCAGCGATTCTTACCCGAGTCCTGGGCGGTGCGCCGCTGTGCCGGCGAGGGGTCCGAGCTCCCGGGGCGCTGTGGAGAGGAAAGACAGGAGTCATCTCAGCTCAACTCCACTGAGCCTCCCACCCAGACTCGCACAATTAATAAACTCTGCCACATCACTCCTCTATAAACCACGCGACAACAAAGCATAAAATCACCAATATAAATATATTTTAAATAACTGTGGTTGCATTTTATCTATGTTGTTACTTATTGAAAGCTTTAAATTACAGAGCAGTTTCTGATTTTCAGCACTTTCGCTGCTTCTCAAGGCAGAGTTTCTGTTAGAAGAAGATCTTTTATCACACTACAAAAGTTCAGTTTTTCCCCAACTTCTTAATGTTCTAAAACTGATTTTTTTCTTTTAATCTTAATCAAGCCAGATATTCTTGTTGACAGGGAGGCGGAGAACGAATGTAGAGCCCAAAGAAAAACGTGAAGATCCCAAGATCACCCCAAGAAGGATGGAGCTGCAGGCCACAGCTGCAGGCCCCCCTGTGTTTGGCTTGGCTGGAGTTCAAAGCCACATTCTATTCTAACACTTTTCATGCGTTTATGCAAAAAACTGTGACAATGTGAGGTGAAAAAACCAAGACCTTTTGAATCTGAATCGTATTCTGTTTCGTAACTAAGGAATACTAAGGCTTGGGTGTACAAATTCAACCAGAACCAACAAAAGCTGGACAAGGTGTTTGCTCGGAAACTCAAAGCACAATATATTGCTCCTGTGTGCTCCATACATCTGGAATTACCGATG
Organism: Atractosteus spatula; assembly: GCF_055471065.1. Classification (NCBI taxonomy): domain Eukaryota; kingdom Metazoa; phylum Chordata; class Actinopteri; order Semionotiformes; family Lepisosteidae; genus Atractosteus; species Atractosteus spatula. The sequence continues at coordinate 18,981,116 of NC_142722.1, read as the reverse complement.
GTGATGTTATTCTAAACGGTGTACATGTACAGAGAACCGTGCGTCCTTTTCTTTTAACGCTGTTTTTTTCCCCTCTGGCTTTAGGTCACCCTGCGCTGAAAATGTAAACACATTCTCTACAGTCAGCTCTTCACAGTGATGTCATGGAGTGAGGGGCGTTACGGGATATCGGCATTCGTTCCACACAGAACCAAACGTGGACTGTAAAACTGCCCGTGTCCGTTACCACAATCCCAGTGAGAAAACACTCCATAAACACGGTGAAGAGTGTACATCCATCTCTTGCTGTGTTTATCAGTTTTTTTTCTTGTTTGAAAAGCTAATCTCCCTCTTGATTTAAGCCAGAACCCCACAGCCCCTGTGTTCCAGAAGAAGACAGTGGAGGATCCTCCTTCAATCCTGGCTCTTCAGCTTTGTCTGGCTATTTTTTCAAGTGTATTCAACACATCATGGAAACACTTGCCTCTACAGCACATTTATTTCTGTGACTGAGTTACAGAGATTAGGCGTATTATGCTTTGGGGTTTCTATGGCGATGTGATGTTTATTAAGAGTCAGCTAACTTATTTTGCAGGAGTTGCTGGTGACATTTAGGGACAAAAGTAAAATGAGCCCCCTCTAGTGCTCAGACTGAAGAATGCATGCGATGGACAGGACCCGAAGCTGCAGTTGTGCAGGAACTAACTTTCTTTCCAGGGCTGTAGTCACTTCAAGAGTACTTCCTGACTACTCCCTTCATTTGGAGCAGGGCTTTTAATAGCATATCAGTTCCAAAGAAGACTGTAAATACATCTGAAGAAAAAAGTAGTCCTCTTTAATTCTCTCTGCAAACAACCCAAACTCCTCACCTTTCTGTTGTGAGATGACTGCCTAAGCGAACTTTCTTTACAGACTCGATTGTGGAGAGAAAATGCGCAGGGGACACACATGCAAGCTCTGAATGTAAAATGTCCTTTAACTCGGAGTTCTTGCACAGCATCAGGCAGCATGTTCTACAGCAGGCTGTCATGAACATTTGGAGCTCAAATCCCAGAAGTCTAAATAAGGGTTGCTGTGTCACTATTTCAAGTCTCTTTAATTGATAAAAAAAACCAAATTCAAAGTGAGAACTTGAGAAATGAGATAAGTGTTTTATATTGTCGTAATCAGTGGCTGAGAGATGTTGCACTTCTGTGGAGACAGAACTACGCTGTGTTTCAGACAGCAAGAGTCTTGCACAGTTAGCTGTAGGTATTGACATGCCTGCAGACTTACCAGTCTTTCACTGCTGCTCTCCTTTGCTTTCTCTCCTCCATTTAACTGGCCATTCCTGGAGCCAGGGTCCCTCCTGGACATGATGTTCCCATCCACTGCCTCTCTGTCTGTGGTCAAACTCTCTTCGCTGGAGTCCTGTACAACAGCCCCTTCTGCAGTCCTGGTCTCGCACTCCACCTCAGAGTCGGTGCTTGAGGAGCTGGTCGCCCCCTGTGACAACAGGCCCAGGCCCTGCTCCGAGGCTCCGGAGTCGAGACGCTGGCGTGACGACAGGCCCAGGCCCTGCTCCGAGGCTCCGGAGTCCAGCCGCTGGCGTGACGACAGGTCCAGGCCCTGCTCCGAGGCTCCGGAGTCCAGCCGCTGGCGTGACGACAGGCCCTGCTCCGAGGCTCCGGAGTCCAGCCGCTGGCGTGACGACAGGTCCAGGCACTGCTCCGAGGCTCCGGAGTCCAGCCGCTGGCGGGACGACAGGCCCAGGCCCTGCTCCGAGGCTCCGGAGTCCAGCCACTGGCGGGACGACAGGCCCTTCTCCGAAGCTCCGGAGTCCAGCCGCTGGCGGGACGACAGGCCCTTCTCCGAAGCTCCGGAGTCCAGCCGCTGGCGCGACGACAGGCCCTTCTCCGAAGCTCCGGAGTCCAGCCGCTGGCGCGACGACAGGCCCAGGCCCTTCTCCGAAGCTCCGGAGTCCAGCCGCTGGCGCGACGACAGGCCCAGGCCCTTCTCCGAAGCTCCGGAGTCCAGCCGCTGGCGCGACGACAGGCCCAGGCCCTTCTCCGAAGCTCCGGAGTCCAGCCGCTGGCGCGACGACAGGCCCAGGCCCTTCTCCGAAGCTCCGGAGTCCAGCCGCTGGCGCGACGACAGGCCCAGGCCCTTCTCCGAAGTTCCGGAGTCCAGCCGCTGGCGCGACGACAGGCCCAGGCCCTTCTCCGAAGCTCCGGAGTCCAGCCGCTGGCGTGACGACAGGCCTAGGCCCTTCTCCGAAGCTCCGGAGTCCAGCCGCTGGCGTGACGACAGGCCCAGGCCCTTCTCCGAAGCTCCGGAGTCCAGCCGCTGGCGTGACGACAGGCCCAGGCCCTTCTCCGAAGCTCCGGAGTCCAGCCGCTGGCGTGACGACAGGCCCAGGCCCAGCTCCGAGGCTCCGGAGTCCAGCCGCTGGCGTGACGACAGGCCCAGGCCCTGCTCCGAGGCTCCGGAGTCCAGGCGTTGCCGCGATGATACCGGCCCAGAGGGCTCCTCTTTGTTGAGAGGATCCAGGATTAAAACCATTCTGGGCGTCTTCCCTGTAGGAGGAAAAAACACCCCGTCACAACTGTAGGAAGTACAAGTCCAGAAAAGTGCTGGTCTTCTCACGGCCGTGATGGAAACCACCAGTCAAGAGGGCTGGCTATCGAACAGGAGGAGACCGAGGGATAGATGTTAATAACACACCGCCAGGAAGGCAACAAACCAGGGGAGGCCATTCAATCAAGCCCATCCAGTTTGATTTTTTGATCCCTTACGTGCTGGGGTTACTGGTCATACTGGGAACAGCCACCCCACCAATCAATCCCAATCTGGTCATCTGATCATTTCTGGCTATTAAAATGAAATGAGTTTAAAAAACAATTAATAGTTTTTAGGTTAAGCATGTAAATGCCAAAATTATTTGATCTTCATGAAAGATTTGAACACGGGGAAAAAAGTTGTTGGGGCGTTCAGATGGCAAGAGACCGTAAAAATGAAACACAAAAAAAGTTCAACTACCAGATCTGAGGTGATTGAAGTCCAAGGGCAAAATTATTACAGTAAACCCTTCGTTTAACGGACTAATGAGAGGAAGGCAAATGGCAAATGTGTTAAATTAAAAATAAGATTTTTTTTTAGTTCAAAACACATTATTCGAGAAAAATAAATGTATATATTTTACATAAGCTTCCAGATCTTTAGTCTTAGTTTTTAAGACTTACAATCAACCGTTAATGACGATTGTTCCTGGGCCTTTTTATCATGAAATACAAGCTGTTTATTTCAGGTGTAGTAAAAACATTGTATAAAAATTTGCTAAAGCATACGAAACAATCATAACCAAATGTCCTTCCACTATAGGGCACCAACGATATTCCTGAAATAAAAACCTATGGGGAATACACTACTTTTTCCTTATTTTATTTGTGCATTTTCTAAAGCTTTTTTAACATACTGTTGGCATTTTAATGCATTTTTAAATGATTGTCTTTGAAAATTCTGCAAAAGCATAAGAAACGCCAACACCCATCGTAAGGAATATGCCTGCCCCTTTAGGCACTATTGATATTCATGTTTTTAAGAACTGTTTAAAGATACGTTGTAAGAAAGATGTAAAAAAGTTTGTCGTCTGGACTAGCTGCTGTTTTTTTAATGGGGGAAAAGTCTGTTTTTTTCTGATTTTACACACAAAATCCTCCTAGATTAAAGCAGAATCCGTTAAACAGAGGGTTTACTATACTCTACCATTTTTATCCTACAAACAGTATTTGAATAATCATGCTACAGCTATAAGAGCATGAGAGCCAGAATCAGCTAAGAAAAAAACTCTGGAGGACAAACATATTTCCTGCAGAATGAATCACAACTAGGTACGGACAATGCAGGGCCAGATGTGGCATCTATTTCCAGTGTGAACACTGGGACAGGAAGTGGTAAGCGGGCACAGGAAGTGAAGTGGGGGGGAGACAACTCAGACGCCCATAGCTAACTCACCCCTGACATTCCTCTCTTCAGGAAACCACATTCCAAACAACTGCCCACTTCCTCCCCTCCCCGTCAGCTCACTCCCCCCCGACCAGGGGGGAGAGGGAGAAGTTCAGCACTAGAGCAGCGGCTGTACAGAAACCCGACACAGATCGCTTCACAAACAAAGTCATGTCAGATCCCTTACAAGAGGGAGTTTGTCTAAATATGAAAGATGCCTTGTCCATCTCCTCAAACACACCCTTCTGCTCCAGAATTCTCCTCCAAAACGAATAGAATTTGTCTAGTACAGCTCTTGGAAAACTAAAATACAGGGTTCGCTGCCAACAAGCACAAAAAGAAGTCTGTGGTGACAGTACTTGGAGGCTGCAGCCTCTTCAGGTTTGCTTTAGTTTTACCACGTCAAAGCCTTTGTTAACTACTTGTAGCAGTTTTCTATGAAAAATGCTAGTGTTTTTTTTACTGAATTACGCTAGCATATTATAGTATACTATTATAGGGTATTCTTTTATATTGTATGATACTTTGTAACAATACGATTTTGTCCTGCATTAGCCTGGACTAAAACTGTTTGCAGAGATTTGCATGCTCACAGGTTTTGGTCTTGTGCCTCATCTGCAGAGCTACAAATAGAAACCAACATTGTTAACACAAAGCACAGAAGCACTTGTTTTGTATACATTCAAAAGTGCCCTTGGCAGGCCACTCACTTCCTGCTGACCGCTGGCCGCTGGCCACAGTCCTGGTAGGAGTTAAGATCCACGCAGGTGCACAGTGCTTCAATCTGCGCTTCTGAGGTGAGGTTTCGTGCTGCTCATGAATGAGCCTCCGAATGAGGTCGACCTTTTCCGACTGGAATGTGTATTAGCAGATATAACTATCACTGCTGATCAAACGTAACTGCGAAACAGGGCTTCCTGAGTGCCAGCTGTATTGGGGTCTCATTATAGGTGGGTACCTGCAGTTCCACAGGGGCGATTCTGACTTCAGCCACCACAGGAACATTTGCTTATCAGGTCCCGAGAACTCCACTGCAATCGATTTGCATAATGGGCAAAAGGGCATTGCAGTTCACCAACAACAGAATATTAGTTCTGCATCTTTCTGCCAAGAAAAAAACATGCACTAGATACTAGATACACTTAGTACCTCCTAATTGTTTTGCAATTTGCTTTTGATTTCTCTGCTGCAGGAGAAATGGTGTTGTCAACAGCTGCACACAGATCACTCCCAGGTGCACAGACTTTCCAAGCACAGCTGTCCGTACAGTGGAAACCCAGCAGAAAGGACCTGCACAGGTGTCGGAGGGCTTGGGCATCGATCCACAGGGATGAATTACTAGCACTGCCAACGCAGGAGTACAGCCTACACTTCAAGGCAGTCGCGTGTTAGATCTCCAACGGGCCCATTTCAAACTGCACACACGTCTCATTTTTCTAACTGGTAGTTTTCTAAATTATAACCTGCTCCACACTGCGGTTCAGTGAAACTGCTCCAGCTCTTTCCAGCTCGCTCGCCGGATTCCTGCGGGTTTTCACATCCCCTCCTCCTGCTCTCCCCACAAGTCCCACGAAGCAACAGAGCAGCAAACAAGAGAGCTTCCCTGTTCCCCGTATTCAGCAATATTTAATTTGGGCCTGTTAAACCGCCAGTCAGAAATTGCAGGGTGGAAGTGCTGGAGAGAGGAGAATAATGTATTTTTGGTCATTATTCAAGCACTTGTGTGCTGAGAATGGACTGCTTTAGCACAAATTAATGACATGGTGCAATGGAACACACTGAATTGAATGGCCGGGGAAGTACATTTGGAACAATAGGGATAGAAATGTTTTAACCTTTAAATGCACCAAAACAAAACGTATAAAACAGCTCCATCACTGCTCGTTAGCCACAGAACATTAGCACTAAACAAAATTAAAAAAAAACTTAGCATAACTCTGCATTAAAGGTATTATGGGGGTAATCTCTAAAGCATTTTCAATTCAAGCTGGTTTAACACTGATACTTTTCCCCAGGTCATGTCCTGGCTGGAAGAGCTGAAGAAAACGGATGCACTACTACTACTGCACTGTCCTCTTCTGCTCACCAAAGGACACTTGGCCTCTACAAATCCAAACATCTGGCTCAGCGGTTTTGTGATGCCCCGATGAAACTAAGCGGTAGGCAAAAATCAGAAAGTGCTGTGTGCATAAACTACTTTATGTAGCTTCAGTACACAAGCCCATTCAAAGCAGCCTGTACATAACCAGACAGATTTGCACCGCTTTGGCATCATTAAACATGTTCAATAAATATAGAACACAAACTAAGCAGAAGCAGCAAATGGACACTAAAGATAGCATTTAATAAGACAAACAGGAAAAAAATACAAATTACTGTGTTAAGGCTGAAATGTTTATCACAGGTGCTTGTAAAATCACCTTCGGGGAGTCTGAATAATTCAGAGAAGCAAGGCTGCTGGCGTGTGTCTATCTGGGAATAAACTGGCGCTACAAAAGGCCTCGCTAAAGTAAACCTGGCTTCTTATCTGGCACAGGCTTACCTATTGTTGGGTTTCCATGCAGGAGACTAAAAACAGTTCATCAATAATTCAGGCTACTAAAGAGAAACAAAACTAACAAATGCAGCGACAGAAGGGAAATCTGATTCATCAGCGAGCCGAGCCAGTGTTTCACCACTCCCACGTGTCTCCCTGTTCAAGCCACATAGATCAGTGCACAATCTGCCCATCAAAAGCACTTCAGATTCACTTGTTGCCTTAAAAGATCTTAAACAGTTTTGACGTGTATGCAACACGGACACGCAGACAGTCTCTGCAGTCTTGTGGCACAGGAATAAAGGAGCAGTTAGGTGCCAATTCAAACCCGTCTCCCCCCGGTTTTGGAGTGGAAAATGAGTCGAACGTAAGCAAGGGCGAGGACTAACCACGTGAGTAAAATGGTCCACTCCAGCAGGAGACGGGCAGAGAAGGGCCAGACAGGGCAGCGGTCAAAGATGCTCGGGACTTTGGGACCGTTTCGGAACACAGTCTTCCGAGGCAGAAACGGCCAGTTTTAAAGCGATCGTGTGTCTGTCTTGCCACAAGAGCTCTCAATGTTGGCTTGGAGGTCTATATACAAGTGAGCATCCTGGTAGCCATCCTGTGCCTGCTGAACCTCACACTGCCCAGAGCGCTTCTCACTCCTCACACTTAACGCCACCCCAGCCACGGGGAGCACGTCCTGTCCCGCTCACTCTGCTCCGGGGTGTCATGCCGGAAGCTGGATTTGGGCCGATGCAGTTATGGCACTTTGAGAACAGATTTAAGCAATGCAGGAGCGAGCCAGGTCTGGGGTGAAGGGATGAGGCCGGAGCAGGTGTCTGAGGGCCTCCTCGGGCTCTTCCCTCTGGACTGAACGTCACAAGCTCACGCCCAGATCTGGGTGCGGACTTACTGCCTGACAGAAGGACGAGATGTCCTGCCCACACTGCAGACAGTAAAGACCCAGAGCTGGTGCTGTTATGATTGAAATATCCAAAACAAATAAAAGTCAAACCCATCAGTCCAACCCAATGACGTGACCATGAATATTGAAGCTGACGCACCTTCCCAAACTGCTGTTTGACAGTTTTCCTTCTGAGAAAAGTATAGAACTGACATTTTTACTTGAACATCATTAAAGCCTTTTAAAAACTTGCTTTTACCACCTCTGCCACCTTTATAGACAGCAGCATTACAGTCCATTATCTCCTAATGAACTCAGAATCCTCACAACCCCACAGACCACTTCAGAACGTACAGAGGAAACAAAATGGGAGGGCACAGGCAGTAACTACATGGTGCAGCGTAAACCGAGAACAAGAGGTGCCTTTATGCAAAGAGTTGTAGAGGTGTGAGAGCTTCTCGTTTGTGAGAGCTGTGCAGACTGTAAGGTCTACAAAATTTGCCATTTACATAACACACAGACCTTAACTGAAGCAGCTAAAACTATTCATTTTTCAATTTCAATCTATATCTACTTTTAAGAAATTACTGACTTCAAAAGCAACAATCCTTGTTAAGTTAAAAAACAGTTGATAAAGTGTGGCTGTCTCATTGCAGGCCCCTTGGATACAGTGAAAGGTATCCGTATACATATATAGATAATAATAATAATTGCTTACACTTATATAGCGCTTTTCTGGACACTCCACTCAAAGCGCTTTACAGGTAATGGGGACTCCCCACCACCAATGTGCAGCCCCACCTGGATGATGCAGCCATAGTGCGCCAAAACGCTCCCCACACACCAGCTCTCAGTGTGGAGGAGAGCAGAGTGATGAAGCCAATTCATAGATGGGGATTATTAGGAGGCCATGATTGGTAAGGGCCAATGGGAAATTTGGCCAGGACACCGGGGTTACACCCCTTCTCTTTTCAAGAAACGCCCTGGGATTTTTAATGACCACCGAGAGTCAGGACCTCGGTTTTCCGTCTCATCTGAAGGACAGTGCCTGTTTACAGTATAGTGTCCCCGTCACTATACTGGGGCATTAGGACCCACATGGGCCACAGGGTGAGCGCCCCCTGCTGACCCCACTAACACCTCTTCCAGCAGCAACCTCAGTTTTTCCCAGGAGTCTCCCATCCAGGTACTGGCCAGGCTCACACCTGCTGAGCTTCAGTGGGTTGCCAGTTGTGAGTTGCAGAGTGATATGGCTGCTAGATATTTAGATCAGCTGCCTGATTTATTACAATGAAAGAAGCATGACCTGAAATTATCAGAAATGCTCAGATGCAGACTCCCCCTTCAAGTAATCCTTGTTAAAAGCACTAAATGCTGAGAAGAGGTCCTTACCTGCTATCTGCAGCTCTCGGTTTTGGGTATCCTGACTGCGCAGCTCTCGGATCTGAGCTCTGATTCGCTGCCTCTCCTCCAAGCTTTCCTGCTCTGGGTCCTGCAAACAACAAGAGCAAGGGATCTCAACACCGGCTGTCTTCTACAACAATCCATCTTTTTCATGAAGTGTTCAGAATGCCGCAAAGACGTATTGCATATCATTAATCGGACTGAAAATGAAGGAAATGACACTTAATTTCACAGTTCTACAAAACCCTTTCCTTTAAAGAATTAAGAATGTATTTAAAAAGAACAGACTTCGCTTGCTCAGCGTATGAGCTTGTTCCACTGCAACCCTTGCAGGGTTTCTACAATGAAGACCCAGAGAAGCCTGAAGTGCGAGTTCTGCGGACTCAGAGAAACACTCAGCCTGGCTGATGGGCAGTCAGGCACGTCTATCCTTCCTGAGCAGCACAATTCAGACCAATTCAGGTCAGTGCCCTGGGTTGTCATGACAATGCAGTTCAGCACACTCCTTTCCGAAGGGCTGCTATAGGAGGAAGTAACGAGCTACTCAGCCACCCCGGTACCCTGGGCTCCTTCAAAAGAAGGCTGCTAGCCAATTGATCCGAGGATCACATCCATATGACCATCAGTACCATACGAGCTAGATGGGGCGAACAGCATCCTCCTTTTTGTGCCTGTTCTACCGATTATACAGGCGAATGAATTTGGGGAACAGAGTGGGGACTCGCGCAATATGCACGAGAAGAGTGACCTCAGTGACCTCTGCCCATAACAGCGTCTGCCATTTTATCTGATTGGAAGTGTAATCAACACAAACAGTGGCTTTGTCCAACTATCCCAGGCCTTTCATTCCAGAGCTTCTGCAAATATGTGAAATAAAAACATTGAGAACTAATAGAGCATTTTTTCTTATAGCATATCAATACATTTACAATATTAAAAAAAATGCACAATATCCTCATCTAACAATTGCATCGAAGGTAATATGTAGAACACTATTCTGGGTATACATAATCTTTCCATAAACACAAGATTATTAGGTTTAAGAGTTTATTAGAGTAAATAATTCATGTAGGTTAGCAAACTGTTTTTAGTTAATTTAAAAATTCAATGTTCTCTCACAGAAAAATCAGTAAAATTCTATACAAGATCATCAGTAGCATAGATGGACTGTACTTAAGCCAGGTTTAGCATCTTTGCAAACCTCACAAGATTAAGTGGTTAAAGATCCTTCTTTAAGCAGACAGAGACCTAAGTGGAAGAAAGATGGCCATACAGTATGTGACCAACCCCTCCAGAATCCTCATTTATTTAAAGCACATCAGAATCAGCCAGAGCCTGTTCAAGGGCAGACAGCAAAGCTGGCAGGCAAACAGAATGGAAATTTTACTGGGAGACGGCTGAAGGATTCACAGAGGACCTGCGACATGCAAATTCTTTCCCTTTCACACACAGCATGCAGTCATCAGATTCCCCTCCCACATCCAGAAAGATGCTTACAGGGAACCACTTTCTACCTTTTCCTCTCTATTAAATCAATGAACAGACACTTGCAATTTACAGATCGTGTGGTACAGCATTGCAGATGGTCAAAACTCAAGTCAAGCAGCAGCTCCTGTCAACGTGCACACTGCACAGACAGCTGACAAACCCCTGTGGTGTGCAGGAAAGACCCCATGAGGTAATCTTGCTCTCTTTCAAAAGAATGTGGATTCAGAAAACAATGGTGATTGATGCCGTGAGAACAACCTCCTAGTGACTGAAAGAAGGCTGAGAGCTGATTCACGTACAGTTCACCTCAAGTCTGCAAGAGCTGGTGACAAGGTCACACTTCACCGTTCTCTTACTCCTGCGGTACAAGAGATAAGAAACCCTCAAATGATTTAAACGTCTCTCACGCCAGTTTGGAGAGCTGGTCTGTTGACTGTTCTGCCCCAGGCAGTCTTCCCACAGCATGAGGCATAATTACAGCTGTTTGGTCTCCTGTGCGTGAACAGAACTGCTAAACAAACAGGAACGCCCCAGTGTTTGGGGCGGCAGACAGTCCCATATGGAGAGGGTCAGTGGCTGAGCCTTCAAACACTGGCCCGCCCACAGAGGACCATGGGACAGCACCCCAGCAGGGCTGACTCATACTCCAACTTCCTCAGGAACTGGCTCCTCGCCAGCCTCTCTCAGAAGCTCCAGACTCCTGTAACTCATCACACCGAGGAGCTGTCTGGACCGTCACACTTCACCCCTGCAGGCAGCACAGTCAGCGCACACGTCACACACCGACACCTTCACGGCATCATTCAATCTGCGCCACATCCTCGCACTGACGGCAGCAGGCAAATTAAAACTCAAAAGAGCTTAAAATTTAAAAAAAATTAACAGAGCTTAACTGGCATTACAGATGAGTTAGTGTTGCTAAAGCAAGAACAGTAAGCAAAACACGTACTGTCTTTCAGTCTCTCATTTACTGATGCAGTTTGTATTGGTCATCCACGAAGGGCAGGCTGGGTAACCAGCTTTCCATTGCAGAGCAATTTAAAGTTTAAAGAACTTCATGGTTTTGTACAAATTCCACCGATCACTTACATTTTCTGTGCAAATTTACTCAAAATAAACAGAGCAGGAAGTATCCAGCACTTATGGACTGACAGACTAAAGGCCATACAATCTAAAAACTATTTCTTCTCTCGGATGGGTATTTTTTTGTATCTCCTTCCTTTTAAGGGGTGTGGTCAGTAGGTCACTTTTTGACAGGTACAGCCAGGTCACTCACCAAATGCACAGTCAACAAGTTCCCAGCTTCTTTAATCTTCCAAACTCAACAGAACACGAAATAACGAGCGGCCAGCTGTGCTGATTAAATCAAAGATGAGCAGATAACAGCAATCAGAAGCCATGCATTCTTTCAATTCCTGTCTCCCACTCCCCTCAGTAGGGCCTTATCTGCAGACTCCCATACAGGCAGTCCTGCAGCAAAACACAGCGAATCTCCCTCCCAGAGCCCTCTGATGGGATTAAAGCGAGTTCCTGTTGGATAGGAGCCATCTGATATGGCTTTAAGGTACTGATAAAGTTTAAAGTAGAACACAAGTGACGTTTTTATCAAAGCTCTAGATTTCATTTTTGTTAAATAAAAAGGTCTATCAGAGATATATTCATGCTGGCGGACTATGTATCAAAGCAGACAGAACCTTCTCTTGTAATACAATCAGGAAATGTTTTGTCTCATTGGTTTAACAATTAAGACAAACATTTTTTCCCCCATTCTTAATTTGAACCAAATGGGCAACACCAGGAAAATTACCAGTGGAGTCTCGAGGGTTAATTAACAATGTGCCCAGACGCACAAAACTGATGCCACTGAAGTGCATAACTTAATTTAAATTCTACACTTTTAACTAAATATTCAGATGCATGGCTAAAAGTTCTAAAACTAAATTCCAGGGGGTGGTATGCTGAAACTGTATAATTCACCAGTAAGTCCTCATTTACTAAATTGTGTGCAATGCTGGTCAATACATTATAGAAAATGCTGCTCTGGAATCCATCTAGAGAACTACAACATTGCAGATACTGTGCATCCCAGGGCTTTAAGACAAGTCCCACACTGACAGGCTGAAGGACCTAGAGCTTTTTAACCTTGAAAAGACAATTATGGTAGGATCTCAAAGAAGTATTTAAAATCCTCCACAGTCTTGAAAAGCAGCTCAGGGGGTTTCTTCAGAGTGAACAGTGGAAAGGGAAAACTGCATGGCAGTGTATTTGAAACAGGAGGTCTTTCTCCAAGCGTTGTGGCAGTTTGAAACATTGTACCATGCCATGCTGTTCAAGCCGATACCCTGGCTTCTTTCAAGAGCTTATGTGGGCATTCAGCCAAGATCAATATCATCAAGACCATGGCAGCCAAGTTCCCAACACACAGCTGGGAACAGAACTGGCCCTCTCCCTGAATTTACTACAGTGACTAAAGCCTTGCAGTCTGCCCAAACCCACTGTCTCCTGCTACACATCCGCATTATGGCTATTTACTTGTGTCCTCATTCAGATTTGACTCCACAGATTTGCCTTTTCACTGTGAGCACAATGATCAAAGCTTTATCAAATTCTGGTCTTGCAAAAGTCAGAAGAAAGAGAATGAAGCACACACACATCATCTTACCCAGCACTGTGAATATCTACTTATAAAACACTATTTAAAAGAAAAAACACTTTTTAAAGTATAAAATGTAACAGATAAAACTGCAACTCATAAGAGGGAATCAACTACAGGAGAAAAATGTCCCACAGAAGAGGGAGCAGGTCTAGACAAACAGTAGAGCAGACCTGGCTGAGCTGTGAATTGCTCAAACTATTATTACACTTACTAAGCTGTGACTGAACACTGTCGGTACCTGCCATAAGGATTAATCAGGGTGGAATACGCAACACATCCCTCTGCTACCTCTCATCTCCACATCCCAAGAGCCCGAGATTAATTTACCGACAAAGCACACAATTCCAGATGAATCTCTTACGCAAATTAAATGAATAATTGCTGCACGCCTGGATTACTGTTCCAAATACTTCCAATGTAATTTTCAAAATCTTAATATCGGTAATAATACATCCATTTTCTAACCACTTTATCCAATTCCGGGTCACGAGGGAGCTAGAGCCTATTCTGGCAAGCGCAGGACACACGCACGCGCGCTCACACACCCTGGACAGGACGCCAGTCCATCGCAGGACACACGCACGCGCGCTCACACACCCTGGACAGGACGCCAGTCCATCGCAGGACACAGACACACACACCCTGGACAGGACGCCAGTCCATCGCAGGACACAGACACACACACCCTGGACAGGACGCCAGTCCATCGCAGGACACAGACACACACACCCTGGACAGGACGCCAGTCCATCGCAGGACACAGACACACACACCCTGGACAGGACGCCAGTCCATCGCAGGACACAGACACACACCCTGGACAGGATGCCAGTCCATCGCAGGACACAGACACACACCCTGGACAGGATGCCAGTCCATCGCAGGACACAGACACACACACCATGGACAGGACGCCAGTCCATCACAGGACACACAGACTCACACCAGGGACAATTTTCCCAGAAGCCCATTAACCCACCAGTATGCCCGTGGACTTTGGGAGGAAACCGATGCTCCCAGAGGAAACACACAAACCTGTGGAGAGCATTCAAACGCCACACAAACAGCATCCCAGGTCCAGAACTGAACCCAGGACCCCAGCACTGAGGCAGCAATGCTAACCACTGCACCACCATGCCACCCACTTGGAAAGTCTAAAAGCAAACTAAAAGAGAATGCTCACAGCTCACCATTTATTGGGCCTACAGCTAAGGGATTACAGATGGTAAATCCTGCAATATTCAATACTGTTTTTTAACTCGTACAACATGCTTGTCAGAGCAGAAATGAAGCCCAGCACCACTGGCATCACGTGTAGAGCTCATCGGAAGTCTCTCTAACCTCCTCAGCAGTAACCTTCAGAGCATCTCAGGGTGTAACCCTGCACATCACGTGGTAATCCAAGCTGCACTCAGTTTCATGGGTAGATTATACCGTGATTGACAAATCAATGAAATATCAATTAGAATAACAAACTCAAAGACACACCACTGAGTAAAGGTAAACTGTCATTTGCACCAAACCACTACAGCGGTTAAGACTACTGTAATTGCCCAAAATATATAACAAGTTTTTTTAATTACAGTTGATGAACATGCGCACACCCATTTCTATAACCTGACTGTGACCACTGGAACAGGGTTAGAATGCTTGAGAAATTGAGGGTCGCATGCACACCCACTTAGGAGCAAAATGGAAAGGCATAAACACGTAACGTAGCATGTCATGCCTTAGCCTAAATTATTTAACTTAAAATTAAATCAAATCACCTCAGATTACAAGCACAAGCTACAGCAAGCGTCAGTTTAAGAGCTGCACATATACAGTCTCCCTGTGAAAGCTGCGTTTTTAATATGGCATGGCTATGGAAAAGAACTTATAAAGCACAGCAGCTCCCTAAAAACTGATTTTACTGATCACAAAAGACTAAAGAAGCTAAAAAAATTAAAAAGACAAAAAAACTAGAAGCTAGATAGCAACTTAAGATAACTTAGGAATAGTTCAGTGGTGCCTTAAAAAGATAGGATTCTGCAACCAATCCTGCCGTTTCAGTTCAGTACAAACTTCGATAAGTCCACTTGTGAAGAAGTTAAAAGCTTTTTCCAAAGCTTATCAGATAATCTATTCTCCAAAAAACAACCAAAACAAGCAAATTCTGTTTGAGCCAAGTATAGCAGTATACATCACTACAAGAATTAACAGCCCCAGGAAAGCCAGGTACCAGACAGTACATAAAGGAAACCACATATTTCATCTAACCTCAAGCAATTTCACAACAGGAATAATAATGAAAACTGCATATTTGGTCAAACAGCTTATTGCTTTCATAGTCACTTATTAAAAAAGTGAGATCCGGGTGATGAACAGACATTACAACAATTTCTATTCGATTGTTGAGCCTGATAAGCCTGTACCACACATTTTGAGAAATGAAGGGCATCAATTAAAATCACCCCACACATACCGCTTTTATTTACACACTTGTGTCCAGCTTGTAAAAGTGTTCCCAGCTCTCCATTGTTTCAGTAAATTATCTTCTGTAATAAAACTCCGAGTGAGTCTAGAGACTCTCTCCTGTGACAAGGGAGTCAAGACTATATTCCTGTAATTCCTGTAGTAAGTAGAAAAGTGGGTACCCACCTCAGTGTGCCTGTTCCCATAGGCTCAGTGATCTCAGAAGAGCTCCCTCTCGGCCAGGACACACATTACTCACTCTTTCACACGCTCGCTCACACATGCACAGAGCCAGCCCCTCCCCTCAGCTCTCGGCTCTGCCCTCCCTCTCCCTCTCCTGGTCTGCTTCACGACAGCACAACAGGAAACCAGGCAGCTTTAACTTCGGTTTAACTCAAGTCAACCTTTTATTTTAAACTCTATCTACTCTATAAACCAAAACCAGGAACAAATCTTTGCTGGACTATATTCCAGAAGGAATCTGTCAATACTACTATGAGATATTAGGTGGGAAAAAAACCTTTAAATACTATTTTATATTCTTCTCATTGTTCCACAAATATCCCCATTGAAGACACTTAGTTCCTGGTGGACAGCTCAGAGAACATGGGTCAGAGGATTTAAAGACATTCTACATGCAGTAAGTGACCATCAAAAACTGTTATGGAAACCAAGGTTTTCACTTCACAGTTACCAAGCTTCTCTAATACTCAGTTATACTGGTAAAACCAATTAGATAAGCTTGCTTTTAAAATCTTCACCTTACAGCCAGTGAAAATGCTCTTTTCTCTGGGTTTTGTGGGACCTGGTCATTTTGAAGAGCACTAGGGAAAACCAGGAGCAGAAGGTAGGAAACTGAAACTCACTTAATATCTGAAGTTTATGAAACATCTTTTAAATTGCAGTGTTTATGAAACACTTTTTCTCTCCTTACAGCTGCTAGGAGCCTGTAGTCCGCCCTCCTTTGTCAAGACTCCATCCCAACACTTCCGGACTTCAAACTTTTAACTGCTGTCGGATGTCCACTATCTTTCCGATCAGTCTGCTGCTTGCCTCCCTTCTCCTCTTCCTTCGGAGGTCAGCCTTTAAGATCTCCGCTTCTCCACTTCCTACAGGATCCAGGATATTCCAGGTAGCTGTAATGTTATTGTTCACTTGAGAAGTGCTCCCTTTCCAGCAGCAATCCATCTGTACACTGACCCGAGGGACACAAGCACTGCCGCCTGCGATGAGACACGCGTCCTGGGATACAGCAGCACCACAGTTAAAATGACCAGAACTGCTGGACTTGTGTGTCTGTTGGAGAATGGAAGCTGCTTGCCACAAAATCACCACATTACACAGATACTGTAGATGCCCCCTACTGGCTGGATGTGACAAACCCACACCTCCGGAATGCCCCACTGGTCTGAGATAGTTCAGAACCGCTAACAGCGGCATTACCCTCACTGCTGGACGTTAAGAGGTTCACATGTTTACAGACTCTACTACAGCGGCTCAGCCGTAGCAGTTATCTGCAAATGAGCTGCTCTCCGCGTTCTCCCACAGTAACCCTGTAGGTCAGGAGTGATGTCATAACACTGGTTCCAGAGCGAGAAGCCTGCAGGGAAAACAATACCAGACCATCCTGAAACCTGCCTCCAGCAGCTCGTAGTACTACCGCAAGAGCTGTGTGGTTTGTGAATCATTACCAGGATTTATGACCATCCCTCCAGGTGTCACAAGGAAAACCCCTCCGAATGAGACAAAGCCCTGCAGACACACCTCTTCTCTGATGAGCAAATGGGCAGGCTGCCCACCTGTCTCTCAACGACAGGGTTCTAACATGCTGAAGCGGCTCCCTTAGGGACTTGTACAAAACAGAAGTTTCACACTTCTTTCAACACATTCTCACTCTCCCATCAGCAAATCTCAAGTTTCTAGAACAGGCTGCACAGGTTACTTCAATGAAGTCCTGTAACAATCTCTGGTTCACCTCGGTGTTAATGAGCAGGGCACTACACACACCACATCAATGACAACAGCTACCATTCCCAAACGGGTGAGGTCATGTTTCCCATCGCTGGGCCTTGCAGTGCTCATCCTCTGCTCCCTCTTCTATCCTCAGCACAAGAGGTGTAGAAGAGCACTGCAAAAAATATCCACCCTCCTGTTCCCCTGGGACCCCCATCACTGCAGGCTCTGGACCACTCCTGCACCTCTTGTCGTGCAAGTTAACACCGGCACAGCTGCACGCTGTCTGTGAAACAATACGAGGACACGAGAGTGGATTTTAGAAATTCATCATCACCAATTATTTTGATCAGACCTGCCCAGTTTGGGAACCTGCAGCTGTATGTTTCCCACATGCCTGTCTGCAGCTCCGAGCCCTGTGGCCACACAAGGAGAGAATGAGGAAGGGAACCGGACTCCTCCAGCCTGCCCACCTCTGAGCAACACATCGCTGCCCCCTGCACACCAGCAGGACCTGGGAGGCTGCAGGGGCCGCGGCGTCTCCACAAGAGTCCAAGCCCACTCACCTCACCCTGCCCTCAGGGCAGATCTCCAGTGGAGAACCCTGGTCACAGTCAGCTAGCACCCAGGCACATCACAGCCTGGAGCAGCATGGTTCTGGGACACTGCGAAATTTCATGAGGCGTTTCTCAGTCTCTTAGTGTCACATCTCTGTCCTGGAAGCTATATTTACGTTATGTTTTTTTTCCCCATTTAAAAATGCTACATTGTTAAAGGCCTCTGCAATCATAACTTTCTTATGAATGAAACAATGCATTCAGAAGACTTGTCTTTACACAAAGAGCTGCGGGAGTGTGCAACAAGCTATCCCCAAGGCTCCCTCAGGAAACATCGGAGATAAAGGAGATGAAATCGCCACCTCCTATTTGAACTCTCACGGTCTTGCCCTGTGAAAGCCTGTTATACTGCCCATGTCCACAAGAGGGCGTTGGATTCAAACATTTCTTCCACATTGGGCAATTCCTGTGGCTCCAACTGCATATTGACAGATGGTTAAGAAACAAACAGACCACTATCTGGGTTTCTTTTACATAAACAACATTTAAATAACAGACATGACAGTAATGACCAGCTAGATCCTATTTACTGTCATCAAATCTACTCCCCTGGAAAAGCTCACCACAGTTCACTGTGGTTTACAAGAGAGGAGAATAAACATCTTCTGGGCCCTGAGCTTCGAACAGCTGACTGCAGCCCAGAGAGGTTCCAAACACTGCTCATTTTTTTCCATACAAGACAACATCAATCACTCCCAACACAACGTTTTTTCCTGCAGTCTTACACACCATTAGAAAATGTAGCTTTTTAAATGCAGTACAAGCTGATACCAAAAAACTTTTACATTACACTTTCTTTGAACTGTATTATTGCCAAGTAAGCTCCTCAGTTATATGGATAAATGAAATTACTGTTCATTTCCACTTACTCCGATCACAGGGAATTGACCACAGTGATGCAGGGAATTCTACTGTATTCCCTTGTTTCACTTGGCAAGAGAATAACCAGTGACAGCAATTCGCTAACTCTTGTGTGGCTGCTCAGAAGAGTGTGCTGACTACATGTAGGCTCCGAAACCAAGCTTGATCTCAGTTTGAGATACCCCAGAAAGTGCAGATCTCCTCGCTTTGACCAGCTGAATTCAACCTCATTCTTCAGCATGTGCCAATCCAGACCGGGTCTGCTGGATGAGACTGAATTAACACAGGGCGTCGCCTGTGCCCACTTCAAGGACAGCACTGAATTGTGGAGGAAAGCAGCCTGAACTTTAACTAGATGCATTAAAGAATAAACTGTCTACCAAAGATGATGAGCAGCACATTCTAAAATAAATGCCAAATAAGACCACGTCACCAAACAGATTCATTGTAGGAGCAAGCCTGGCATTACTGCAGCGTTAGGCCTCTTATTTGTTAAACAGGGAAGGAGCAGCAGATGGTGACAATAAGTTGCATCACAGCTTGTCATATCCAAAGGCCTCTATGTATTATTAGCTACTGTACACAATAAAACCACAGCAGCCACGTGGATGGAATCATAAAGATTAGGCACAATGGCAGGAGAATGAGGACACGTGTTCAGTAAGCCTGATCCCAAGAGCAGATCCTGGCAGATTCTGCCAGAAACCAGGCGACTGAGCTCATCGCAGTCTGGCCTGGAGGCAGAACCTTACTGAAATCTTACATCAATACCACAAAAACAGGGAAAGTGTTAATTGCGAGGTTGCACACCTTCCCTTGAATTTTAAATCCTCACATTGTTTGGGTTACCACTGCTGGGAGAGGAGGAGAGCAAATCTAATGCTCACAATCGGGGTCGCTTTCTTGCAGCACTGTTTCCATGAGGTGTTTTCACCCCAACATGTGCTACTGTGGTGGACCCCCTTCACATTCTCTCGGTTTAAACAGAGGTTCAGTTCCTTCTCCAGCAGCACACATTAACGCTGATAATCAAGTCCAGTTCAAACAGGAGTGACCTTGTAATGGTCAAGTTGTCAAGACGCCCCTCTCTGCTTACCCATCAACGGTACAGGAAATCTATAGATTGAACAATCAATGAAGACATCAAGGAATGGAAACTCAGTAATAACTGTTTCAGTTTTCCCCAAATCCCCTAACTACTCTGTAAATAAAATCACGCTTCACTTTATTTTCCATTGGGCTTAAAGCTTGTTTTTAAAAAAGCAGTGTTTTAACACAAAAGTTACCCTCCCCCCCCCACATATTTTGGTTGCATCAAGTCCATTTGGAATCGCTAATTTTTTTCCATGTCTGAGCAACAATCCACAGGTCTGTAATGCGTTAACGCCCCAGCCCTCTACCGGAGACGCAGCTCTGACTGGAGGAGAGGTGTGTTCCTGGCGTGGCCCAGGTGCGCTGGGACTCTGGGCCTGACCACAGAGCTCAAGTAAGTGCCTTTACCAGCTGAGCCACTGGACTGCTGGCCCTGAACCCTCTCAATTCTCAACACCCACAATGCTACTGAACACACGCACAGCCAGAATCCAGCACCGTACGGGAGGAGAGCAGCTCTCTGACCAGAGCATGATCAACTGGAGAACAGAGCGCAGCGGCTGCTTTTCACCACTGGGGGGTGCCATAAAGAACTCTCTTCCTCCCTCATAGTTCTTGGCCTCAGGGATGCTGCATGGCACAAGAAGAGCCCCCAGAAGATACACATATCAAGATGTAATAAAAGTGCAAAGACCATGGAATCCTTTCACCCCAGACTCACAGCTGTCCTATGGTTGGCAGGAGGTTCCACATCTCTGCTCTGCAGGGAAGAGTCCAATTCGAACCTGTGGCCTCCCCTCTGGGCCTGCTGCACCGCACCTGTAACACAGAGGGAAAGAGTGAGCCCTTTCCTCCTCAAGTTACCCTGCTCCTTCCCTCCCGACTCGCACCCTTGCTCTTCATCCCAGCGTCTACAGGCACCCCAGCATGTCGGGCTATGGCCCTGGCACCATCCCCAGAACAGCCAGCTCCCGAGAGGAGCAGGAGCAGGAGCAGGATCGGGGTGGATGTGAACGGAAGAAAACCGTCTCGCAGGTTTCCGAAGCTCACTGGTGGAGCTGCACCCACACACCCCCTCAGCCAGGAATCTACACTCCCCAACTAATCACCGCCAAGACAAGACTGCAGCCACAGCTCATCGGCAGAACTGGAAATCAGGGGAGACTCCTCAATCGACTGAAGCAAAGCACACAAACAAAACTGAAAGAATGACACTGTCTTCCCCTTTCTGGGTGTATTTTACTGATTGGAAGACAGAGTTTAGCCACAGTCCCTGAGACTATCTGCAGTTTAAAGGAGTCGAAAGCAAATGACTGTTTAAACGATGTCTAGGATGGCCTGGATACAGTTTTAGTCTTGAGGAGCCAAAGGTCCAGTTAGTCTTGGTAGTCTTACAGGTCGCCTGTTATTTAACAGTAAGCTACACTTGCTTAAGCAATTAAATCAATTAAACTAGTGATGCTACAGTTACGGGGCCACTGGTTCTTACGGGCTGAAGTTCTTTCTCCATTCCTCTTCACCCTCTATACTTCGGACTTTAAGTACAATTCAAAGTCATGCCACCTGCAGAAGTTCTCAGACGACTCTGCAATTGTGGGATGTATCAAGGGTGAGCAGGAGGAGGAGTACAGAGGACTGGTCAGCAGCTTTGTGGAGTGGTGTGGGGTGAACCACTTGAAACTGAATGTTACAAAGACAAAGGAACTGGTGGTAGATTTCAGGAGGAAAAAGGTCAAACCTACTCCTGTCTACATCCATGGGAGTGGCGTGGAGATGGTGGACTCGTACAAGTACCTGGGAGTGCACATCGACGATAGACTGGAATGGTCTAAGAACACCGAGGCCATCTATAAGAAGGGACAGAGCCGACTCTACTTCTTGAGGAGGCTCAGGTCCTTCAATGTGTGTAGTAAGATGCTACACATGTTCTATCAGTCGGTGGTAGCGAGTGCCATTTTCTACGCAGTGGTGTGCTGGGGCTCTGGGACTAGAGCAGTAGATTCCAAAAGGCTGAACAAGCTCATCAGGAGAGCAAGCTCTGTCATTGGGTCTGACCTGGACTCCTTGGAGGTAGTGGCTGAGAGGAGAATGATGTCCAAACTAGAGGCCATCATGGACAACTTCTCCCATCCCCTCTATGACAGGCTTGCAGGAATGAAGAGCACGTTCAGCAATAGACTGATTCATCCACGGTGTGACAGGGAGCGCTACAGGAGGTCATTCTTGCCATCTGCCATAAGACTGTACAACGCATCCACCTTGCGTCTTGGCAGAGGCAACATCGACAGTGACCTGTTTCTGGACTAAACGCATGTACACATCTACTGCTACATCTGTTCTCTTTCTTTTTCCCGTTTACAACCACTTTTTGTGCAATATATGCCAGGGACCCGTGCAATACATTTATATTTATATCTGTAGTTACATCTATATTTATATTCATATGTGTGATACGATTTTCTGTGTACTGTTCTGTTCTAGTTTGTTCTTGTGTGTCGGACTGTGAGTAACTCTTGTATTGTATTGTATGTATTGTACTATTATTATATAATTCGTTACACTGTGGCTGTGTTGTGTGTGTTAAGCTGCTGTTGCACTGCAATTTCCCTCACGGGATCAATAAAGTATCTATCTATTTTCCTACGAGCCTGCTGGGCTGGGGCTCTGGGGAGCCAGGCTCAGCTGTGCGACTGAGGGGAAATGGACCGTGGGCTAGGTGGGCTCAGTGAGGAACACTTAGAAACCGACTGAAGGACTTACCTTCTAGCTCCTGCACTCTCAGTTTGCGGATGGCAGCTCTGATTAGCTTCCTCTCCTCGTACTCACTGGCTCCATGCAGCTGCACCAAGACAGATGGTTAACTATGTTCACGTTAATAACATCACTTGATTAAACTGCTTGGATAACAGCTATTTAACAATACAGTAAGAAAACTTACTCTTCACACATATAAAATAGAAGGTGCTATTATCAAATACTTAAATGAAGATAAAGATAACATACTTTAAGGATATCTGATGGAGATATCTTTAAGGGAGACAAGTGCACAGTACAAAGCCTTCCTTCAGCATAACGTCTTTACCAAACGAGTCCCTTTCTTTCACATCCTTTCAGTAAGTTATTAGTTTGAAGATCTGAGGAGCACTGTGCAGCTGTGTTAACGGGGGGCCGAGACGAGACCATCGTTGCTCACCAGGGTGGTCAGCTCGTCGATGTCCTGGATGGCCTGCAGCTTGGTGGACAGCAGCTCCAGGTGATGGCTCTGATCACACAGCACCTGCTGAGACCTTGCGCAGAGAGACAGGGAGACAGGGCTGGGCTTCAGAGTGCCACAAGACAAGACGTGCTCTCGGCACCAGGGGTGTGGAATTAGACTGACTTTTCAGAGCAGTTTGAAAACTTCACGTTTTTCTGAATCGCAGGGTCTTGCACTTAGGACACCAGGCGCTAGACAATTGGTGCACATGAACAGGGAGTGCTTTGCAGTAAATAAGTAGTAAAGGACAATTATTACTGGTCATCTGTTTGGGTAAATGCTTGCAGACCAGAACCAAGTGAGTCACAAATTCTAATCCAGATTATTCAATTTCTTAGACTGTGGCTTCTGGTGCCTAGCTGAGAGCTGTAGAGCAAGCCAAGCAACCCTGGGACTGTGTGGACACATTCAAGTGCAAGAGAACAAGGAGCAATGATCCACGACATCGCCTGGCCGTCCACAGTCCCTGGCAGCCCAACAGGGGAGCTCCACTGTCATGGATGTGCAAGGTGAAGATCTGCGGTGATCAACTTGACTGAAAGCCGTTATTTACAGGCCTCCAGCCCACAATCCAACCACTTTCATTGCCTCTGTAAAGCACAGCCAGGCTCTGACAGGCCTATAGCTTTAAATCAACCAGCTCTAGTTCCCAAGAGTCCCAGACCCGCAGGTTCTACAGGCAGCCTTTAAATCACCTGGACCAATTAGACAGGTGGTGTGTTCAACTGAGCAGTTTAGAGATCCTTTGGTTCAAAACCCTGCGTTTAGCCAACAAGAACCAGTGTTACATTCCCTGAAACATTACTTGCTTGACTGATCAACTTCTTAAACAAGTGTTCCTAATCGGGAACGTGAGGGAGACCTACAGTACAAGAATACCAGCACTGGGGCTCTCTTCCACCACGGACTGAGACCCCCCACCCGGTTTCAACAAATTTCAAAACCAAAACTTAAGGTAGAGATGAAATCCAGAGCTGGCTTTCACTGTCAACACCCTGGTCCTTTGTGTTGTACTGTAAATGAGCGAGCCTTCACAGCAAGATCAGACAGAACCGAATTTCCAACATGGGACTTCTAAAACAACATTACAGCTGTTTTGAGAACCAAAAACCTTTAAAACAACTAAGTAAAAAGAGCTTCTTGTAGCCTTTCCTGCAGTCTGCAATCTAAGGCTGATGTAATACGTGAAGGGATGAGCAGAGTCAACACTACACAGAGCTGGAGAGACACAGATGTGCACAGAAAGGCCCCTCTCTGGGCTACTGAAGCACCAGGGCATGTGACTAGCTGACAACAGTAACCCAAGCCGCCAGATGGCTTTTCTTGGCTGGAAAAAAAGAGCTTTGAAGAAAAATAGTTTTTTTTAAAAAAAGTTTTCCACAAAAAGCATGGAAAATCTGAGCCTCAGACAGGCACTTATAGTGACGTGAAGTACTACTTGGCAGGATTACTCTCTGGGGTTCCAGCGTGTGGAGTATTGATGGGAATATCTGACATTCCTGCGGCACACTGAGGCGCGAGTCCGCAGCGGACGGAGAGGGTGCGAGTCAGGAACCCACAGCCCTCAGACCAGCAGCAGTCACCCCCGCGGACCTGCGAAACACCAACCGGAGGACACAGGCGGAAAATACGAGGAGGTTTATTGAAGTCCGAGAACAAGAGGCACTTCTTCATGCAAAGGGTTGTGGGAGCTTGGCAGGAGCTCCGCAGCCACGGTGGTGAAGACACTCGGGGCTCTTTCAGAAACCGATTAAGAGAGATCCTTGGATCAATCGGCTACCAACTACTAAATAAGCTAGACGGGCCAAACCCAGTCATTTGTAATCATTCTTGTGTTCTCATGTTCACATTAAATTAATTCTGTAACTCCATGTAGCTTCAAATAGACAAATGTACGCAGGACTCCTTACAAGAGTATCTGTACAGAGTTCGATGATTAGTGTTATTTCTCTACCACAGCTCCAAATGTGTCAAGTTAAAGCTAATGCAGAGTTTTAAAAGCTTTTACTAACGCCACTCTTACTGTAAACACAGGTCATCCACACGTTTCTACTGTGTAATGATTGAAACAATTATGGGTCAGAATTACATTTGTTCATCACTTCCTTCAAAGCACAGAAACAATTGTATTAGTTTTGGACGAGCCAATAGAGAGGCTTGCAGATACAAACTCTGCAGACACACAGAGAGAACGAGGACGTGTAAGCAGACTCCTTGCAGAAGCCCTTCTTCCAGCAGACACCCAGGAGTCTCCTCTTGGCAGTGCTCAGGAATGTGTGCCGCCCCTGGGGCAGGAACTGTAGGCGCCAGGAACACAGAGCTCAGCCTTTTCCAACTGCCTCAGCCACTGTACCAGCCTGCGCCACAGGCGCAATGTGCGGCTTTTTGTCCAAAAACAATGTAACCCACGAGGGTCAGTGGGGACTCTATATCATCCCCTACAGGATGTGATCCCATTTGTCCGATTATTTCAGGTTTCAGGCATTTCATGCTGGAGCTGAAACCCAGCCGCCCATGAAAACATGAATCTCCAAGATTCTACTTCGACAGCACGCGTTGCAAAGGAAAGGAAGCTACACGTCTCTAGTCACAAACTGTGTGCCTTTCCCAGAAATACATATCTATTAAACCTGGCACCAGTGCTGCTTTAGATTAGTAAGCAAAGCCAAAACAGGTTGGTTCAGAAAAAACACTTCACACAACTACTGAACACCGTCTGGTCCAGCTGCTGCGCTCCAAGCTGGAGCCACAGCATGTGGGTGCAATGCTCAAGGTCTGCTCAGCTCCACCCTGGACCAGCCCCAGCTGTGCAGCTACAGTTACACAGACTATCAGGGGAGCTTCCTCCGCAGCAGGGCTACTCGTTCCCAGCCATCGGAAGAAATTACTTTTCCAGGCTGTTGAGCTATGAAACTCCGACGTGCCAGAAAGAGACAGCCTATACCCATGTGTAGTCCAACAGAATGCAAGACATTAAGTTTAACTGAATTAATTTTTACTTCACTAAGACAATATTGCATCTAACAGAAAATGTGTGCTCATAAGCAGATTGTAAAAGTATCATGCATGA
Source organism: Atractosteus spatula (assembly GCF_055471065.1). Lineage (NCBI taxonomy): Eukaryota > Metazoa > Chordata > Actinopteri > Semionotiformes > Lepisosteidae > Atractosteus > Atractosteus spatula. Next base: position 18,954,877 of record NC_142722.1, on the reverse strand, counting down.
GCAGCTAAAAAACATAAAACATTCCTTCTATATCAAAAGAAATTTCTCAGGAATTACATTTGTGACTGCATTCTGTTCTGTGAGAGCCGGGTATGATAATTAACACCCTCACATTGCTCTTCAATGTGGCCCTGGTCCTGTACAGGTCACTGCTTGTTTGTTTTGCAAGTCCTGAATCCCATGAACTTTCCTACAACACAAAGAACTCCTTTACTGCACTTTGCTAACTTGGTAAGCCGCTGGGCACACCTGGGCACTGGCCGCAAAGCTCACCTGAGGCGGTTCTCCTTGTTCTCCGATTGCTCGGGGTCTCTCTCTGCTCGGAAACGCTTCGAGGCCAGGCGGGCCTCCATCTCCTCGATCTCGCGGCGCCGCAGCTCTCGGATGGCGGAGCGGATCACCCTGCGCTCCTCCAGGTCCGACGTGCCCTCCAGCTGAGGAAACAGGCAGGACGAGGTGAGCAGGATCCTTCCGCAGGGAACCGGGAACACTACAGGATGGTCGGCTGTGCGGCTCAAGAAAAGTGAACCTTTTACACGGATACTGGTGCACAGAGGGCGATCACACATGAGACGGCAGGTGAACGTGAAAACCAGTCAGAGCAGATAAAGATTCACGGTCGTCTCCAGAGCCAAACAGGAAACTTCTCTTCCCTAAACACACTCCATGTGACAAACGCCTATACCGTGTGGCAGAGCGTTTTTCTCCTCTCCCACTGCCTGCAATATTCTAATGACAGCTGTAGACCAGCCTTTGCGCAAAACAAGCTGAACCGCTGGGGTGTCTACTGTGACCAGGAAGTGTATTGTCTTGACCCTTCCCCTCATCCCCCTCCTACTGTAATCAGACTAATACCGATTACGTGGCAGACGTATTCGATTTTCTTATTTTTCACAGATGTGCAAGCTGCTGGCCAGGAGGACTATTTCATTCTCCCTGTGACTGGAGGTGCGGTGCTGTAACACAGATGATCTCTTTCAGCTACAGGCCATGGGAGTCTGTGTGATTCAGCACAGCACTGCAGGGACCAGTCAGGGCAGCCTGCAGCCACATGAGAGACGGCGCGTCGATCTGCGCCGGGACAAGTCATTGTACGAACGCTGAGAGCAGAGCTCTGTTTTCTTGGGGGGTTTCTGAAAAACCTCACTATTGGCTCACTATATACTATATAGCACATGTACGTCAATATCCTGCTCTCATTCGGAAATATGATTTGATTATCTTATCCAGAGATAGCCTTTTTCTCTACTTAGTTTAAGACTTCGATAACTTTGATTCGCTCACTAAGGCACGTTTATAATCCAGCAACTGGTAGCTGCAATACGTGACAGCGGAACCTCCCCCATATTTCTGCGAGGTGACCAGACAGCTGTTCACAGTACTGAAGACAGGGAAGCTCTCACTTCCCACACTAGACCTGCACTGGAGAAGTGTGCTGCTGTTGACCTTACAACATAAAGGTTCCACATTTAACGGAAACGGGTTTGTGCATGTAAGTCTCAGGTTTGCTCCTGTACACTGCTTCTCATTTTTTAAGTGCTCATCAGCCTGCGTTCTGGAGTGAAGCAGAGTAAGCAAGAGCTCATGGCTCCTCACTGGATGGGATAGCTGTCCATCAGAAGGCTAACCCCAGCACTGCCAGCTCCCATTTATACAGCGGAGAGGACTGGAGCTCTTCAGCCACAGTATCTTGCTCAAGCAGTGAACTACAAGTGCCCACAACAGCAACTCAAACCCGGAACCCTAACCACTGCTCTGTATCGAATGCAGTCTTTCATCAATCGTTCACGTTATCTTCCGGAAATTAATTCTAAAACACGGATTTTGCCAATTGTATGTCCCACAGAAATGAGGCAGTGCTACTTCCTGCTCCACCCCAAGTCCAGGGCAGCAGGGCTGGAGGGCGGAGTGCTTGCCCATTCAGCCCGACAGCCTCTCCAAGGGCTCGACTCCAGGCTGGAGCCGGCGACGAGCGAAACCGCACAGCGGAAAGTTCCGAGCCGGTTCCCCAATACGATACCGAGCACCAGAGGTGTCCACTTCATGGGTCATGACTCAAGCCCAGTAACTGACTGCTCCTCAAGTACAGAAACTGGCATGATGGAACTATGAGGAAAGTGCAATAAAACCATTCACCACTTTATCATGACCACTACGGTTTCAAAACCTGTTCTAGATTTTAGACCTCTTATCATACAAGACTGTCCTTCATGCTTGCTGATAAAGTTTTTATTTTATTCACCAAAAAGAAACACAGAAGACTTCTGACTTTCTTCTCTGGCAAGCATGGGACAATGTGGCCCACTTTATAATAATTTTTCAAAAAAGGTTTTTATGAACTCATCATCTGTTATTTAACCCACTCAGAATTTATTCACTGTATGGAACATATTTTACTGTTGTATAGACTGTAGGGTCAAGGGGATGAGTCACCAGTTAAATAAGATGAGTTGAGTTACACAAGAGAGAGTAAAAGGAAAATAATTCAGCAGCAAGCTGTGCGCCAGACTGCTGGGCTGGAATGGTTTACAGCTGGACAGGACAAGTTCAACAGAGCCCCTCAGTTCCCTAATGGCTTGGATGGGTGTGGAAAGGCGTTGCTACAACGAGCTCCTTCAAGATCATTCATCTCCTCACTCGCTGAGGAAGTGTGAAATCTCTCCATGCAGACTAAAAGCTGCAGAGGCTCACGGTTAACTGAATGGTGAAACACCTTCGAGACTCTGCCTCTATTAGAGAGGTTGAGCGAGTGAATTCCATTACCAAATTAACTGAAAGATGGAAAATTAACCCAGTTAACCCAGGCAGTTTCAAAATATTTCAAGTAGGGAGCTGCGTCAGCATGCAGAGGCTGCAAAGGAACAAGTTGAGGTTTATTCCACGGCCAAAACATTGTGCTTCTTTTCTTCTCTTTTCAGCATGGAATAAACATTTACTTGCTCCTTTTCAGTTACAAAATATACTTGCTTATTAAAAAAAAAAGAATAAACAAGTTCTATAGTTTTCCTTCAGCTCTTCTACACCCATGGTTTAAAATTCATTACATAAATGAATGACCGGCACTTATACAGCACTTTTCATCCCAAAGAATCTGTCTATGTGCTTCACATACAGAAGAGAAGATGCTTCTCAAACACTTGTGGTGATGTCCTGAACCCATTACACACCAACTGAAAAAAGCATTTTTCAGCTGATGCAAAAAAAACAAGTCAACTGAATTAAGGAGGAAATGTAGGGAGGTCAGACCGCTCAAGGGCAACGTGGCCTGCTCTTGCAAACAGTGGTACGGTGTCTTTAACTACCAAAGAGCCAGCATCCTGGTTAATGTCTTATCCAAAAGACACTATTTCCTACAACACAGAGTCCCACTGACATTGGCTGGGAATTCTGGTCAGCGGAAAGTGTGGCATCTACTGATACACTATCACCAGCTACCGGCGCAACTGCACTCCCCTGAGAGGTCTCCCACTCCAGAACCAAGCAGGTCCAGCCTACAGGACGTTAGAACCCAGAAACACTGCTGTCAGAAGAGCCCTTCTATAGCAGCCTGCGTTAGGATGTGGGTGACACAGGAAGCCAAGATTAGAAAAAGAAATGTATTTGCTCCTGCTCAGTTTTTGAGTTTTGTTCTTTTCCAAAGGTTTTGAGGAACCTTTCATCTTAAAATTGTGATTAAAGGAAATCAGAATAGTAATCTGAATATCAGCTTCAACAGGCAAGCAGGCCAGCCCGTCAACTACAGAGACAAATACCCTATTTGTGTATAGAGCACACAGAGGAAGCACATTTAAAAGGTCCTTTTCCACCTGTGTAACACACCACATCTCTTAAATGTCCGATTTTAGATCTGTTGCACTGAAGCGGGGCTTTAAGAGCAGCATTACGATGGAGAAGCCAAGTATGTCCACACTGATGCAGGGGGAGGAAGGAACAGGCAGGAGGTTTGTCAGGGTGGTCCAGGGTGGGAGCTTTCTGCCGGAGTCACCATGACGGAGTCTTGTTAAGAAAACAAGCACTTCCTGAGCAGGGGCCGGAGATTGGCGTCTTTGACTATAAAAGGGCAGAGAGTGCAGGCAGCCTGGAGCTCACGACTACAGGGCTGAGAACGCTGAAGGAGATTAATTCCTCACATTCCAGCTACACACACAAAAAAAATCAAATAAGAACAAAAAGTACTTCTGGTGGTCTAGCCTGAGGTGGGTCAGAAAAGACCAACTTGGGGACAGATGTGTTTGTTTGCAGCACTTTGGTCAGAAACTTGCATATCAGACAGCGGTGCTGCATGGCGTCAGAATATTCCACTGTGGGGGTTAAGCTGCAGGAGTGATGACTATTCAGATAGCAGGCAAAACTTTATATATTTGCTTTTGAAAATGTCATCCAGAGAGGTGACCAAGAATGCTGTGCCTGCTTAACCAAATTTTCAAAAATCTACACCATTACAACAACAGCCACTTCTTTACTTTGGACTGTTTGCCACCTCCTTTACTACA